>NW_024062693.1:600000-1116633 GCF_006381635.1 Hibiscus syriacus | reverse complement strand
CCTCTATGCACCGTGTCGAATGCTTACGATGGCTGGACTCGAAGAAACATAACTCGGTTTTATACATATGTTTTGGAAGTGTATCCTGGATTTCAGCGGCTCAACTTAATGAGATTGCCAAGTGGATTGAAGAATCTGGGCGGGATTTCTTATGGGTTGTAAGAAAGACTAATGAAGACGAAGAGGAGTGGTTGCTAAAAGGATTCGAAGAACGGACGAAAGGGAAGGGTTTGATCATAATACTTATTTACATTTTTGCAGGAGTACAAACCTACCGAGACCAGCCCAAATCCGAATCGGCCCAACAACCTAGTGACCCAACTACAACAGCCACCCAAAGGGTCAATCCCGGAGCCCAATTACAATACATGCCCAACATTACAAGACCCAAATAGCTGACCCAGAACCCAATAGAAGCCCGGTCTGTTTACAGATAACAAGCCAACCCAGCTACAACCCGGAGCAGATTCGACCCGGCCCAATCAATACCCTAGGGTTTTTGAAACCCTAGAGAGCCAGTCGTTGCCTCTTGGCTTTCTAGCTCCCAGTCACGCGTGGACTTCATCGCTCAGCTCTCACCAACATGTGAGCCATTGCCGAACCTCTCATCGAGCCGTTCCCATCCATCCACAGTGACATATACCAAATCAGTCAACAAAAAAACAGAGAAAAATAATAAAGGAAATCAAAAGCATCAACAAGAAATCTCGAGGCAATCCGGTTGTCAATCAAGCTGAAAATAGGGTATTCATACCTATTTTCTCGGAAGCATCTTGAATCTATCAAGGCCATCACATGCATTACCTTAAAGGAGGAGGGAGAGATAAAAAAGGATCAGAGAGAGAGTATTGAAAAATCAAGAGGATTCGGGAGTTGAGATAAAAAATACAGAGAGATCGTAGATAAAAAAAAAAAACCTAAAATACAAAAGAAAAATAAAATTGAAAGAAAAAAAAGAGATTTCCTTCTGATCTTCGACGATGGCTGCTCCAATGGTTGGACGATAGATCCGAATGGTGAAAAGGTGTGTGGTAGTGAGGAGGCCAACATATCTCAGTGGTTGCCCCATCGGACGGTGGGTTTAGCGGTGGGGTTTTTAGGCAAATGATCCCAACTGTGGACATGGCCAGACTATTTGCAAGGCAAGGTGCGAAGGCCACCATTCTCACCACTAACTCAATGTCTCTTTCTTCTCTAAAACAATCCAAAGAGATCAAGAGTCAGGATCCGATATCGACGTTCTCATAATAAAATTCCCTTCCATGGAGGCTGGCTTGCCTGAGGGAATAGAGATTATAAGTTCCATCACTTCACAAGAAATGGGATACAAGTTCTTCAAGGCTGTTAGCTTGCTTCAACAACCGCTTCAACGAATACTCGAAGACCGTCGCCCCGACTGCCTCATTGCAGACGGAATGTTCCTGTGGTCTACAGATGTTGCAAGGATGATTGGGATACTAATGCTGGTTTTTCATGGAACAAACTCCTTTGCCAGCAGTGTTCTCGATAGCTTCCAGCGCTATGAACCTCCAAAAACTGTTACATCGGATGATCAACCCTTTGAAGTTCCAGGAATTCCGGACAAGATAATGATGACAAGACGGAAACAAACGACCAAGCTTAGAGAATCGGGAGCTGATGTTGAAATCACAGCTTTGGTGCATAAGCTTATAAAAGCTGAGATCAATAGCATGGGGTTATCATGAACAGTTTCCAAGACTTGGAACCAGCTTATGTAGAACACTACAGAAAAACCTTGGGGAGGAAATCATGGCACATAGGCCCTTTATCCCTCTGCAACAACGACACGGAGGACAAATCACAAAGGGGGAATGCAAATGATGCCTCTATGGCACCGTGTCAAATGCTTACGATGGTTGGACTCGAAGAAACACAACTCGGTTTTATACATATGTTTTGGAAGTGTATCCTGGATTTCAGCGGCTCAACTTAATGAGATTGCCAAGGGGATTGAAGAATCTGGGCGGGATTTCTTATGGGTTGTAAGAAAGACTAATGAAGACGAAGAGGAGTGGTTGCCAAAAGGATTTGAAGAACGGATGAAAGGGAAGGGTTTGATCATAAGGGGATGGGCACCTCAAGTGCTGATTCTTGGTCATGAAACCATAGGAGGGTTTATGACACACTGTGGATGGAACTCAACACTGGAGAGTATTACTGCTGAAGAGCCAATGGTGAATTGGCCACTAAGTAATGAACAGTTCATCAATGAAAAGTTCATTACAGATATACCAAGAGTAGGTGTTGGAGTTGGGGCACATGAATGGTCGAGATGGATGGAAGGCAAGAAATTGTTAGTGACAAAAGAGAATATAACAAAGGCGATAACCGAGGTGATGCTTGGAAAAGAAGCTAATAACATGAAAGACAGAGTCAATGCATTGAAGTGGATGGCAAAGAGAGCTGTTGAAGAAGGTGGTTCATCTCACACTGATTTGATGGCTTTGTTAGATGGATTGAGATTGAACAACATTTAGGGAGATCATAAGGAAAGTACTAAGCATAAAGCTCAAGATCATGGCTTTATATTTCTTCGTAATATCACCGGAAACCTCTGCCATTTTGAATTTCCCCGAGTCTCGTGTAGAACTTACTGGTTCAATAACATTATTTATTTATGTACTAATTTCTATTATTAGGCTTTGACAAATTGGATTCATTGATCTTCTAAAATTGCAGATATGCAGGAGAAACGCGGCTCGTAATGCATTATGAAAACGCCAAAGTAACAAGTCCCATCTATTCTTATTGAGATAGCAATCTCTCCACTTAGAAAACCGTTTTCAACATAGCATAAACAGCTACCTGAAGAATCATATTAGTGAATAATTCTTCTTCAATATCCATTTCCTTTACTAATTCAAAAAATAATGTCCTATCTCAATTCAACAAAAGCATCTGTCTGATAGCTGTTCAAGGAACAAACAACAAATAGCACACAGAGTTTTCCACCATACGGTTAACCTGTCCGTAAGTAGTTTCCAAAAAAAAAATCTCAATACTTTAAATGTGCCATGTCCATAAGTAGCACCGAATTTGGATTGCTTTAAAGCCTAAACAATTTGGTTTATTGACAGACATAATTAGTCCTAGAAGTTAATGTATCAAACGAAAAGTAACTTTATTTTAGTGATGATTTTGAAAATAAAATAGTTCGATGATCAAAACCGAACCGTGAGAATAATTAAGTGACTAAATATGTAATTTATTCTTGTTTCTTTAACGGAATTAATAATGAGATAATATTTTAAACATCCCGGTGCACGTCCTTGTACATGGTTTAGGAGGCAATAGTGCATTTAATCGTTATGTTTTTGAAGCACGTCCTTGTACTATGACATTCTCCCAATGTTTAAGTTTCACCTAGTTGACAAGCTATTATTGGATAATTTCAAATTACCAAGGCAAAAACAGCTATGAAACTAGATCGGACCTGTCTATATTCCACCCTCTTTTTCCTCCAACTAGTCATTTTTCACCTTAAAATGATGACATATATGTTGTATAACATGAAGCAGTTGTTTCACAGTGACATTCATAATAATCTGTATCCACTTTGTACTTCCAGGAATATTTTGTCCATTGATTATTATGGCAATTATGACTTAATATTCGTCGAACGAGGCTGTACTCTTATGCTAATCGATGAAACACAATACTGCCAAGACCATGATTAAAAAGTTTGAAATCTTAGAGAAAAAAAAGTGACCATTGTGATGGTGTGGTGATGATTGACATTGCTAGCAACAAAAATATTGATTTTTATATTATCATCTCTATTTGATTTATTAATTAATTAATTTTTATCGAGAATTTGAAAATTCATTATGGGACTGTATGAGCCATTTTCAAAGGAGTGGTTGAACCTTGTGTTATTGGTCCATGGGTCGAGTCAGAGATGTCAAGCTCAGCCTGGTGGTTAATTAATTTGTTTCATAAGTTGTGGAAATGCTTGTTCCCCCCCCCCCTTCCTTTTGAGTTCAAACTTTTAAAGGCGAGTAATATATATAATTGGGTGAATTACATGTAATAAGTTACTTTCAAACTGGATGGAGTTAACTTATTCTATCTTTTGATGTTTTCTTGCTCCTTTGACTTCGCAAAGCAATCAACTATCGTATACCAAAAGACAAACAACAAACATAATGTCCCATATTCAAGAATTAAATGTATCAAATGTATTTAAATTAGTGTTAATATTTCGAAACCAATTAAAGGAAGTGTTGTTATCTCTTAAGATTTTGAGTTCAAGTAGTTGTGTCTGCGGAGTGTGCATTGTCAATGATTAAAAAAAATTATAAATAACCAATAATCGGTTGATCTAGTGGAATGAGACACTAGATTCCTCAAGTAAGGCCAGAGGTTTGAACATTGATGTTTGCGAAATGAGAAAATTTAGTTGGGAGGGTCGCTCTCACCTCTGCAATAGTCGATCAATAGATCAGATACCAGTATTAATTCAAAAAATATATATAAATAGATTACATCTTGTAATCACTCTAGACTATTAAAAAAATCTTAAATCTAAAAAATTTTAACGAAATCCTCAAATTATTAGTATCATATCTATAAAGACTTTTTATCAACTTAACTGTTAATTTGGGTGCTAAATGTTTGTTCAGATATATCATGAAGAAGAATTAAAATATGTAGATCTAAGTTCGACACACATATACTTTTAGGTGGTGTTTGTTTTTGCGGAGGTAAAAGGTCTTCAGTCTGCGGACCACATCTGCAGGCATCTGCAGCATAAGAGGTGGACCAAAAGTCTGCAGTCTGCTAGAAGAAGATTGTTTGTTTTTTAACATCTGCAAACTGCTAAAATAAACTGAAATATAAATAAACTGATTTTTTAAACTTAAAAGAGTTTTGCAATACTGAGATTTAAATAATTTTAGTTTTACAATACTGAAATATAAATAATTCATACAACTACAATAATAATTTTTTAGAAAAACAAACAACACCTTATTAATTCTATTATAAGTCTCACATAATCACATGTATTATTAGTTTTATAAGTTTTATAGAATAAAATTTATAAATGATCATTAAATTATATGTTTTTTAAAATATGCAATTATGTAATACTTTTACTTTTTTTAAATATATATTCATAATTTTTTTTTATAATTATATGATATTTTTAGAAAATATTTTTTAATTTATAAAATTATTTTATGATTATTTTTTATTTAATTGTGATTATATTTTAAAATTTTAAAAACATAATTTATAATTTTTTATATTTTAAAAGCTTAATTATCAAACAATGAAATCATTTTTTATTAAGCAATGTGGTTTAAATACTTACATTTTGTATAAAAAGTTTAAATATAATTTAAAATAACAAATCCAAAAAATATTATATTTAAACTTAAATCAAAATAATTAAAATAAATATAAAATTTTAATAATATATAAAATAATTTATATGATATAAAATTAAATATATATAATATAATATTAAAAAATTAATATTTAATTTATTTAAAAAATTAATATTAATATTAATATCTATAATATAATATTAAAAAATAATATTTAATTTATTTAAAAAATTAATATTAAAATTAAAATCAAATATAATATAAAATTAAATATAAAACCTCTTGAAGAGGTTAGAAGATGTCTGCAGACATAAGGCCACGTCTGTACCGTGCAGACCACGCGCAGACGTTAGAAGAACTTCTGTCTTCTAAAAAACAAACGGTCTGCGAAGTCCAATATCTGCTCGTGGTCTGCGCGGCGCAGACATAAGAACTTTACAGACTTTATACTGTAAAAACAAACACCACCTTAGTATCAAGAATTTAGACATAACATATTCAAGAAAATGTTTAAATTTTAATAATATTTTATGTTTTAGATTGGAATTAAAATTTAATGTTCAAACAGACGATTAAACTAATAATTTTTTAATAAGATTTTGATACTTAAAAAATAGTTTAATAATGTTTTGTTGAACAACATTGCATGTACCCCGAACGTTATTAATTTTCAAAAAGTAGTAAGTAATTTGATATTATTTAAGCAATATTTCAGGTTCAGTTTTGAAGACTCACTCACAAAAGTCAAATGTACGACCCGATCGGTTTAAATTAGTCATAGTTAAACCTTGAACCGGGGGCAAAAAAAAAAAAAGCGAAGGGCAAAGTTTTCAACTTGATTGTCTTCCTGCTTGCGATCCAAGTCAACAAAGTTTGAAACCGAACCATATCTTGGATTTTCAATAAGAAAAGTTTAATGTAATTAAAGAAACATCTAGAAATAGAAGCTGTCTTGCAATATTTGCTGCCTCTTATACAATATTTTTTATCAAATCCCAAATTCTAAATATCAACGGTAGTTATGGCCATCATTGGGACCACGTTGAATTTAGACATGTACCTAAGTTAAGGGGAACCTTAATAATAATGCTAGATTCAATGTTTTTATTCCTTGTTTTACTAATGTGTGTTAATTTAAATTTGTTCTCATGTTTTCTAATATAAATAGAATGATATAATTTTTAAAAGTTTCTTAAATAGTTGTACTCTTGTATAAATACAATAGGTCTACATATACAATAAAATGTTAAATAATCAAACAGGTAATAGGTGAAAGGTAGATTATTCAATATTGAGGATGAGTTTTATATACAAAAGTTTGTTGTAGATTTTTTTATATATTATATTAACATTTATTGAATATATAATTGAAAAAATATATATAAAGTTTTGGTAAACTACTTGAATAATTACTAAATTGTGATTGAGATTTTATTTGAAACACTAAATTGAAAACAATTATTAATTAAATTATTTAATTATTTAAATGATATAAATCAATTCATATTAACACTTATTGTATTTTAGTGGCTAGCTTAACCAAAAACTTTTATAGGTTTGAATATCAAATCATGTTCCTTCTTTTAAAATTATTTTACCTATAAAGAAGATGAATTTGATCTGCTTCACCATTGAGAACCAAATCTTTGCTCTTTTGTAAATGTTGCTATGATAGTGGCGATGCTTATTGATGAATGGTTATGATTGATTCTCTTAAAAATAAATAAATAAATAATGTATAATTCCAACTGTCGTTACACCTAATAAATCAACTGCTTTATTTCACTTAAGAGTTCTCTACTTTTTCTAATTAATATTTTAAAAAATTAATGTATAATATTTCAGTTAAAAAGTTTCATCAACAAGACAATTATATATCAAATAATATTATTTTATTTATTGCAACGGTCTTCGAGTGATTCTGGGTTCACGCTTCAACTTGAAATCGTGATAGAGTCATCACCGATCGTTTTCGAATTAGGTAGATCAGCACCTACTTACCTTTTATTGAATCTGTGTTTCACCAGAGAATCATTGGATTCGGGAGTCATTTACGATCGGGGAAGGATGAGCACCCCCAAATCGCCCATTTCGATACCATTCAATTACCCAGTTGTCTTGATCGTGAAAAATTGACATTTAAATAAAATTAAAATGATCCTAAAATTTTACCTTCGATGAACCTTAATTGGATCCCCTTTCAAAAATAAATTAGTGAAACAAATAATAAAATAAATAAGTTAAATGCAGCAAAACAAAAAAATAAATATATCAGGATACCAATTTAAAATAAAATAAAATAAATGGGAGGGATTAAATTGACTGAAATTGAAATTTGATGGTCAAATTACAAATGGTGACCAAATCGAATTACTCTTCAAAATATTAGGGATCACAAATGGAAATTAATAATTTGGTATTTTCGGGGAAGTCCCTCGTATATAAAATCCCCAAAACCCAAAATTTCTCTCATTTCTCACATTTCTCCCAAATTCCTCACCCAAAACACTTTCAACTACATCTTCTTCTCCGGTCGTGGCTTCCTCACAGGTCCGCCATACCCCGTCGAGCAAACCACCCCTCCAGCCACCGCCCACGGTGGCCGAGGACCCTAACTCTAGTCCAAAATGCTCATCACATCACCCCGAGCACGAATCCGAGCCCCAATCAAACATGCAATTCACACCTTGACACAGATCTAGCGAAAAAGGGCTCAGTTTTACCTTCCCCGGTGGTGACTCTTCGTTTCACGGCGGCGCTCCCAAACTAAGTTCTCCTCTCTCCTTTTTATGGGGTTTTTAATGCTCAAAACCTCTCAATTTGTTGACCCATCTCTCCATTTTTGCAAGGATTATATAGGGCATTTGGGAGGACTAATCCCCCTTACTCCGAAGATGTTATCCCGAATCCATGGGATTAATTATTGGTTGTTTCTTCCTTTATTTCGATTTCCTTCGGGAAAGGGATATGTTTTGTTGTTTTGATCCTTTTACCATTTTATGTTTCGGTTGAGAGATGAATTTCCTATTTTTCTCTGTTTATTAGCTGTTGCATGCCTTGATTTTGGATTCAATCTGATTCGGTCTCCATTTTCCTTGTTTGCCTGCAATTTCCTTGTGGAACAACAAGGATCTTACCAAATCTGTTTGGTGTGTGGTCTTCAAGCGACACTCGTTGGCTTGCTGGTGACATTTGACCTTCTGGAATATTCTTGGGATCATTTCTGGTCGTTGGTCGCCAAGCCAGATCCAACGGTCCATATTGCTGCGGCGCTGGCTTTATGGATTTTAGGATTCAAAACCCTAAATTTTCTTTATTCTGGACCCTTGATCTGTGCATTGATCAGACGATCCTGGTTGATGACGGCGCTTTACTTAAAGCATGAAAACCCTAGGGTATTGGGTTAGGCATCTTGGGCTTCCTGAATGGGCCTACTTTGCATTATCCTCTGTCGGGTCGTCTGTTTTAATTCCAAACCCGTTTTGCTGGGCCAGACAGATCAAGTTTGGGTTTGGATCATCACCTGCTGGACTTCTTTTGGATTTAATCTTTTGGGACTTCCTTTGAACCATAAACGAATTGGACCTTGGACCATAAACTGGACTTGGACCTTCAACTTGACCTTGAACCTGAAATGAAAACAAAAACAAAATGAAAAATAATAATATAATAATATACTTAATCTATAATATAATATATATATATAATATAATAAAACTATATATTTTATAAAATATATATTATGTATATATTTCAAAATTATTTATGTTTTCTAATATATATATATATATATATATATTTCAAAACTACGTGTTTTCAATATATATATATAATGGGGCTATAATTAAAATAATAGAAAAATACAACATGAATCCCATACGAAAATGGATGTCTACATTATTATTCTACTGAAAGTTATAAACTAAAAAAATATGTATTTTTCTGATTATATTTTTATCTTAAAAATTATAGGAACTTTAAGACTTTATAATACTATCATTATATTGTTATTAAATTTGACAGATATCCTGATATAATATGTATATTTTTAAATTTAAATAAAAAATAATAAAACTGTTAATTGAAATGTACTGAAACGTTTTAAGAGTCAAACTTAGGACGTGAGGACTAAAGACTCAAGTATTATGTCCTTTGTCATTAGTTATTAATGTTGAAGTTATAACACGGATAACCTATTAGCTAGGAAAAGATAATATTTTTTCTCTAAAGAGTTTGAGTGGTTGACTGTATAAGAAGTGTGTACGTGATAAGCGTCGTTTTACTCGTCAAATAAAATCCTCTTCTCAAATTAATTAAATAGAAATAAATAGTAAACTGGAGAAAAGGATCGATCTACGAGGACTTAGGAATTCTTGAAGTAGTTTTATGTAGATCTCAAACCAGGCAGTTGCAACAAGAATATGAAAACAAAAGGGTGGCGTGAATGAGATGAATAATAAATAAAAAAAATGATAAGTTTAAGAATTAAAGAATTGTAATCGAGATAAAGAAAGTATAAATTAAGATTAAAAATAGCAATGAGAAAATTGGCTCGAGCTAGATTTATTTCAATTCCGTTGATCACCGAAATATATTTTCCCACGTGATTCATGTCGGTTACAGTCTACAAGGCCCAACCTATTGTAACTTGCCTTTCTCTTTAGTAATTGATCTTCCCAGGTCACTCTTCGAAAGTCGATTCTTAAATGGACTAACCACATCTACTGTCGTTAGAACAAACATTTTAAGTTTTAGAAAGGCCCGACTCGGATTATGTTGTCTCGTCGATAATTGAATCCAATCTCGATTTTCCTTAGCGGACCGTCGCTAAGTGCGTTCATATGAGGTCGAATATGCCACATATCGATCCCTCCTCCCAACTATAAATTAAAACAACATCCAGACCAATGAGCTCTTTTTGATTTGAATGAGTTTTAATTTTGAAAGTAAGGCCAATTATCAAACTAATAAAACAGAAAATCGAGAATGTAACCCGAAGAGTCTTAAGCACTTTTCAATTCTCACATGTGAATTGATTCATTTCTAGCTATCGACTAATAAAGAAAATTAGCTAGATCATACTTAGCTTTATGAAAATGATAAAAGCTTAAGTAAAAGAAAGTGAAAATGAAAAGGAGAAGAAAGCTTTGATTAAAACCAAAAACAAAGTAACAAAATGAAACTTAAGATATCCTAAGCCTTACCCTAAGGAAGGTATATATAGGCTTCTAAACCCTAAAATAACAAGGAATTTAAAAGAAACAAAATCCAAAAGATAATTCAATTTTTTTTTTTAATTTCAAACTTAAAAACTAAATTCCTAAGATATCTCCTCAGATCGTGATGACTAGGCGGCTTCCAGAGTCTTCCTCGTACTAACTGGACCTTCTAAAAACTGCCATGTCAGACCCGCGTCGTGTCCATGTCTCCAACCGCAATCAAAAATAAAAAAAGTACAGAATGCGTCCTTTTGCTGCCAATTCTAGAAAATAGATTGTTGCACTAAAAGAAACAGAACACCCCAAATCAGCATTGATATATTCATAAAATGGGAGAATTAATAAGTAAAAAGTATCAATTTAAGATGTTCATCAAATTCCCTCTCACTTGTCTCATGCTTGTCCTCAAGTATGCCTTGATCGAACTAGTATACTTAATTTACTTCCCTTCATTCGTTTCATACCAGAGCAAATTATGGAAGCTAAGTCCACAATAACTTTTTGAATCAAGTAAGATCAAGTCAAACAATATTGAAACTTCCGATCATTCATCAATCAAAATTTATCCTAACTCAATTCATCACAAGGATTCACTCAATCCGCTTAAATGTGTTTTGAATGTAATTACGCTCAAAGTCAGAACTAAACAAGAATTTCCATAGGCTTGTAAAGCAATCAAATCCCCACTACTTAACAAAAACAAAGTGAAAAGATTATTGGGTCTTTAAAAAGGGTGTAATGAGGCTTAGGTGGAGGTAGGAAAAAGGCTAAAAATGAGGTTCATAATTAAGACAAAGAATGCTTCAAATAATTTGACCAAGTCTACGAGCAAAGCAAGATAAATGAAACATCAACAAGATAAATGCTTCAAATCTCCATTTTTCATTTAGTTTTTTTTGTTTTTTTCTATTTTCCCTTTTTTTTCTTTTTTTCTACTTTTTTCGAATGCTGCTATTTTTTTTTCTCTTTTTTTCCTTTTTGTTGAACTAGGTCACATGCTTTATTTCTTTGTCTCTATAAGGGTGGAAGAGGGTGAAAAACAAAAGGCTCGGGCTTTAGATTGAGGTGAAAACAAGGAAGCAAATATAGGCTCAAGAGGGTTCACTAATGGAGAAGAAAAAGGGTAAGCTTTTTCTTGGGTAAAAATGGGGTGAATCCTATTGCCCAAATCACATCAAAGCACCAAATTTCTTTGTGTAGTCTTAAAATGCATCATACCACAAGTTCTATATTTTCAAAATTTAGTTTGACACACTCAAATAAGAAAAAGAGCATAGAAAAATTAAGAAGCGTGCTCATCAAGGCTCAAAATCTCACTAAATTGTGTTCATGCATCGAGTTAGGGAACATTTCAATCAATGCAATCAAGGAAGGTCACAATAGAGTCTACTCAAATTGCTACTCATGTTATTCAACTATCAAAATTGTTTATATTCAAAATAATTACATGAATTAAGTAATCATAACATGCTAAAAATAATCGACAAATGAAAATTTTCAACCGAGTTGAACCAATTCAACCAA
Organism: Hibiscus syriacus; assembly: GCF_006381635.1. Taxonomy (NCBI): domain Eukaryota; kingdom Viridiplantae; phylum Streptophyta; class Magnoliopsida; order Malvales; family Malvaceae; genus Hibiscus; species Hibiscus syriacus. The sequence goes on along the minus strand of NW_024062693.1, from coordinate 1,104,539 downwards.
TCATGCAATCAAACAATTTTAGAAGACAAGTAAGATGAGATTCAATGAAATCTTTACCCCTCACTTAAATTGTATCACCCCAATACGGAAATAAAATATAAAACACAAGATAAAGGGTACATAATATTTCCCGTGCTTATTGGCGATCACAACCACAACTGCAGTTAGGGCAGAGATATGACAAAATTTTGGTGATGTTTGCCTCAATGGAGTTGAGGGGATCGTGGACATCGTGTATTTTCTCTTGCACGTTCAGAAGTGGTGGCGGTGGAGATCGCAATGGCGCGTTTTGGCGAGTGAAGACTCGTTTGGTGTCATCACCCCCGGGGAACAAAATAAGGCGCGATGGATATTCCGGTAAGCAAGCCCATTGAATCCAAACAAATTTCATCTAAGTCATCCATAAAAAATGCGTAAATAAAGTTTATTATATCAAAATTAACAATTCATGAGGCTAGATTAGAAATGTAAGGACCAATGACTTGTGGGCAATTGGATTGTATAACGATCTTGAATGCACAGGCGAACCAAAAGCCTAAGTTTACCTTCCGACCGATGTACATGTACCAAAGAAAGAAGAGTTTAGTCTTACTCAAAACGCTGGAAGAGTCATTTCGGCCGGAATAATTATAGTCTAAGAACCTATGGATCTTGTGCAATACCAAGTCGTGGATGTTAATGGCCTTGGTGGAGTGAGGATTAAAGGTCTGGTTGATGAAGCTGGTGAGTAAAGAATAAGCTGAATCTGTATCAAGTCCCTAGGAATCTCAATCAAAGCGGTTAGATAATCTAGACTCGTGAGATTCGTTATGAATCCTATAGCAAGATTAAAGTCGAAACTTAACATGCTAAATTGTTTACCAGATATACGAAATGCAACAACATCAGGAGATTCGACAGTGACAAAGCAAGACTATAAAAATGCAAACGTATAATAAAATTCGAAAACAAGTCCATAAAAGGTGTCATTTTTAATCTACAAAAATAACGTCCAATCAATGGCATCAAAATATGCATGAACAACATCCTGAATTAGGGATGGAAAACGAGCGGATCGGGTGCGGATATCCCCTCCCCCATTCTCATATCTACCTAATATTTTCAAATCTACCACCCGCCCACCACCCATAATGGGTAAAAATTTTCAAATCCACACCCGCCCACGCGGGTACATTCTGAAATCCATCCCCATACCCACTACCAAACTGGAGACGTACCCGACTAGACCCTCCTGACAACAACCTTAAGTTAAACATAAGCAAAAAACATAAGACAAACATGTCCATTAAGAAACATAATAAAACAATGATTATATGAGTTAAGTGTTAACATAGATCTTAAAGTACATAAAACACCATAACAGAAGACATAATTAAACCATAGAAATATAAATGACAAACACATAATATTTTTGTTCTTTGGCACATATAAATGAAAACCCTAAAATTATACCTAAATTTATAATGGTCTAAAAATTAATGGGTATCTAGTGGGCGTGCGGATGTGGGGCAAGGGCGGGGCGGGGCGAGTAAGGTCTCAAACCCATCACCCGCCTACTACCCGTGACGGGTACCACTTTCTAAATCCACATCCATCCACTACCCACTAAAGTTATACCCATCCTCGCCCCAATTGGAGCGGGTACGATGCGAAATTCACGAGAGTGTGGTTCGGGATCAACTTATAGACACGGAAATGGTGATGGTGAACATATTGAAAACGTACTAGCTGTTCATTTTCAAAGTGTAAAAAACCATTCAAATGCTCCTCGGATAGAACTGCATAGGTTCTGTCATGCCGATTACGTTCAAGATTTTCAGGCACTGGTGGTGGGATGTCAAGGGGTGATGAAAAGGCATTGGCACTCGATTCTAGAAAAGAGGAATAAGGTTGCTCGTTGTGGAATGGATGTGACGATCTCACATCAGGCACGCCCGAAAAAAAAAACCCGATAAAGAAGTCCTCTGTATAGCCAAAGAAAGGATGATACATTATTAAAGGTCGAACGGAAACGGGTACAGAGTTTACCTTGGGGTTATGGTCTGCCTCCATAGAGTGCAACGAAAAAGAATGAATGGTCAAGTATCTTGGTTGAGAGGAAGAAGAGGATGCCACAGTTGGCATTGAATGGAATGAAAGAGATGGTGAACGTGGAGGAGATGGTCGACAGACATTACTTGGGTCGACGACGTCAGAGCATCGCAGTCGGTGACTGATGGACGGAAAGAGTCGATCGATGCATGAAACGGTCCAGGTTTAATGTTTTGAGGCATTTAGGCTTGTTTTCAACACCCACCATGATGACGAGGAGATGGTGGGGTCGATTTTGAGTCTCTCGAAATCTCTAAAAATGTCACTGAAGCGATGAAACAATGTCGACCACCGAGCACCGTGGGTGGAACAACCATATCATTATTGTTTTGATTTCTTGTTCAGACCATCTTGAAGAGTGGTGTAGTGGCAAGGGAATGGTGGTAGTTAAAATCGGTGGATATGCTAACAATGGAGGATGACAGCGTTAGCAATCGACAGTTGTTATGGGGGAGAGCTTTGGTCGTGAGTTGGGAATAAGATACGAGGAGATAATTGGGGGGGAATAAAAAGGATTCGGTATTTTATTTGATGAGGGTTAGGGAAAATAGGGATTTTGGTAGGATTTTAAAATGAGAAAATAACCTCAGTGATAAAAAATCTTAGATAATATACGATTTTGATCAATTTTTTTTTGGATTTGCGAAAATGACCAATAAAATCGCAATGCGATCTCTAATTCGCATTGCGATCTTCACTATCGCAAATTCGCGTTGCATTTCGCGTTGCGATTTGCGATAGTTGAAAATCGCGTATTTTCCATTTCGCGTTGCGATAGCGATTTTTCAAATTCGCTGCGAAAATTCGTTGTAATAGTTAAAAAAAAGATTTTGTTTCTTAAGAATTTTCTCTAAAAAGATAATATCCGCGCGGACGTGTCGAAGACACATATTATCACGACCACGACCACGATCACGAGACGAGACGGACGGCGGCGGCGCCCGAGAGTCCCCCTTGTTCTCTATCACTCAACAAGGAAGTGGGAAAGCCAAACCTTAAATACCATTCCCAATAGTGTTTCCAATACTATGTGGGATTGAGCATTACCAGTAATTGTTTCCAATACAATGTGATTATTCAGGAAACAATTAACAATCATGCACCTTAAAACAACTGAATCAGCAACCAATTGCATTAGTATTATACAATTAAATATGTCATAATTAAAAGTCAATCTACAATCAATCGCGATTATTACAATTTTAAGCAAAACATTAAAAAATAATATAACTATTTAAGGCTCAATCCCACATAGCATTACCAACAAGTGGGAATGGTATTTAAGGCTTGGCTTTCCCACTTCCTTGTTGAGTGATAGAGAACAAGGGGACTCTCGAGCGCCGCCGTCCGTCTCGGGTCGGGTCGTGATCGTGGTCGTTGTCGTGAGAGACAACCCATTGTTTATTTCTTTTCTCTTATTCCTTTGAATTTTTAATTTTGCTATTTGATTTTATTAATCGTTTTTACTTATGCTAATTTTTGTTTTAATTTTTTCTAGATACCCGATGCATTTATCGGGTTTAAAACTGAGTCAGAAACGATAGTTTCAGTCAAACTAGGCAATATTCGGACCCCCTCCCAGAAGCAAAAAAAAAAAAAAAAAGCAATGAGGTGTGCCGTTTTATTAAACGATGCACGTTAGCGTACCTCTTTGGGGCACAGTGCACGTTAGCGTACCTCTTTGGGGCACAACGCACGTTAGCAATGGCCCAATTTTTGCCACCTGATTCTTTCCTCAATTTAAAACATTCCCTCTTTTCCAAGCAAGTTGACCGGCCAACCCCTTTCCCCTTTTAATTTCTTTTAGGCCCACTAATCACATCCCACCTTTCCTAAAACTAATTTCTTTTATCTATTTCTTTTAAATTTTAAAAGAGAAAATAACTTCAGTGACCAAAAATCCCAGATAATATACGATTTTGATCAACTTTTTTTGGATTTACGAAAATGACCAACAAAATCGCAATGCGATCTCTAATTCGCATTGCGATCTCCACTATCGCAAATTCGCGTTGCATTTCGCGTTGCGATAGTCTACAGTTGTCGTTGCGATTTTCCAAATTCGTTGCGATAGTCTACAGTTGTTGTTGCGATGATGATGGTTTGTTTTTTTATACGAGTTCTTTAGGAACTTCAGGCAAGATGATGGTACCATTTCGAAGAGTAATCGCACAGACATTTTCCCTCGGATTCAGGCAAGAGTAATCGGCCTTGATACTCTAGGCGCCTAACTGTTTAAGCCAATTGGCTTGTTTGTTGATATCTTGGAGATGGATTTATGTTTGAGTTTGGAATTCTTCTTGGGTTAAGGCCAATTTTTCAATAGGTGATTCAATGGAGCATTTTTGTGGCAGTTGAGCAGAAAATGGAGGGGGTACTTGTTTGATAAATTGGGTTCACTCTCTGATTGTTTCCATAACTCGGGTTCAGATGGTTTCTCTACCCCAGATTAAAGGTGTTATTGTAAGGTTTATAGGGCTTTTGGGAGGTCTCGAAAAGTTGCCTATAATATTCACTTGTGCGTCAAATTTCTTTTGTAACATTAGGCAATGGTCCCTCGGGTGATCTGACATCATACAAATTCTACAAACTTTTGCGGCTCCAATTTTTCATGAAACAAGTGAATTAGCTATGTCAGTTAATTTATCTAATTTGCTCTCAAATGAAACAACACTTACTTCGTGAACACGTCGGCTGGGTTCACTTGAGGAGCCAAAATATTGTGAATTAGCTGCCATTTTCAAAATTAAATTCCTTACTACATTCAGAGTCATGTTGACATCCGTTATTTTCTTTTCTACTAGAAACATCCCCTCATAAAGGTATTGGATCAACATTTTTCGGATATGCCATGTTGTGGACAACTGGCGTAAAGCTTTTTGAAATACTTCCAATAGTCATAGGGTGACTCTCCTTCGTGTTGTCAAATTCCTAGGATGTTTTGCCTCAGTTCGCTTGCTTTTGCAGTTAGGAAAAAACTGTCAAGGAAAATTGCGTGTTAATTCAGCCCAGGTAGTAATGGAATTTGGTGGTAAATAAAATAATCATTCGTAGCCGATCCGGATAAGGAAAAATGAAATGCTCTAAGTTTGATTTGATCCTCCAATATTCTCTGGGGCTTTATGTTGGAGCAGACCATGTGAAATTCCACAAGATGCTTATGCGGACTCTCACTAGGAAGACCATGATAGTTAAGAAGGAGATAGATTAAACCCGTCTTAAGTTGAAATGGGGTCTTGCTGTTAGGAAAAACGATGCAGAGTAGCTGCTGAACGGCGAGTGTCACAGATAATTCTCTAATCATCAGGTTAGCTATTAGCTCTGGTCCTGGCATGGGATTTACGATTAGAGTAGTTGGGGTGGCGTCAAGCACCGGTTCTTCATGGGATTGAGTGTGAAATGGTGTCTCGGAAGTGGATTCCATATTTGATTGTCGCTCATTTTATTCTCGTTGTTGCTTTTTTCATTGAGTGTTTGGTCGTGGGTTCTACATGTTCTTGCTTCAATCTCTAGGTCAAATTCTATATAATTTCTCAGGTTTCGCTTGGTCATAAAATCAAAACAAAAAAATTAATAATTTTTTAAGTCTCCGACAACGGTGCCAATTTGATGATCGTCGTTTTACTCGTCAAATAAAATCTTCTTTTCAAATTAATTAAATAGAAATAAATAATAAAGTGGAGATGAGGGTCGATCCACGAGGACTTAGGAATTCTTGATGTAGTTTTATGTCGATCTTAAACAAGATAGTTACAACAAGGATAAGTAAAATGGGTTGGCGTGAATGAGATAAATAATAAATAAAAAATGATAAACAGAGAATTAAAGAATTGAAATTGAGATGAATGAAGTGTAAATTAAGATTAAAAATAGCAATGAGAAAATCGCCTCAAATTAGCTTTGTTTCAATTCTGTTGATCATCGAAATGGATTTTTCACACGGGATTCATGTCGGTTATAGTCTATAAGTCCCAACCCATTGTAACTTGCCTTTGTTTTTACTAATCAATCTCCCCAAGTCACTATTCGAAAACCGATTCTTGAATGGACTAACCACAACTATTGCCATTAGAACAAACATTTTAAGTTTAGGAAATGCCCATATTGGATTATGTTGTCTAGTCGAGAATCGAATCCGATCTTTATTTTCCTTAGTGGACCACCGCTAAGTGTGTTCACAAGAGGTCGAATATGCCACAGGTCGATCCCTCCTCCCAATTATAAATTAAAACAACATTAGACCAACGTACAAATTTTCAATTGAAAGCGTTTTAATTTTGAAAGTAAGGTAGATTGTCAAACTAATAAAACAAAAAATCGAGAATGTAACCGAATGGTCTTAAGTGCTTTTCAATTCTCACATGTGAATTGATTCATTGCTAGCTCTCGGCTAATAAAGAAAATTAGCTAAGCATGGTAGAGATCATACTTAGCATATTTTATGAAAATGATAAAAGCTTAAGCAAAAAGAAATCGAAAATGAAAACGAGAAGAAAGCTTTGATTAAAATTGAAAATAAAGTAACAAAATGAAACTTAAGATATCCTAAGCCTTACCCTAATGAGGGTATTTATAGGCTTTTAAACCCTAAAATAACATGGAATTTAAAATAAACAAAATCCAAAAGGTAATTCAAATGTTTTTAATTTCAAACTTAAAAACTAAATTCCTAAGATATCTCCTCAGATTGTGTTGACTAGGCGGCTTCCAGAGTCTTCCTATTGCTGATTGGACCTTCTACAAACTGACATGTCAGACCCGCGTCGTACCCAACGTCGTGCCACGATCAAAAAATAAAAAATTGCAGAATGAGTCCTTTTGTTTTCAATTCTGAAAAACAGGTCATTGCACAAAAATAAACAGAACACAACACAAATCAGCAGTGATATATTCATAAAATGGGAGAATTAATAAGTAAAAAATATCAAATTAAGATGTTCATCATACGTTGTCAATATGTTAATAAAATTCTAAACAAATACTACATTATAATCACTCTAATTATTCAAAAAAAAAAGTTACAACACATTTTTTATGTTATTCTATTATACTATTAAGATTTAAAAATCGAGTATGTTATGTTCATTCAATAATATTGAATAATATTATGTGAATTCTTTGACTAACATTCGTGATAAAAGAAAATGTTATTTTTTTAAATATTCAAGTTCAAGCAAGTACGTTTGCAGGGCAAGTGTACATTGTCAATGACTAAGAAAATTCTGAACAAATATTATATTGTAATCGTCTTAAACTATTAAATAATAATAATTTTATGTGTCAATCTAATATTTAAGATTTTAAAGGCATGATGTCAAGATAAACTCCCAATGTTTATCAAAATAATCACTTTGGTCTCTATTATTTTTTAAGTATTTTAGCTCTTAATATTTTTTTCGGATAAAAAACCCTTAATGTTTGAGTGAATAGTCTTTGGCCCCTGTTTTTCTTTCTAGAGCATTTTAACCCTCAATATTTTATTTTAGGGTAAAAAAATTTCCTATTTTTGAAGTGTTAATCATTTATTAACTAATGATTTTCATCTATAAAAAAACCTTTTTGCTTCCAAAATATAATATTGAGACTAAAATATTTTTAAAAAATATGAATAAAAATGACTACTTAACCAAACGATAAAATTTACCCGACCCTATTTTTTTTAAAATAATACGGGTTTGGGTCGGGTTGGTCGGGTTAAATGTGATATTCGAGTTTGGGTTTAGGGTGAAATATACCCGACCCGAAAAAATATAATTTTACCTTATATATTTAGGAATAATTACAATAATACTCTTCTTTATATTATTTTTTTCAATTAAGTCATTGTTTTTATTGAATAAAAATAATATTTTATTATTATTTTGGGTTTGGTCGGGTCATGTCAGGTTTTAAGTTATATATCGGGTCGGGGTTGGGTCGGGTCGGGTGAAATCTTGTTTCATGAGGGTCGGACCGGGTCGAATCTCGGGTGGAAGAGTCATTGTTCTTAAGTCAAGTCGGGTGGACCAAAAATTCGACCCAACCCGACCCATGTCCATCCCTAATGTCGAGGGGTGGGTAGATAAATGATAACGAATATATATATATATATATATATAGTTTACTTGACTCCAATGATTTTAATTATTAAAAAATTATTATTATCTCTGAAAGTTTTGATACTTATTATTAAATAATTAAAAATCTTTAAATTCATATTATCATATAATCGTTTAGATTTATTCAAAATAGAATAATATACTTAAAGGAAAGAACACTATGATCTACAAAAATCAAGCAATCTCAATGATAAACAAATTTATTATTATTCCTTAATTTATTGAGTCGAGTTTCAAAAATACTAGAAATATAAATGTTCAACGTCAAATAATTAAAATTTATTTTTAAACATTTATTATCATGTAATTACCTCCTATTAATAATAGAGAAAATCGCCTCAGCGACAAAAAATGCCTTATAATATACGATTTTAACCAACTTTTTCCGGATTTGCCAAAATGACCAACAAAATCGCAATGCGATCGCTAATTCGCAACGCGATCTCCATTATCGCAAATTCGCGTTGCATTTCGCGTTGCGATAGTTGGAAATCGCGTTGCGATGGTCTACAGTGTCGTTGCAATTTTCCCAATTCGCAATGCGAATAAGTAAATCGCAACGCGAATTGGTAAAATCGTAATGCGATACTGACTATCGCAACGCGATAATACAAAATCGCAACGCGATACTGACTTTCGCAACGCGATACTGACTTTCGCAACGCGATTCTGACTTTCGCAACGAGATAATATAGAATCGCAATGCGATTTTCAAAGTTCGCAACAGGTTTTAGTTTCGCAACACAAATGTTTTGGGTATATATCTACGCAGCAGCAACAACTCATAACCTAAATCCCTAAATCGCAACTCATTCCATCTCCATCTTTCACTCTCTCTGGCGACATCCGTTCCTACATCCTTCCCCATCCAACAACAGGTCTTAGTTTCGCAGCTCGTTTGTTTAGTAAATTAATTTACAACCATGAAATCATCTAATGTTGATCATGTTTGGATAGATTTGTGTTTTGGAGGGTCATGGGAGAATGTTCATGGTGTTTTACAATATATGCCTTTACCCATGAATCTTCAACTAAAACTGTCATTAAAAAAGTTAACTTATGAAACTCTAATGTTACGTGTTTCAAAGAAATTGAATTTAGAGCCCCTAAGTGGATTTAGGCTATCTTATCAGAGAAATGGTAAAGTTTATTTGTTAACCGACAATGAAGATATTGAACGATTCATTGCTTATATTAGTGTTTCAAGTGATGATGTTACATTGTATGTTGTTGAACCTAGAAGTAGTATTGTTGGGTCAGTAGCGGGTAGTAATCAACTAAGTTTTTCTCAAAACCCACAACCTTTCTCTAATCCAAATCCCAATCAACTTTCAGCACCAAATTCCGATTTTCGTATTGACCAATTAGACGATGATGTGCCAACAAAAAAAATTGTGAGTACTAGTCAGTATTCGAAATTTGATCTTGGTCAATACCCGGACTTTGATATTGGTCAATACTCGGATTTTGATGATGTTTCAGAAGAAGAAACAGACCCTGCGTGTAATGATTTTGATAGTAGTCAATTCCCGAATTTTGATGATGAAACAGCCGTTGCCGAGGAAGATGTTGTTGATGATAATGAGGAGGAAGTTACGACTGTGAATGAACATGTTGAACATCAATTCTGTAATTCATATAATCCTGAAGAAGAAAAAGAAGAAGAAAAAGTCCCCGAAGAAAAGAAAATGCCACGGGAGTATAACTGGAATATGCCAGAATTACTTCAGATACCGGAAGAAGAGTTGGTAAAGAAAGCAGTTGATTGTTACACAAAAGTTATTCGTATCAAGAAAGATGATTGTTTTGATACAAAGGAAGACTTGAAGATAGCTTTGTATACGAAATGTGTGGAAGATAGCTATCAACTAAAAGTTAACAAATCAAGCAAAGATCGTTTCGAAACAAGGTGTATGATTGACAAAAATTGTACGTGGCGTATGATTGCAAAGAGGATAAAAGATTGCGAAATGTTTCAAGTTAGGACTTTTATTGATAAACATACATGTTCAAGAACCCAAGTTTTTCCTCACCATAGACAGGCAAACAAAAAGGTGTTGGGTGGTTTTCTGGCTGAGTTAATGTTTTTGAATGGCAGGGTATATCGAGGACATGAAATTATGACTGACATGAATGCTCGGTTCAAGATTAGTATATCATATTCTCAAGCTTGGAGAGCCAAATGTTATGCCTTGGAATTGTTGAGGGGGTCGCCAGAAGCATCGTTTGCCCAACTGCCGGCTTATTGTCACAATTTAAAGCTGAAAAATCCTGGGTCGGTAATTCATATCAAAATAGATAGAGATGGACGCTTTGAGTTGTTGTTTATCGCCATTGGTGCTGCGGTTAGTAAATCAATATAATTTTGTTGACTCATTTTTGTTAGTTACATGCATTTCACATTTAAATGATTATATTTCTTGTGTATATTATTTTGTAGATTCGTTCGTTTATTACTTGCATGCGCCTAGTTATTATAGTTGACGGAGCACATTTGAAAGGCCGATACCTTGGAGTAAACTTATTAGCAGTAGCCATGGATGCTAACAATGGGATATTGCCAATAGCTTACGGGGTTGGCAAATCTGAAACCTCTGATTCATGGACATGGTTTATGGGGCATCTTAGGGATTGCATAGGTCCTATTAGCAATCTGACAATCATATCCGATAGGGCAAAATCAATTGACAATGCTGTTAGAAGGTGTTTCCCATATGCTTTTCATGGACTTTGTGGTGTTTATTTGTATAGAAATCTAAAATCAAGGTCTTCTGGTATAAAAAAGCACAAATGGACATACTGGAATGCTGTAAAAGCTTATCGGGAAGTGGATTTCAATAAGCATATAAACTGTTTAAGACGTGTTTTACCTCAGTGTGCTCAAACACTAGAAGATGTAGGGTTTGAAAGATGGTCAAGAGTACATCAACTTGGAGCAAGATATGGTTTCATGACGTCTAATAGTGCAGAATCAATCAACGCTCTAAGTCGTCATTCCCTGAAATTACCCATTACTATGTTAATGGAGTTTTTTCGAGCCTCTATTCAACAGTGGTACTACAAGAAAAGAAACCATGCAGGTATTATTTCTTTGAATTCGTAACTTATCATATATTTTACTAAGTTTTATTTATTTAAATTTACAGGAACATTGGAACATCGTGTTACACCATGGACTGAAAAAAAGATAACGAAACGTGTTGTGAAGTCAACGTCATGGAGAGTTGAACCATGTTCAAACACTTTGTTTGAAGTACTGGATAATAACTTAAATGGGCTTGTCGATCTAAATGCAAGGACGTGTAGTTGTATGAAATGACAAACATCTGGTTATCCGTGTGGCCATGTTATAAAAGTTGCTCTTCATCTAAACCAAGATGATTCAAGCACATACGTTATGGATTGCTACACTACAGAAGTATATCGACAGACTTATGCCGAGATTGTCTACCCTATTCCACATCCTTCTGAGTGGGACATACCAGATGACTTACAAACAGTTTTGCAACCAGCCATGGACAGAAGGCTACCTGGCCGACCAAAAAGTCACGATCGTATACCGTCTAAGGGTGAAGAGAAGAAGAGATCGACATGTAGTCGGTGCAAGGAAAGTGGTCATACAAGGTTGACATGTGGATCACCAGTGCCATCACAATCATCTTTTCCTCTACCAAAATATGGATCATCATCAAAATCCAAAGCTCATATGGTGTCAAGAAAAAGGCAATCAAAATCGCAATCATCTTTAAAATCCCAATCACAACTGGCTTCACCTTTTGGGACTGTTAACTTAGGTGATTTTTAAATGCAAACGTTGTATTATGTAGATTTTATGTGTGAACTTTTAACATTTTCAGTTAGGCATGTATTAGTAACTTGAGTTTGAAAATTGCTATGATCTGTTCAGTTGTTATCACTTAATAGGCAATCATCTTAATGTCTATCGCAACGCGGAAATTACTATCGCAATGCGAAATGAAAATCGCAACGAGAGAATCGCAATGCGAAATGAAAATCGCAACGCGAATTTCGCAATGCGAAATGAAAATCGCAACGAGGGAATCGCAATGCGAAATGAAAATCGCAACGCGAATTTAATTTCGCGTTGCGATTCTCTCGTTGCGATTTTCATTTCGCGTTGCGATTCTCTCGTTGCGATTTTCATTTCGCATTGCGATAGTACTTTTTGCCTTCAACATAATGCAGATTGAAATCAACAAAATCAACCATTACATTTCAATCAATTAAACAAGCACAAATAAGAATTATGTTAACATCAATTAAACAATTCAACTTTTACAAATCACCTTTTACAAATCAATTAAACAATAAAAAAATAAGCAATAATTCTTATTTCCTCATTTACTATTGAATCAACTTTTGCAACCATACATCATTTTCACGCATCTCACTTCTGAGATTAACCTGCATAAACCAAACATTTGCTCAAACAACACTTTCTACACATCTAAAACCTACAAACAGCAAATTATTGAATTCTAGGTACTTAACCAAACATTTTCAAACCACAAACCTATAAACATACCAATTGTTTATGGACATTTTTATAACGCGGATGCAGGTAGACAGCGTCTCGCATATATCGATCTAGCCATATAATGCCGAAACCACAAGCCTACTGCAGCTCTATCTCTATCAGTGAGAGGTAGATACTTTATACTTCCTGTGATCAAACGGTCCAACGCCAAGCATACGAGAGGACCACAATCCCCTCTGGGTCCTTTCGTTTGTTGTGGTGCGGTCTCGTCTCTGCTAACTGTAATATTGAGCTTCTTTGGCTTCTTGTTTCCAGAACGAGTCCAATAATTTATCGCATCCAAGAATTTAGCCAAATAAGAGCTCCATCCCTTAATAATATCTCTTAAATCAGCCAATGATATGTAATTTATCATGCTGTCATATACTATTGCCTTAAGGGATGGGATCTGAAGCTCGACGAGAAGCCAATGTTTACATTCCAAAACAGGGATAAACACCTGCAATCATAAGTAATAATTCATTCATTTGCGCACTTATTTATGAATACCTTTAAACTCAATCTAAAATAAACACTAACCTTATCGACCTCCCACCATGCAGGATAAAGTTTAGCTTGTCCATTGCCCAACGCAAATGATTCATCTCGTTGATTCTTCAAATGAGCGGCGTTAAAAGACGTCGGCATAATTGTATATTGTGTATTTCTTTTATTTTCCTTAAGTTTCCTAATTATTAGAAGACGTAACACCCACGCATCGATATGTTGTTTTACAAAAAAAAGACATATATTAGTAACTTACATAAATTTAAAAAAAATAATCAAATTAAAATATAAGAAAAATATAAGACTTACCCCTCCATCGAAATAGCCATTGTCTTCGACCCCTAATAATACGCCCCACCAAGACCGATCAAGCAACAAATAGATATCATCGTTGAGCTTGCATATGTCAGTGAAACACCCCTGGCTCCGCTCATGTAGATAAAAATCAACTGCGGTCTTAGCCCAAAGGGTGTTATCCAGAATTGTGTCCGGTAGTTGTTTCCTCTCCACTTCAGATACCGGTATGGTACTGGCCGGTAACTCATACGAGAGCCAACTTGAATCCATCATGTCCGTCACGTCAGAGGGTTTCTCAGGAATCCTACATATGACGCCATGTGAATCGGGCTCTTGAATGGTGGGAGGGACCTCTTCAACGATGATAGTGGCCTCTTGAACGGTGGGAGGGGACTCTCGAGGAATGATAGGGGCCTCTTCAACGATAGGAGTGGACTCTTGAGGGATGGCAGGCGAGTCGGGCTTTTTCTTGCGGTGTCTTCGCACTATTGGGGTATACGGAGACTTAATAGCACGTGCACGCCGTCTGATGCGTGAACTCTGTCTTGCAAGAAAAACCCGACATAAAGCATCCACCTTATCGGTCCGCTAAATAATTAAATACAAATATTAGTAAATAAACAGACATGATATTTAAACAGTGAAAACAAAGACAAATATATTTCAAACTTTCAACCAAAAGACAAAACAAAGACAAATACTAACTTCACAGTGTTAAAGAATACACAGTTTAGCAGAATTGGCAGCAACCGAATAAATTTACTTCAACCAAAAGACAAAACAAAAAGACAAATACTAACTTCACAGTGTTAATAAACAGTTTAGCAGTATTGGCAGCAACCGAATAAATTTACTAAGCAATCTAAGTGAAATGGTTAATTTAAGTGAAATTACGAGTAAATTTATCATCAAGTTAAATATGGAAAATCTTAAACTTACCTCGTTGCGTAGAGTATGAACCTCATTCTACAACGATACTACCATCTCACGTAGAGCGGCAACCTCACCACGTAAAGTAGACACCTCCACACGCCATGCACCATCGTTATGGCGTAGAGTATCGATCTCCTCACGCAAGGCATTGACCTCATCACGTAACTCCCTTGACTCATCCCGTGGAGGTGGAGACCAGGGAGATAGAAGTCGTGGCATCTTTGCCGGTCGCATATCATGAGGTGATGGTGGAGAAGAGGCTCGATGATGTGACGGGATAGGTGATGGCTCTCGTTGTAGAGGTGTATAGTCTGATCGATCAGGTGATGGCTCTCGAAGTGGAGGAAGTGGAGGCTTCTCATCATTCGTGCCATCAAGAAAACGCTGACTAGCTTGCCACCAATCAGTGGCAAGCTCAGCCTCCGTAGGTGTCAGTCTCATTAATGGAATGTTGGCCTCCTAAAAATATAAAAACTCAAACAAAGTTAAACGTCTACTATTAATAACTTGTTTATATATGATAGTATTTGTGTTAAGTTACATTATTTATTGTCGCATATGGTATTAAGTCTTCCCAATCCAACAGGCGTTTCCTCTTCCAGGAAATAGCCCTGGGAATATCATTTGAAGTTTTTATTGCATATGTCTTCATGGCGGGAAAGGCCTCGAATATCCAAATCTACAAACAATATAATAACAAACATTAGTAATTGTTAAATAATTAATTATAATTTTGTAAACATTATATAGAAATTCTTACCTTAAAGGCCCAAACAAAGCCTGACAAAGTGTATTTCGACCCATCGCCCCGCAAACTTTTGCGGTCATTAAAGGCAGATGACAACTTAGTCCAGGTAGCTTTCCATATTTACGAACCCCATGGAAACAGATTCCATGCATTCAGGTCCTCTACCAATAATATTAGCTCCTGAGGAATAGGTTATCTGGCCTCTCTGCCTAAAAAACCGGCATACAAAAGTAGTAGAAGGCATACTCGGACAACATCGACGTCATTCATCCGAGTAAAACCATCTTTCTTATTAAACAATTTCTTCATGTCGTCGACGTGTAAGTTCAGCTTCTCTATTGACTCATCAGGAAAAACCCTGGATAACCATGATGGGCGGGTGATATGACGAGTGTACCGGCCTACATCATCGTGTCCGAATCGTAGACCAGTGATTAAGCAGAACTCCTTCCGCCCAAAACAAGTATACGCCGGTGGAAAATGAAACCATATCTCTTCCTCACCACGTTGTATACTGTCGGGTAGATCGCTAGTCATGGTCTGAAGCCACAAATGGGTCAAATTAGCATCTCCACCCGGATGCTGTACTCTCAGCCATGGCCCGAAGCAGGTTTCCTCAAACAATTTTCTTTGTGCAGGTGAAAGCTTCGAAGCAATTGTAGTGGCTAGGCTAACTTTATTCCTTAATGTCAATGAAGCCGAAAAAAATTTCTACAAAAACAATAAACATACCAAGTTAGATATACCAAAAACTACACTGTCAAGATATACCAAAAACAATAAACATAAATAGTAGTTTATTCTTGAAACTAAAATTTGCAAAACTGTTTTGTCTTTTGGTTGAAATGAAAATCGCAACGAGATAATGAGAATCGCAACGCGGAAATGACTATCGCAACGAGAGAATCGCAACGCGAAATGAAAATCGCAACGCGAAATGAAAATCGCAATGCGATTTTGGTTTCGCGTTGCGATTTTTATTTCGCGTTGCGATAGTTATTTCCACGTTGCGATTTTCATTCTCGAAACTATTCTTCTTCTGCATTACTTCAACCAAAAGACAAAACAAAGACAAATACTAACTTCACAGGCTAAACAGTTTAGCAGTATTGGCAGCAATCGAATGAATTTAATAAGAAATCTAAGTGAAATGGTTAATCTATTATTGAAATTATCAGTAAACTTATCATCAATCTCAATATGAAAAACCTAAAATAATGCAAAAATTTCAAAATAAAAATAAAAAAAAAACTAACCCTCGGAGGTTGATTTTCCATTTCTGAATGATTGTGAGGGATTTTTGACTGTGAATGGTTGTGAGGGATTTCGCCGGCGATAGAGACGGAAATCTTCGGAGATGGGGACGGATTTCGCTGTAGAGAGTGAGAGATGGAGATGAGACTGAGTGTTGTGATTTTGGGTTTGAGGTTATGAGTTGCGATTACTGTGGACGGTTCAGTTTCCGATTTATTAAGAAAAAATTCGTGTTTGAAATTTGAAAAAAAAAATACGCGTTAATACGAATGGCGCTATGTAAATCGCGTTGCGAAAGTCAGAATCGCGTTGCGAAAGTCAGTATCTCGTTGCGATTTTGTATTATCGCATTGCGATAGTCAGTATCGCATTGCGATTTTCCCAATTCGCGTTGCGATTTACTTATTCGCATTGCGAATTGAGAAAATCGCAACGACACTGTAGATCATCGCAACGCGATTTTCAACTATCGCAACGCGAAATGCAACGCGAATTTGCGATAATAGAGATCGCGTTGCGAATTAGCGATCGCATTGCGATTTTGTTGGTCATTTTGGCAAATCTGGAAAAAATTGGTTAAAATCGTATATTATAAGGTATTTTTGGTCACTGAGACGATTTTCTCTTAATAATAATAATAAAAAAAGACGCACTCCGATCCAAGGGAAACGGAATTTAAAAAACTGGCGATTTTATCAATGAATCAGTTTAACTTTCTCTAAAACCCAAGTACAGCGTTCCAAATCTTTTTAATATTATATAGGACTTCGTTTTCTTATACAGTTGTAAATATAGTCTTTTAAATTAAGGTCAATATATGCTAAGATCCCTTTTAAATATAAAATAAGACTAACTAACCCTTCAAAAAAAATAGTCCTGTCTATTTTAAAAGTGCTCTATTAAAATAATTAATCTTTATATTATACACAAACCAAGTGACCTTAATTATAGAAAAATTATTGTTATTTTTTAAGATCATGTGTTTAAATACTATAAATACTAAAGATATTAACGTTCAATGTCAAATTTAATCAAAGTAACCTAACACATACATATTGAGCATTAAAATTTTTATATCGTCAGTCAAAATCTTATAAATTCGATAAAAAAAATTCAATTATGATTAATTTTACAATCATTCATTTTCAGAATTAATAGATATTGAATTATTTTTTGAAAAGATCAATTTATCTAATTTCAAAATTGTGAGATACTTACGAGATATTTTTACTAAAAATTAATATATCATAATATTATTTATTTGTATATTTTTAATTTATATTAATATTGTATAATTGGTATGAAAGTAATTTTAAATTTTGGCCAGATATAAAAAATTAAAGATATATATATATATATGGAATAAAAATATTGACTATAATTCATTATACTTATCTTAGATTAATAAAAAAAATATTAAATATAGTTAATAAAATGCTTAAAAATACAAATCAAAAATTAAAAAAAAAGACAATGTGAAAACTCATAAAAAAGTCAGGCGTTTCTACCGAAATATCAACCTTATACTCAATAATTATCTGTCAGGCACCCTCTCCCATAATATTACTGATCTAGCACCCTTACTGACACGGTGTCAATAAAGCGCGGATCTTCAACCGCGCCTTCGCGGGGTTCTGTCCGAGCTGGCTTCATGTAAGGAAAGGCGCGGATGGTCATTCGCACCTTCGCTGAACGTTTGACATGTACGAAAACCGTAGATCATTTAATTCACCCAACCATCCGTCTCCCGCATTGATTACCACTCGTCCCCTGTCCCCTCTCTCTATAAATATCACACTCAACACAACCCTCAAACTACACTCAAATATCAAATTCTTTCATTCTTCCTATTATCAATCTTTCTATTAAGAAGGTAAAATATTTTTATTATATTATAATTATTTAATAATTTATTATTTTATTGTATTAGTTTTTTTAATTACTTTTTACAATTATAAAATGGAAGGCGGGTTGCTACGTTTAGATGAGAATCATATATCGAGGCATTTTCACGATATGGTAACAATTTTAAATTTTTTGTTATTTTAATTACTGTCAATGTTTTATTTATTTATTTATTTTTAGTATTTGTTTTATATTTTAATTTGTATATTATGTATTAAATTAGGAGAGATACTGAATATTAAATCCATTCATTCGTAACGTTAAGTTAGAGATAACTACTCGTGTCTGGTCGTATTTAGTTGAAACTGGATTCAGTTACGTAGCGAAATATGAAGCTCATTATAACCTTGAACCCAACCTTATTTCTGCACTAGTTGACAGGTGGATACCAGAGAAAACACATTTCATCTTCCGTGTGGAGAGTGTACTATTACGTTGGAGGATGTTTCCATACATTTGGGGCTTTCGGTATATGGGGATGTGATTCCTGGGGTCGTAGATGGTTACTGGCATTCATTGTGTGAGGAGTGTCTTGGAGGTGTCCCACCTAATTTTAATATACCTAATTTTAACAGTGGTCGAATATCGTTAAATCGGTTGGATATAACTTTTAAACATTTGAGTCGCGACGCCTCCAAGGAATATGTTAAAATGTATGCACGAGCTTGCCTACTCATAGGAGGGATCCTGATGCCAGACAAATTGCGAAACCAAGTTCATTATATGTGGTTGCGTCACCTCACAGATTTTCACGTTGTCAGTGCACTCAGTTGGGGCTCCGCAGTTTTGGCATTTCTGTATTGGGAAATGTGTCGAGCAACTGATTATTGGAAAAATGCTATTGGTAGATGTCTCCTTCTTCTCTAGTGTTGGGTGTGGTATCACATGCCCTTTTTATATCTGGTCATGAAAAACTCTTTGGTCTTCCCGCTATTGTTGAGGTAATTTCAATATTGAATTCCTATATAAATAATTTTTTTGAGTATATAATGAAATTTTTTCATTAAATATGTGGTCAAGTGCAAGAAAAGATCATTGGGATTTACCAGATGAATTGGAATAAATTATGCTTCTCATTGATCAGAATGTTGGTACAGATGTATGTATTTAAATTTTTATTATTTACTTTTAATTATTGTTATATAATTAGAATATTATTTTGATAAGAATTATATATATTTGTTTTAGTTTCAATGAGCTTCATATTCTACTCAAGAAATGATAATTTGCATCCCACATTACTTGAGAGGCCCATTAGATGTATGGATGTTGGTGGACCCTCTGATATGTTATGCTATTGTCAAGTGGAATCCTACTGATCGCGTACTCCACCAATTTGGTTTCGTACAATCTATTCTGGAAGTACCTAAGAATCTTAACAATATGCATATCATCGATAGACAGGGCAAAAAAGAAGTTGTTTGGTTGCTGAAGAACATCTAGTGGGTAATCATATGGGAGGATCGACGTGGACGTATTCCTCGTACGAAACCCATTTATGCGGATTATTATTCAATTGTGGATGATTATTATGAGTTGTTCAACTCGAATGGGAAACCATCCTATTTTTTGAGGAAGTACGAGGCGGGAGCATTCATCGGCGCTAATAAAGACATACACCGTCACAACATCATCGTCCCTCGACTCGTGGATAGAGAGAAGGCGCTTCTGACTCGTCCTCAACTGTAGTACTGAAACTATCACAACAGACACCATCTATACCGGTATACATTCTACAACTGTTTTAGATGGCATCATAGTCGTAACAGATGGCATCACAACCATTTCATATGCCACCGTAACTAGGTCAGACGCTATGCTTCTATATCAGATGCCACCGCAGTCGGGTAAGATGCCACAATAACTGATTCAGATGTCACCGCCACAGGGTATTATGATCCTTCATGGTGGATATTATACTTCTATGCTTATAGATCAAACGTAGGGTTCATATGCTACTTATTTGGCGGGTGAAGGTTCACCACATACACAAACACTTCTGGCGCGATTTTCACACTCATCGATGTCGGTGTTTTCGTAATTTTCACAGTTTTCTATGAGCATTGGGATAATTAGTCATACACTTTCAGGGTCCTTATTCTATGGATGTGCTACACCATCATCTGTCCCTAATCAACAAAAGGTAGATGCTCTTGATGATGATGATAAGAGTGAGGATGAAGAACAAGTTACACGAAGAAATGCTCATCGAAACAGACAACCACCACCCTGCAGAACATATTCAAGATACATATATCGATAGAGTTGTTTAATTTGTAATGTTTTTATTTAATTTTGTTTGTTTACCATCTTTGTAAAGTTTTTTTATTTAATTATGGACTTTTTATTTATTTTTTTGTTAGTGTTTTTATTTTTTAATTGTTTGAATTGTATTGTCTGCATTTAATATTTCTATTTAGTTGTTTTTATTGTTTGAATTGTATCGTTTTCTTGTATTTAGTTTGTAATGGTTTTATTTAATTTTCACTTGAGTATCCCATTACTCTGTGATGCTCGAATGAAATTAATTGAAAGTAAATGGAAATTAAATAACACAAACTTAGATTTCATAAACAACAATTACATCATAACAACATCAACAGTTACTTAATGACAAAAGAGATGAACATTTTTTACTATTGTGTCAGAGGTTTCTATAATGCCCATATCTTTTGTTTTCTCTAAACATCTCTCGAGTATCCATATCAAAATGAATTCGAATTAATTTTGGACGATCGGGCTCCCTTAATAAGGATTGATCTGGTACAATCGGAAGCTAATTATGAACCTCATCAGGGTCTTTCTCATTACCTATGAGGGGAACTCAAATTCATATACCTTAAATACTTCTGAAAGTCGATATACAGGATCCGCAAAATGGTTATAGTCTTGACGGGTATGAGAGTAAGTTGCTATGACATGGGAGGATGGATACTTAATAGCTTGAAAAACCCCACAGTCACACCACCTATCTCGTAGATTAACTCTGAACGAGTTAGCTTGAATCCCTTGAAGAGGTCGCGACATCTTTGTGACACAAAGTAATTTATAGGTTCTAGAGATGATTGTTATAGACATTCCATTTGACATAACAATTCTTTTTTGTAGATCTACAACTAATCTTGGGTGATAGACATGACCGTTTTGCATCTAAGTTTGAACTTGTTCCCCAAGCTTGGCAAAAAGCGCTCCTAAATGAAAATATGCCATTTTAAAACCGTTACTGGTAAATGGTGTACCCTCTTTAAGGTTGAATTGATAGTCTCAGCCAAGTTAGTCGTCATGTGTTCATATTGATATCCATCATCATAGGCATTTGTCCACATTTCTTTGTTGATGAGGCTGGTGTAATTGTATCCTTGCTCGTTCTTTCCTCACAAATCTTGAAGGATGAACTCAAATGTTTCAAGTAATAGTTCGTAACCTAAGCTTCAAATGTAGAACTTACTATTAAGTTTCCATAAAAATGAAAATGATTGAGAAATAAAATTAGGCATTATAACATACGTATGCAAACAATTAATTGGCACTCATCATTCTTCTTTAACTTTTCATGATAGCTAGCAGCAATGTATCGGATACAGTATCGATGTTGGACATAGGGTGTTTGCCACATTGGACCCAAATAATCCATTGCTGCTATGATCCCAATTCTGCGATATGAAATGACACATATTTTTTCCCTCGTAACAACATATAAGCGTAAGTTTCTAAGGAAAAAACCTAAGAATTTGTATATTCTCTTTCAACAAGGGTAAAAGAAACTGAAAAAATGTTGTGATTATCATCTTGGATAACTGCCAATAGTAGAAAATACTTGTATTTTCCACACAAGAATGTCCCATCAATTTGGACCACATGCTTGCAGTATTTCATAACATTAATGTACTGTGGGTAAGTAAAAAAAAAGTCGATAGAATTGGCATCGATTGCGAAGCACTCAATCATTGTATTATGCATGACAAGTTTCGAAGTCGACTATTGTCTCAGGATTCAGTCTGCGCACTATCTTAAACCAACTTGGTAGTTCGTTGTAAGATGAATCCCACTCACTGTGAAGTTTTTTAATCGCATTTTGTTTTGCCTTCCATGCTTTCATGTAGGAGATGGTGTAACCATATTGAGAATGTATAGATGAAATCAACACCACAATAGCTATATGAGAACTTGCTTTGACCATGGGCATGATGGTTTGACAGATAATGTTGGAGTCCAAGTTGGGATAGTCCTTGTTGATCCATCAAGCACAGTGTATATGAGGACCTTTGTATACTTTTAGTTCTCATATGTTATTTTTCCTCTTCCTCTTCGATACACGGACCATCCAGTTGCATCTGTTATCACGTTGGACACAATAGCAGTCATACTTTTTGGTGGTGGATCTGTATACTCTGGAGTGAATAGAATTATGAATGTTGTAATTCTTAATTGCAATTATCGTTTCTTATTTTGATGGAAACTCCATTCCGATATATAACTCACAGTTATTGACTAATGAGTTAAATTCGTAAACACCAACATTAGACATATCCTTAAATTCTGGCTCGTACATTGCACCATAGTTAGCTTTATACATGTGTGTTGTGGGTTCGTTGTGTACCGTATTTATGAGAACTTCATCTACATCATCATCATCGGAGTCCATATTGAACTGTGGTGATTCTGGCTGAACGAATAGTCCAGCCTCCACGATGCCTACATTTAGGTCGAACAAGCTGGTAGTTGAATGTCTTCCCCTTGAACTTGCAGGCATATCGACATTGAGGTCGAATAAGCTCGCAGTTGAATACCTCCCCTGGAACTTGAAGGCATCGTGTCAAATGGGTACTGCACAGATTGTTGTGTCGAGGGCATCTCCATATTCAGGTTAAAGAAATTGGCAGATGCATGTCTTCCCCTTGAACTGGAAGCGATGTTGCCATACAGATTGTTTGCGAAGCCACCTCGGTTTAAATCGTAACAAGTTGATGATGAATGTCTCCCCATTGAACTTATGAGATGGCATCATGATGTGGATTTCCCATTAACAAGTTAAAATCATTACATATTACTTGAGTTGGGTTGTCAACTTGATCAGCTTATTGAGCCAGTCCATAGTGGGAGCATAATGACATACCACGAACCGCAAACACTTTAATAAATGTTGCATACATTTGTGTATCGACGTCTTAATATTGATTTTGAGAATTAACCATCATAACAACATCGTAATCGTTGGAGAGTTCGAATATTGTATAAGTTAATGAAAATACTGCGGTTGGAAATTTGTACTGAAGTGAGGACAATATTCTAATACTTCCAAAATGAACATTTTCTTGAAATTTTAGTGATTAGCTCCTTAAGAGTAATGTTTCTCTTAAAGGATATTCTGACATAATGATTTGATGCGAAGACAACGCCGATTTCATCTTCACGAATTTCTCCATTATAGTAAATAATATCTTAAATACGTCTAATTAAATAAATAATATATAAATTAAAATATAAACTAATCCAAAAAATTTAAAAATTTTCACAATAATTTAAATAACACAATTTCATATTGTTACCATATCGGTAAAATATCTCGAGGTATGATTCCGCTTTCTAATTTTACAACCGCAAAAAAATAATTAATACAATAAAATTTATTCAAATAATTAAATATAAAATAAATATAATATAATAAAAAATAATTTTATGTGAACAAAAAAAATTAATTTTACCTTATAAAAACAATAACAAAATATATTTAGTTTGATATAAGGAATTGATATAAGTAAAAATAAACAAATAATTTTGGTGTAGTGATGTTTGCATTTAGAGGAGTTATTTATAGTGGAGGAGATCATTAAAAAGTCGAGTTTTTAAGCTCGAGTAATAATAGAGTACCTAATAATTCAACGTGCATAATGGAAGGGGCATATAACCATCTGCGCCTTTCCTTACGTGATGTCAGCTTGGACAGAACCCCGCAAAGGCGATGCTGACGATCCGCGCTTTATTGTTACCGTGTTAGAAATAGTGCTAGATAAGTAATATTAAAAGAGAGAATACTTAACAGGTAATTATTGGGTCTAAAGATGATATTTCGGTAAAAATGCCAAAAAAAAAAATCAATTCTCTTTCCTCTTTGGTTGTTTCTTGTATGCCTTTTTGATCTCTCTATACACCTATATTACACACACTCTGTACTCTCTTCATCACTCATCCAGAGGGAAAAAAAAGAAAAGAAAAAAAACCCAGTTACACAGTCATGGGTCTTTTAACAACATTTCATTTATGGATGTTTTCCTTAGCATACTGAGCTACCTGAACTCAAAAACCCTCTTCTTCTTCCACTAAGAAGATGGCAATTCAACAATACGAACAACACCCTTCGTTCTTGCTAGACACACTCTACTGCGAAGAGAAAATGGAAGAAGAAGAAGAAGAAGAAGGTGATGAAAATGATGTTGGTGAAGTTGTAGAGGAAGAGAGTTCTTCGAGGGGCTATAACAATGGCCGAAACCCTTCGTTTTTCCCACTTTTGTTGTTGGAGCAAGATTTGTTTTGGGAAGACGAGGAGCTTCTTTCTCTTTTCTCCAAGGAAGCAGAGCAGCAGCCTTGTTCCGATAAGTATCTAGCAATGGCTCGCCGTGACGCGGTGGAGTGGATGCTTAAAGTCCATGCTCGCTACGGGTTCACCGCTCACACCGCCGTATTCTCCGTCAACTATCTGGATAGATTCTTAAGTACCTTCCAGTTTCAAAGAGATAAGCCATGGATGATCCAGCTCCTGGCCGTCACTTGTCTCTCTCTTGCTGCAAAAGTTGAAGAAACACAAGTCCCTCTCCTTCTAGACCTACAAGTATGTCCCCAAAAACAACAATCTTTTCTTGCAACATTATCCTGTGCCCAATCTTTCATCTATAATCTCTTTAATTTCGTTCTAGGTTGAAGAACGAAAGTACATTTTCGAGGCCAAAACTATACAAAGAATGGAGCTTTTGGTACTCTCAACTCTCAAATGGAAGATACACCCCATCACCCCGCTTTCGTTTCTCGATCACATCATTAGAAGACTCGGGTTAAAAACCCATCTCCATTGGGAGTTTCTAAACAGATGTGAACGTCTCCTCCTCTCTGTAATATCCGGTAAATTCACCTTTATTACAAAACAAAGTTTGTGTTCTGTCCCTGTTTTCTCATCATTTGTGTGTGTGTTTTTTAGATTCAAGATCTGTCCTTTATCTCCCTTCTGTATTGGCAACTGCAACAATGATGCACGTCATACACCAAGTCGAGGTTTCCAATCCTATTGACCACCAGAACCAGCTGCTGAGCGTTCTTAAAATAAGCAAGGTGAGTTAATTATGGTCACTCCAAATCATTTGCACACCATTAAATATAATTAATCTTGATTCAGTGTTGTTGAAACAGGACAAAGTAAACGACTGTTACAAGCTCATCCTGGATCTATCAGGCAATGTTGCGTGTAAGAGGAAGGTGATTGATGGAGCATTTGGCAGTGACAATAGCTGGAACCACTCATCCAGCGAGCCACCTTTTAAGAAGAGCAGACCCCAAGAACAAGTAATGCGCTTGCCATCACTCAACCGAGTCTTTGTAGACATGGTTGGCAGCCCATCTTAAGTAAAATCTCTCTTGCTTCAAAAAGAAAAAGGTGCATTGAAATTCAAGAATGTATGTTTGTTTCTCTATCAAAGCAAAATACCCTTTTATATGTACCGACTATTTTCCCATCATTATGTATAATAATAAATCTATAAGCAATTTTCTTTTACCTGTGATGATGATCTATAGTTTTTGTACAGATGCAATTGGTTTTGTTAAGATTAGAATTAGACCTGTTTAGGAAATAAACATTACTTTTTATTACTTATTTAATGTGCTACTGTGTTTGGTTATGGACATTTGTTGTGTGAGGAATATATAATGTATTATAATAAATAGGAAAAAGAAGGGTTTGTTTGTTTGCATGTGAAAGAGAGAAATAAGTTGTCGGTCAGTGGGGTTAGGAGTGGTTTGGTTTTAGACTTTTGGATTTGGAGTTTTTGACTTTGACCTCGTTTTAAGTGCTATACCCTTTGTTTAAGGTCACCAATCAGTCATATCCTTTGTTATAAAAATATGAAACACATATATTAATTTATTTAATAGTAATCATTTTTATTGGTAAATATAATATATAAGATAAATTATACCAAATATCACTAAAATTAGAGTCTATATTATTTTTACAATTAATTTTTTATTCAATTATAGTATTAAACTTTTGTTTTCTTTAATATAAGCATTATACGTTTAAAATTCAAACAACATAACGATACAAACAAATTTTTCTGTCACAATGAGTGATTAAAATGATATCGCTTTGGTAATATAAATTTAACGACGTAGTACTTAGGTTTAAGTAAAATAAAAAATAGGGTTTTTTGATAGACTGTAATTGATTTTTAAATAAATAATTTACGTAAAATGAATTATCTGAAAATTATTTTACGTAAAATGAATTACCTAAAACTGTTTTACGTAAAATAAATTATATTTTATGGGAAACATGTGTTTTGATTTATTGTGTAAACTATTTTCACTAATTGTTTGGTAAACTATAATTAATTTTATAGAAAATGATTTACATAAAATTAAAAAAATTCGGTTTGGTTAATATTTTCAAAAAGATAATTTGATTAATGATTAAAGAAAAAAGTTTCATTTATTCGGTTAATGATAATTCAATTCAATAGGCGGTTGAATTAACTATTTGAACACCCTTAATTTTAATTATTAGTTCTTTATTAACATAATGCTAAATTGTTATATTAATATTAAATATATAAGTTAATATTACTCATTATTAATAATTTAGTAATATTATATTTATAAAAATAATATATAATATTAATTTAATAATGTATATATATTACTAAATTAAAAATATAATATTATATGTTATTATAATATATCTGAGTACATATTAATATAATATTAAAAATATAGTATTATTAAAATTATATTATATTTATATTAAATATTTTTATTAAAATGATATTAAAATATTAATTTAATATTAAAAAATAAAATAATATTTTTTGAGTGCTTATACTCTGAATTAAAAAGTTAGAAAAATGTTTTACGGGAAATCATATGGTAAAACAATTTATAGAAAATACAAAGAAATTAGGAAAATGAATTACATTGAGAAAATCAATTACAACTATCAAACACTGAAAATTATTTTCTGTAGAACCAATTACAACTATCAAACACCGGAAACAATTTTTCATCTATCAAACACAGAAAAGTGAGAAAACGCAATGATAAAAATAATATGAGCCTTAAAATTCAATGGTGTGTGATATAATTTACCTTACATATAATCATACAACATAGAGATCCATGTAGTATAATATATTGATGAAGGGCAGGGGCAGTAAGCGACATAGGAAACAATGCTCACAATCACAAAATGCTTTTTATGTTAACCAGATTGGTCCTAGACTTTAAACAAATTGTTGGGATGTCTCCTTCCTCCTTAACTTTACTTATTCCCTTTTTGTTCCTTTGCTTTACACAAAACCGGATTAGACTAATTCCTCTTTAATCCACCATAAATCCTTTCCAGCTTTATAACACTAAAGCACCACTACAATTTATTCCTTTCTTCTTCCTCACTTCCTTTCCCTTTTCACTCATATTTTAATTCTTCACATCATTCATGGCATTTAAAATTCGTATCAAAACTTTATATTAATTATTTCTTTTTTTGGGAGGTTCCCCTTTAAAATAGAATCTATTTATGAAAAAAAGAGGGGAAATAGATTGTAATCTTTTGACAAGGGCGCGAAACAATTTCCTTTGCTTTTCTCGCGTGTTGGAGTTGTAGACACTCATTTTCGTTTATATTATTATTTTTTATTTTGTGGCCATTTTTATTTTATTTTATTTATAATATATATGTATATATTATATAATTTTGAAAATATTTTGAAAATATATATGATATATAATTTTTAAAACATTTTAAAAATATGTATAATTTTGAAAATATGTATAATATCTAGTTTTCAAAACATTTTGAAAATATATATAATATATAATTTTTAAAACATTTTTGAAACCATATATATATTATATAGTTTTTAAAACATTTTGAAAACATATATATTATATAGTTCTTAAAACATTTTAAAAATCATATATATCATATAATTTTTAAAACGTTTTTGAAAAATATATATAATATATAAGTTTTTAAAACAATTTTTGAAAATATAAATTATATAGTTTTGAAAATTATTTTTTAAACATATATATTATATAGTTTTTAAAAAAATTTATTATATTATATTATTATTATTATTATTTACCTTCTTTTTATTATTATTATTATTATTATTATTATTATTATTATTATTATTTTTACTTATTTTTTTCCTTTCTCGTTTTGTCCAAGAGTCCAGAGTGGGCCTGACCCAGCCCGTACCAACATCAGACTAGGGTTTCTGGAAACAATCAACGTCGCATATAGGGGAGTCAAGGGGCGCACGTGACCGGTCAAACGGTTGAAGAACATGCGAAACGCCCGACCGATAATCCCGGGACTGACCCATCCCGGGACGACCGACATCACAACGGCCACAATCCTGCTCATCTCGAAACCAGAACGGCCAACATCGGGGCTATAAAAAGCCCCCAGTGAGGCCATGCAAAGGGGGAAGATCATCTAGAGAACCAGTACAACACTGTCAGCACAACCACAAAGCCACAACAAAATACAAGGGAAAAACCGAGAGGCTACAACAGAAAATACCCACATCACAATACCATATCAGACCACCACACGAACCCACAGCAAATAAAAAAACAGTAACACAAAGAGGCCACCAAGACCCCCTCAGACACAAATAAGGCATCCACATAAACACAAAAGAAACCAAAGATAAGCATCTAAACCGAGGAAGCCATCTTTGAAGCGAGAGGTCGCTGAAAAAGATGAGAAAACAGAGTGGGTCTTCGACAGATCTACGTCAAGGGGGTTGGGATTTTATGTTTTAGGGTTCAGATCTGGGGTCTCGAGGGTGAGGTGAGTGTTTCGGGTAACCAACGGAGTGGTGGCCGGATTCTCGTCGGGTTAGAGAGAGGCGAGAGGATTGTTATCCTGTCATATTTAGAGTGAGATGAGAAATAAGAAGAATGAGGGGAGTGAAGAAGCAAAACCCCTCTTTTGGGTTTAAATATCAATTTTGAAACAACGCCGTTTTACCTAGGGGACTTTCTACGCATTTTCGCGTATGGTTAAACCGTTTTATAGGTCCTTGTAAGTTTTATAATTTGTATTTTGGTCACTTGAATAATTTTCAACAGCTTTGATTTGGATTTCTAATTTCATTTTGTTCGTATTTTAGTCCTTATTCGGAATTTAGGATTAATTATTGTTTTGTCCTCCTAACTCTTTACTTTTCATTTTTACAGCCTTTTTTTAATTTCATCCCTTAATTTTAGTTGGTTTCGATTTGACCCTTTAAATTTTTATTTGATTTTATTTCAATTTTAATTATTTTTTATTTAACTCTCTTTAAGGGTTTTCGTTTCATCCGATCAAAGGTAAGTACTTCAAATCGAGTAATTTAAATTTCGATTTAAATTTCAAATTTTCGCAGTTAAAGACAACCGACAAATTAATTGGTTCCGAAAGGACGGTTCAAGGGTGCTAATTCTTCCTTGACTGTAACCGACTCTCGAACCCGACACGTTTCTGGTACAACGCTGATCAGGTAAGATGGTGCCCGATCAGCCTAAACATTTATTTAAAATGATCGGTGGCGACTCCAACCTAATTCATTCAAGTCGAAACCCAATTCAGGGCCCAACCGAAAGACGATCGCGACAGCTTGGCGACTCTGCTGGGGACAGGTCAGGTCGAAATTAATTTCCGGTTGTCTTTTTTTTGAGCGAAAATTGTAAATTTAAATTTAAATTTATTTATTCGATTCAATAATTTATCCTTGATTATTTTTAAATAAATAGTTGTACTGACATTTTTTAATGATTTCATATTTTTTTCAAAGTTTTCATCTGTAGCTCTATACCCGAGCTCCGAACCCTTTTAAGTGGGGGTGAAAGCGACGCATTTGTGTGAATTTATTCACCGTGCGGGCATAAGGGAATGTATCCTCTCGAGTTTAACTTAGTTCACACAAGCTTGTAATGGGCTAGGACTAAGGGGCTGACAATCCCAAGGGGGTACCAGCAAGGAGAACTCAGGTACCCTTTTAGAACCTAAACCGGGAGAGTACATGGAATTAGAGCCCACCCCAAAACCTCATTGCAAACCCTAGGCTGTTTGATTTCACCGGGAGAGTACATGGAATTAGAGCCCACCCCAAAACCTCATTGCAAACCCTAGGCTGTTTTGATTTCATTTCCTTCTTTACTTTCTGTTCAAAGCATGCGAACTAGACAAATATGCAGTTTAGGATTTGTTTGAAATTAGTATGCGGGATAAAGATCATGTCCGGGTAGGAACAATAAGCATGTGGGTTATGATTTTTCATTTTTATTATTGTTTTGATTTACCTCACTAACTATTTTTATTTTTTGTTTTCTTTTATTTTGTTTTCATCATTTGCATCATTTAAAGCGAGGTGTTGATCCACCAAAACGTGTTTGTTAATCATGAATAATCTGCATTAATGGACAAAGGGGTTATAATACAAAGAGATAAAAAACTCAGAAGCCCAGCCGTGGTCAAAGAATACTTAGAGGCAATGGTTGCAGGGGCAAGACGAGGAAAATGTTACTGACCTGGAGAGTCCATTCAAAAACTACAAGAACAAAGATGGCGAAACTCTAGCTAAACTGGAGATCATTATTGACAAATTCCAGAAACAAGTTGATAAACTTCGGATGGAGGGCTCCGATGGCACTTTCGTTTGAACAGGCTCGACATAGAGTGAAAGCCGGAGATGCAGTCTTTTGAGACCTTTTTAGGGGCAAGCAGCTCGTCACCTGCACAAGTTTAGCCAAAGAAACCAGAATGGTTCGACAGGATATTCAACCGGGGAAAAAAGGCGGAAGACGACTCAACTTGTCAGAAGCTGTGCGGGATCTATACCATCAAAAAATGTTCTGTCTCTTCAGACGTAACACTTTTGTCACCAATAAGGGTTATTCAGAATAACAGACACATTTTTTGGATCAATGCCTCGAACATTTCATGTATCATGTATCATGCATCATGTATCATGCATTTAGACATTTTGCATTTTGTTATTTTATTTGCATTCACATTAACTAACGGAAACATGTCTCATCGGAAATGAACAAATACTGGAGATACCACCTCAAGCTCAAGATACGCCCCATCCGCATAACACCCACCTAAAAAAGAAGAAAATGGAAGCAAGAATGGAGAAAATCGAGGAGAACATGACAAAATTGTAGAAAGAACTTGAAGACAAGATAAACCAGAGTAGTCTGAGTACTCTGAATACAATCATGAAGAACCAAGAGTCTTTGGTTGATCAGATCGTTGCCAAGTTAGTTGGCCTACAACAGACTAGTGCGCCTGGGGTAGGTTCACCGGAAGGGGTAACTATACCAGCTACCCCACAGGTGGTTGTCTCACCTGAAATCTTACCGGAACTTCGAGGGGGTTCATCATCTACTACAAAAGCAAAACCCTCAGCCTCTGTATTTAACCCTGAGAATAATCCGGGTTATTACCATATACCAGATTCAGACGAATAGGACAAATCAAAGAAGATGGAGGAGAAAATCAAACAGTTAGAGGAGCAAATGAAGGTAGTTAAAGGAGACCATGACTACCATGGAGTTGATGTCGCAGAACTCAGTCTAGTCCCAGACTTAGTTCTTCCTCCGAAATTCAAGTCCCATGAATTCGAGAAGTTTGAAGGGAACAGTTGTCAATTCACTCACATCACCATGTTCTGCCGAAAGATGACAGGATATGGAGGAACGATTAACTCCTGATCCATTGCTTCCAGGAGAGTCTGTCGGGCTCAGCTATCCGGTGGTACAACCAGTTAAGCCGATCAAATATCAAGACCTAGAAGGACATGGCCAAGTCATTTTTAGAACAATACAAGCATGTCAATGACATAAGGCCAGATCGAGTTATGCTACAAAGCATGAAAAAGAAGCATAACGAGAGTTTTAGGCAATACTCACAAAAATGGAGAGATTTGGTTGTACAAGTGCATCCACATTTGGATGAAAAGGAAACCCGGAAACTTTTCGTACGGACCCTGAAGGCTCCATACTTCGGGCACCTGGTTGCGATCACTATAGGAAGCTTTTCAGACTTGGTTATGGCTGGAGAAATGATCAAGTCGGCCATAAAGCAAGGCAAAATTAAGGATGAGGAGGCCAGTAGAAAACCTCCTATGCGAGAGCGGGATGAATAGATTAACAACATCAACCATGCCAGTAAAGGTGTCACAATCTCCAAACCGAAATCAACTACAGTTGTACCGTCAGGTACTTCTAAACAAGATTCCAGATAACCAATGAGGGAAAGGGAACATTTCGACCATATATTCCCATGACCTAGAAATAGCTTTACCATCAACTTCTTGACACCCATGTAGTGTCACCATACCCGGTGGAGCCCATGAAGCCCCCATACCCCAAGTGGTATGATGAGAATGCACATTGTGAATATCACAGTGGTATCCCAGGGCACACAATTAAGAGCTGTTACGCATTCAAGAGAGTTGTACAAAAGATGCGTAACCAGAACTGGATCGACTTCAACAACTTGAGGGCATCCAAGTGAGGAAGACCATTTCATCATTTGAGATATTTTGTTTGAATTTATTTTTTTTTTGTTTTTTTCCCTCTTAAGTTTGGACATTCGAATAAATTTATGTTACTTTAAAGATGTTGAGCAATTAATCAAATTTGCAAACTTGCAATTCTTTGAATATTATCTGAATTAATAAACTCTGTAAATGGTTCAAGATTATAGACCTTTGACAAAGTAACATGATTTAAAACAAGAACTTTGACCTTACCCGGAATATACCCTCACACACTGTACCCTGCTCTTGCAATTAACCAATATAACCTTTTCCTTTCATAAGGTGCGGACAACATGGGGCATCTTTTGCATATGACATTTCTATATTTTTTATTTAATACTTTCAATGATGATCATTATCTTTACAGATGGAATAGTCGAGTAAGTGAATCTAGTTTAGGTTAGTTGCTTGAAAATTTAACTATAAAGATGATTTTTTTTTTACTTTTAACAACACATAGACTATAACATGTTCCTCTTGATAATCTTAAGAAATTAAATCCGTAAAGCTGAGCTATTCCACTAAGGCAATTGTTTATAGATGAAACTTGAAAGCTCTGGCCTTATGAATAGATTACATTCAAACCATGACATTGCTTGAACACTTGGCAATTCGGTGTTTGCTCCACTGCTATTGTCCGGTCGAAGATTTTGCGATGAGATGAACCCTTCATTTAACCTGATAAAAGTGATTATAATGTTAAGTTGTCCCTCTAAAGCAATTGGTTAAACTCCCCGACTTTATGGATTCAGCTAGCCAGATAACGGTAAATTAAATCAAATTTATCTAAGCAAGAAATTTTCGGTAATGATGGACTAAGGGAGTTAAAGAACACCTGTTATAGTCAACTACACACGAGCACTCAAGAATTTCATTTTTAGACCAATATTTTTTGCACTGCCTTTGTTAGAGGAACCTACAAAGCTTAAACAAATGAAAGATTTCAGAGGACCGAAATAAAAGGTCTAGTAATTGATCATGCTTGTTGCGTCATTTTGTTCGCACCCAATTGAAATGCCAAAGCATATTGCGATATTTAAAAAAAATGACATTTTGGGTTACCGAAACCTTAGAAAGGAGGCCAGCCTAAAGCCAACTCATCCATTTGATCATTTGTCAAAGAGTTGTAACTCTGAAAACATTAAAAGAGCTCTTGATTCCTTTGATATTCTTTTAACTCACGTTTACAATTTGATTCAATTGCGAACAATATTTTACATCATTTTTATCAGTTTCCCTCCTAAAACAAATAAAAACATTTTCAAACAGAACAATCTCAGATATGAAGGGTCTGTAAAGCCCAAGCTTGAAAAAGAATGGGGCACGATCGATTCCATGTACCATATTGGCAGACAAAACACGAGACTCCAGTCCAAGAGATAAAACATAATTCATTCATGTTGCATGCATCTTAGATATACCTAGGTGCATCACATTCATCATTTTAGCATACAAGATTTTTGCAGCTTTTAGAATCAAGTTTCGACTTCAGGATGAATGATACTCGATTCACAAGCACTTTTGAAGAACGATGATGGTTGCTTAACTCAGCAGTGAGAAGCTACACCTCAACTGACTTGACATATCTACAGATCTCAGAACCAATTTCAGATAGGTTTGAGAACCAATTCAGATCAAATCCAGTTCAACTCAACTCAATAAAGAGCAGTATGTTTCCAGTTAACACTTTCAAGCCAGATTTCAATTCCACGATGAAAGATAACCGGCTGACAGAATTTATCAGTGGACTTTCCCGTGAAGAGGAGTCATCCAAAAATCATATTATTTGGTTCAGACCCGCTCAGAGGAGCCACCTGAAGAACTATGACCGGCTTAGACTTGTGAAGGGAAGCCATTTTTTAAGACCCTCGAGTTCGATTACACTCAGCTTCGAGGGCACATCATTTACAGCATAACTCAAGTCGAGAAGGGTTATCTGCCAACAAAGACCTTCGAGTTCGACTACGCTCAGCTCTAAGGTGCATCATTTGCAACATAGCTTAAGTTGAGAAGGGCTAACTGCCAAAGACCCTCGAGTTCGATTATACTCAGCTTCGAGGGCACATAATTTACAACATAACTCAAGGCTAGAAGGGTTATCTGTAACCAAAAGATCTTCGAGTTTGACTATGCTCAGCTCCAAGGTACATCATTTGCAACATAACTTAAGTTGAGAAGGGCTATTTGCCAAAGACCTTTGAGTTCGATTACACTCAGCTTCGAGGGTACATCATTTGCAGCATAACTTAAGGCTAGAAGGGTTATCTGCCAACAAAGACCTTTGAGTTCGATTACGCTCGGCTCCAAGGCACATCATTTGCAGCATAGCTTAAGTTAAGAAGGGATATTTTCCAAGGACCCTCGAGTTCGATTACACTCAACTTCGAGGGCACATCACTTACAGCATAACTCAAGGCTAGAAGGGTTATCTGTAACCAAAAGACCTTTGAGTTTGACTAAGCTCAGCTCCAAGGCATATCATTTGCAGCATAGCTTAAGTCGAGAAGGGCTATCTACCAAAGACCTTCGAGTTCGATTACACTCAGCTTCGAGGGCACATCATTTGCAGCATAACTTAAGGCTAAAAGGGTTATCTACCAACAAAGACCTTTGAGTTCGATTACGCTCGGCTCCAAGGCACATCATTTGCAGCATAGCTTAAGTCAAGAAGGGTTATCTGCCAAGGACCCTCGAGTTCGATTACACTCAACTTCGAGGGCACATCATTTACGGCATAACTCAAGGCTAGAAGGGTTATCTGTCACCAAAAGACCTTCGAGTTCGACTACGCTCAGCTCTAAAGCATATCATTTTCAGTATAACTTAAGTCGAGAAGGGTTATCTGCCAACCAAAGACCTTCGAGTTAAACTACGCTCATCTCTAAGGCACATCATTTGCAGTATAACTTAAGTCAAGAAGGGCTATCTGCCAAAGATCTTCGAGTTCGATTACACTTAGCTTCGAGGGCACACCATTTACAGCATAACTCAAGGATAGAATGGTTATCTGTCACCAAAGACCTTCGAGTTCTACTACACTCAACTCAAAGCCACCATCATTTGCAGCATAGCTTAAGTCGAGAAGGGTTATCTACTAAAGACCTTCGAGTTCGATTACACTCAGCTTAGAGGCAAACCAAATTTACATAATAACTCAAGGCAATAAGGGCTATCTGTCAATAAAATGGTCGAGTTCGATTCCATTCAGCTCGATGACACCTCAATTACACTACCCTCTGGCTGCAATAGGGATTTTTAAGTCGAGAAGAAGATCTGGGTTAACCGTGACATAGTGACAAAAAACCGCTTTTCAGTAGTATAGCTTAAGTCGAGAAAAGCTATATGTCAACGAAGACCTTTCGAGTTCGATTTCATTCAGCTCGAGGGCTTATCAACCACATGGTGGAGTCAAAGAAATATTTTCCAATAGAATTTTCAAGCCAAGGTCTTCAAACCGAGAAGAAGACTGAGGTTGAATATAATTTGGCAACAAGAAGCCACATTTTGATTCAAATTCTGAACTACGACTTCAATTCCATATCATTTGAAGGTGGACTCGACTTCGTGACGGAGGGGCCATCTACAACTCAATTCGACATGGAGTTATTCTTGAACTCTATCGAACGAAAATTTGTGTCTTTTTATCTTTGTCCTATTTTTTGTTCCACGAAAAAGGACAAAGAGGGGCAGCTGTACACACTCATTTTCGTCTATATTATTATTTTTTATTTTGTGGCCATTTTTATTTTATTTTATTTATAATATATATGTATATATTATATAATTTTGAAAACATTTTGAAAATATGTATAATATATAGTTTTTAAAACATTTTAAAAATATATATAATATATAAATTTTAAAACATTTTTGAAAACATATATATAGTATATAGTTTTTAAAACATTTTGAAAACACATATATTATATAGTTTTTAAAACATTTTAAAAAACATATATATATTATATAATTTTTAAAACGTTTTTGAAAATATATATAATATATAAGTTTTTAAAACAATTTTTGAAAATATAAATTATATAGTTTTGAAAATTATTTTTTAAACATATATATTATATAGTTTAAAAAAAAATGTTTTTATTATATTATATTATTATTATTATTTTTTTACTTATTTTTTCCTTTCTCGTTTTGTCCCAGGGTCCAGTCTAAGAGTCCAAAAGTCCAGGGTGGGCCTGGCCCAACCCGTACCAACATCAGACTAGGGTTTCTGGAAACAATCAGCGCCGCATATAGGGGAGTCAAGGGGCGCACGTGACCGGTCAAACGGTTGAAGAACAGGCTAAACAGCCGTCCGATAATCTCGGGACTGACCCATCCCGAGACGACCAGCATCACAACGGCCACAATTCCGTTCATCTCAGAACCAGAACGGCCAACATCGGGGCTATAAAAAGCCCCCGGTGAGGCCATACACAGGGGGAGGATCATCGAGAGAACCAGTACAACACTGTTAGCACAACCACAAAGCCACAACAAAATACAAGGGAAAAATCGAGAGGCTACAATAGAAAATACCCACAGCACAGTACCATATAAGACCACCACATGAACCCACAGCAAATAAAAAAATAACATCAACAACACGCGAAACATCATCACAACCAAAGAACCATCAATATGATACAAAAAAGAAAACACAGTAAACACAAGAGGCCACCAAGACCCCCTCAGACACAAATAAGGCAGCCACATAAACACAAAAGAAACCAAAGACAAGCATCTGAACCGATGAAGCCACCGTAGAAGCGAGAGTTCGTCGGAAAAAGTGAGAAAACCTAGTGGATCTTCGTCAGATCTACGCCAAGGGGGTTGGGATTTTGTGTTTTGAGGTTCAGATCTGGGGTCTCAAGGGTGAGGTGAGTGTTTTGGGCCGGATTCTCGTCGGGTTAGAGAGAGGCGAGAGGATTGTTATCCTCTCATATTTAGAGTGAGAGGAGAAATAAGAAGAATGAGGGAAGTGATGAAGCAAAACCCCTCTTTTGGGTTTAAATATCAATTTTGAAACAACGTCGTTTTACCTAGGGACTTTCTACACATTTTTGCGTATTTTGGTCACTTGAATAATTTTCAACAGCTTTGATTTGGATTTCTAATTTCATTTTGTTCGTATTTTAGTCCTTATTCGGAATTTAGGATTAATTATTATTTGGTCCTCCTAACTCTTTACTCTTCGTTTTTGTAGCCTTTTTTAATTTCATCCCTTAATTTTAGTTTGTTTCAATTTGACCCTATAAATTTTTATTTGATTTTATTTCAGTTTTAATTATTTTTTTTATTTAACATTTTTATTAGTTTTTTTCTCTCATTTCCCTTAAATTTATTTTATTATTTTTATTTTCATTTTTTTGTTTTTATTTATTTAATATATTTTCTCTTTTATCCATTTTTTCCTTTTATTCACATTTTTCCTCATTTGATTTATTATTTTAGATAGTTTTATTATTATTTTTTATTTATTATTTTTTAACATGTCTATCTCTTTAAGGGTCTTCGTTTCATCCGATCAAAGGTAAGTACTTCGAATCGGGTAATTTAAATTTCGATTTAAATTTCAAATTTTCGCAATTAAAGACAACCGACAAATTAATTGGTACCGAAAGGGCGGTTCAAGGGTGCTAATCCTTCCTTGACCGTAACCGACTCTCGAACCCGACACGTTTCTGGTATAACGCAGATCAGGTAAGATGGTGTCCGATCAGCCTAAACATTTATTTAAAATGATCGGTGGCGACTCCAACCCAATTCATTCAAGTCGAAACCCAATTCGGGGCTCAACCGAGAGACGGCTGCGACATGAGTGAATGGCAATTTTGAAGGGCTTTAAATGTGTAAAGATAGAGCATGCTTATCCACTCTCTTTTATGTGCCATAAATAAATTCATCTATCACTTTTAATTTCCCATGGCGACTCCAACCCAATTCATTCAAGTCGAAACCCAATTCGGGGCTCAACCGAGAGACGGCTGCGACATGAGTGAATGGCAATTTTGAAGGGCTTTAAATGTGTAAAGATAGAGCATGCTTATCCACTCCTCTTTTATGTGCCATAAATAAATTCATCTATCACTTTTAATTTCCCATATTTTAACACTCAAACTTTTAGCATACAATATATATATATATATATATATTTTCCACCTTCCGACATTTTATATATTCATATTAGTAGATGAAACACGATGACTAAATTTTGATAACTTCAAACAGCAGGATTATCCTCTCAGTTGCCTATAAAATAGATGAATGAAATTCGCATTAAACCTAATTTTGATATATTTTATTTGGTATAAATTTTTATCGTTAGAATGGTTAATGAGAACAAAATTATATTGTCGATCATAGGTCAAGTCTATCTATAAGAAGAGTAAAAACATGAGAGGAAATAGGAGTGAAGAAAAATATAATGTTTAGAATTTTTTTAATCGTGAACTAAGAGATATATATAATAATCTTAGATGATGGTGTTAAATATAAGCTCAATATAATTACTCGTAGGTTAACAGATTAAATATATTTGATCGTTAGATATTGGATTTCTCTATGATAGATTATGTGGATCTCTCAAAGATTTTGTCTATGCACTGTAATTAATTAAGAGGTTAAGGTATTTTTGTGCTTAGAGAACATGATTTCTTTGAAAGCTCCGCTAAGCGAAAGAATTTATCAAAGGTCTCAATTAGTAGAGAGTTGACAATTTTCAGAGGTGATCTCCAAAAATATAATAAGAATATATTTAATTTTCATCACATTATAATTTATAATATATTCTAATTTCATATATATCATGTCTACATTTAGTCAAAATATGGTGTCCATATGTGTACTTCAATAAAATTTAAATTTAGCCAAATGAAAAGTTGAAAGTTAAATTTTTAAACATCCAAAACTAATTATCAACACTATTAACATTTCTCATCAAAATTTATTATAGATATTTTAATTCATAATAAAATCATTAAACACTTCATAAATATATCTGGCTAGAAGTTAAATTTAACAAAAAAAATTAAAGTATTTATTTTTTTAAATAATTGTACTTTGAAGTCCACATGTACACACAACAGCAATAATTGTAGAATAATACTTAATAGTCTTTTTTTTTTACTTTGCCTTCTTTGCTCATACTTACCTTATTAAATCACATGGACTGCAAATTTGGACCAAAACCCTTATAATTTTCATGTATTCTTTTTACGTCCCTTTTGCCATTTCTGCTTTGTGTGTGCGTGTGTGTGTATATATATATTCTTGGGTACAGCTGTAATGTTTGAGAAGAACAAGAAGAGAGATGAAGCAGCGGTAAAATTCAAAATATACAGAAGAGAACATGGGTTACTTTTTTAATGCAAGTTTCTTCAATCTTTAGCTGCGCTTGGCAATTTATGGTCCTTTTGACTGAAAAGTTGCAAATACCATAAAATTCAAACATTGATATTTTGCTAATCCAATATTTAACATGTTTATCATCCCGACCTGTCATGTAGTTCAGCGTGAGCCGTGGGATTCCACTTTTCTTGACTCACTTATTTGTTTGCTTTCTCTTATCAATTCTACATATTATTCAAAGATAAATATCCGATTCAATTAACTTAGAATATAAATTTGTTCTAGTTTAAACTTATTTTAATTATATAATAATAATATGAATCTGTTCATACTGAAATTGTCAATTTTTTATTAATAAGGAGTAAGTACAAGATATTATCTATTCAAAGATAACTCTTAACCATTTGACATTAAACGTTCACACCCCTGACATTCTTGGTGTTCGAACTCGGAACCTCAAGAAACATCTATAATTCATTTACTACCGAGGTCGTTTGATTCATGCCTCAAAGTTAAACTTGAAACAATCTGAATTTTAAAACAATTAAATCTAAAATGATTCGAGTATGAAAATGTCTTGAACATTACGTGAAATAATATAAACTCACTCAATCTAAAACTCGAGCTTCAAATCCAAATGATCAACTTGAAACTAACAAAATACAAATTATTCGTGTTTGAAATAAGATTGTTGCAAAACAAATGATTAGGAAGGAAAATTAACTTGTAATAAATAAAATAAGTTTATTATGTCGTTGTATAAATTTTTATCATAGAAGTAAATTCGTCACGATAGATGTAATTATAAAGTGGATGTGGCCTCTAAATTAGCACGGATTTTCAAAATTCATACCCTTAAATATTAAAATTAAAAAATTATCAATTTTACTCTTCATTAAAGAAAGAAAATTTTGATATATTCTTATAAATAATGTCGTCATTTGGCACAAATGATAACATTAATTGTATTGTTTAAAACTATTGAATCTTACAAAACATAAAATTTGACATTCTTCCTTTGTCCTTTCATCACAATGAGAGAAATTTTATAAACTTTCATAATTCCACATTCACTAGAGAATTTGTACCTTCTGAACCTAGAGTATCTAGCGAAATTAGATAGATTCCTTCTCAAATATGGAACATGTCTCACATTACCATGTCTTTAAACATTCTCAACAATCTTGATTATGCTAATACTTGAAACTTTATAAGAGAGATTATTCTCCAAAAACCAGCACCTATAGACATAGTTTTATACGTCACAAACCAGTTCTGATTGAGATATATGAAAATTGCTACTACAATCAATAATTCACTCAATCGAAAGCGATTAGAAGTTCAATATTATCACATTATTCAACCACGTCAATTTTTTATATTTCTCTTATTATTTTCGTTTGTGATCAATGTTATCCCTTTCATTCCTATTTTACAACTTATAACATTCAACCTTGATGTGTTCCCTTTTTTTTATTAATAGTACTAGGTTTTTCCTACGTTCCTAAATTTTTGACCTATTTTTAACATCACTATTGAAACCCTTTTCTTGAGTTCTCCATTGAACAATGAGACCATCTCCTATAGAATTAAATTCAACCTAGAGATGCTTGATCTTATCATACGAGCTGAGTCATAAACTTCATCCCTAATATTTATTCATATGAATGATTATATTTTTGAAAATTATATATATGGACAGTTACTTAGTTACAAAGGAAACATATTTAATAGAAATTTATTTAAATTTGTTTTTCTGCTTTTAATTAACATAAAATAAAATATATTTCTTACTTGCAATCAAATTAAGTTTTCACTTTACCAACAATCAGTTGGTCTAGTGGAATGAAGCACTAGATCCCTTAAGTAAGGTTATATGTTTGAATCCTGGCGTTTGCGAATAGAGCAAACTGAGTTGGGAGGATCGATCTCACTTCTACAGTACCCGATTTGGATTATTCAATCAGTAGATCGAAAACCGATGGTTATAAAAAAAACTAAGTTTTCCACTTTCCTTAATTTTGTATTTTCATTAATTTGAATCAAATTTTGATCAAACTCTAAGGACTAAAAATTACCTCACCTATATAATTACTTATAATAGGGTGCGTAGTTAACTTTGTAATATATCACTAAGGGTTTGTCCCAAGAGACAATTCCTTTCCAATCAGATCATAAATGAGCCTTAATCAATTAGTTCTACTTAGAATAAATGTGAGGAATGGCAACCTGTGACCTTAA
Organism: Hibiscus syriacus; assembly: GCF_006381635.1. Classification (NCBI taxonomy): domain Eukaryota; kingdom Viridiplantae; phylum Streptophyta; class Magnoliopsida; order Malvales; family Malvaceae; genus Hibiscus; species Hibiscus syriacus. The sequence goes on along the minus strand of NW_024062693.1, from coordinate 1,061,771 downwards.
TAAATATAAAAAAGTCCACATGCCACTGTAATTTTGATTTTTAATGGCATACAAGAGAACAAAATATGAAAAAAATCACACAGTGAAAAAACTCTTTTAGTTTTACACCTTTTTAAAATCATTGTATGAGAGAAATTAAATGCTAAGATTAACAATAGAAAATAAAAAAATATTCACTGAAAAAATAGAGAATTAATCTCTACCTTTGATTTCCCTCAATCCAATGATCCTAAAATGATTTTACATGGTATATATATATATATATGAGCATGGGGACCAACTTTGCAATTGCACATCAAATACGTGAACCAAATAATGGTGGCAAGTCCTTTTTGTTGCATCCCCTTGGGGTTAAATAGTTAATGTCAATCGTACCCACTCGGCATCCAATGTTTTTGGCAGTGGTCGGTATCTCCACGAACTGCCAAAATCGTATTCCATGTCGCCTAAGCCTTTGTAATGTAATGTAACCCCATCTTCAAAATTTGTACAACCCCCTTCATTATTGTGGGAACATGTCTTCTAACCCTATTCACTTTATAACCTTCGCAGAGTAAAGATGTTCTCACCTTGAAAAGATATTACCGCATTGGTACATTTGTAATTATTATTATTTGATTAGTTTAAAGTCAATATTTATTTAAAATATTTTTAACTCATTAAAGATTAACACATTCTACAGTCATAGATACTTGAGCTCAAAACTATAAATTTTACTTTAAATAGTGATTTTTTATTTTAATTTGAATATAGAATATAAACTTAAAAAGACATTAACAAGTAATGACCTTAATCAAAGGTAAATTGATCAACAATTATAGTAAAATTATAAATAAGTCAAATAAAGTTATATGATTGTAAGTCACAAAATAATGTCTGTTCATTTTTTACGATACAGTAATATATTTATTGTCAATTAATCAAACGATAATAATAATTTAATGACTTGCACCTGAGTTTATCATCAAAGGTTGTAATTTGAGGGAGGAGTGAGCATAGGACATTGCACTCTGATAAAAGCTGAGCAACAGCTAATCAATTAGCTTGAGTTGTCTGATTAATAAACAACCCTATCTAACATACTAAATGAACTGCTTCTTCTCCACTACTTGGTTGGTTGCCCAATTTAGGACATTCATGTCCTCCGAAGAATGACAGGCTCCATTAACTTTGCCCTAAAGCAGGACCTGAGGGTCAATTCAAAGTGCCTATAATATCCACTCTGTTTTTCCCACTTCTTAAAGCAGTAAAAGATTTATTGCAATGGCAATGACTTGCTGCAGAGCTGGCTTTTGGGCCCCAACAGTCCCTTTTCATGGTCAGAGATAAGGACAATTGGAGTATCGGAGGCTTTTATGTCTTCCCAACAGCCATGTAAAAGTTTGAAAGGAGAATTTCATTTTGGTACCATGTAGTGAGAATATTAAGTGTTTTCATCATCTGACGGTTAATAATTTTCGGTCGAATGTTTAATCAAATCTGTTATGATAATTGATTCTATTGATTGATGGGAATAAGTTTAGTTGATCCGTGGTTAGAGGTTCGTCCGTTTGATCTAAATGAAAAGTTATGATCAATGAAAGAAAATTTGTTGATCGGTCTTCTCTTACCAATGGATGATGAAGAAGCCTAACAAAGAGGGTGATGAGGCTTGATGATGACATATTGAAAAAATCCCTTTAGTATTTTCAGAGTATAAATACCTTGATCGTATGATAATTGTTGTCAAGTCTGAGGTATCATAACTGTTAGTTTATGTGGATACGATCATCAAACTATCAACTATCAAATTTGATTGTTAAAATTACATTAGAGACTGATGAACAAAAAATTTAAATGATTATCTGATTAGAAAAAATTCCTTAGACGGTCGAACATTTTTAAATTTTTTCGAAAACCTTGTTTGATTGATATTTTAAATGGCTATATTGACGGACTGTCGATCATCCTTAGGAACTCTATTAATCATAGAGTGACACTCATTGTTAATTTTAAAACAATGTATTTCCTTGTTCAAAATTACTTCTATCCAGTGGGTGTAAACGGAGAATGTTCTTACTCTGTTGTACCGAAATGGAATTTGCCAACGTTGAAACTGGTTTGTCTGTCCTGTCTCCACCTGCAGGTATGTCTAGTTCCCAGACAGATTTTCAGCATCTCTTTGACTCTTTGCAGGGAAGACAGGTCTTTGTTTGTGCAATAAAAGTGAGTGCCCAAAGTCCCAAACCCATCTTTTGCTACCCTAGGTAATAGCCATTCTCATCACATTAGATTTAGTTAATCCTTTTATTATGCTTGAATAATGTTCAGCCCATATACATCAAATTATCAATGTGTGTATATTTTAGTTTATGAGAAACTTCAATTTAATAGTTTTTAAAAAGGGTTAATTTTTATTAATCCCTATATTATACAGAAGTTGTAGATTTAGTCACTATATTAACATTTGATTAATTTTAGGTGTTGTACTTTATAAATTCTGAAATTTCAACTTCGAATCAAATAATTGACGGTGATACGATTAAATTACAAAAATTAAACTAATCGAATTGAAAAACATGAACTGAATTTATAACTCGTATATACTACAAGAACTAATAATAGAGCCCGACTTGATATATTTTACAATTACTATTAGAGTTGGGAACCGATAAAAAAAGTTGTGAAACTTGGGTTTATAGTATTTTCTTTAATAGTTCGAGGTCATTATAAATTAGTAATTGTTTAAAATTTTAATCATTGACAACATACATCTCACAAATCTAATTGTTCAAATCTAAAACTTATAGAAAAAACAACATTTACTTTAATCACTAAAGTGAGTTTAGAAAATGGGTTCGTAGTAAAACCAGGCAAGTTACCACTAGTTTCATTTGAGTTAAATTTAGTTTACCCTCTTTGTTGTTAACTCGTGTAAAAACGTCCATGGGTGTCCTCACTACATTAAATTTGCAGTAACATTAATGTTTGTCACGCTCTCAACAATTCCATTAGGGTGTATTTGGTTCACGGAATGTAAGATTCAGTAGGAATAAAAGATTACCAGGGAATATGATTACTGAGAATGTTGTATTTTGTGTTTGGTTGGTTTAGCAGGAATGTAAGATTACCGTATTTGGTTAAAGGATAAAAGATATTGGAATATATTTGACCAATTATCCTTATTATATATTTGTATACTATTACAAGTTGTAAAATATTTATATATTTTCTTTAAAAAATTAAATTCATAATATTTATATAATTTTTTTACAAAATAAAAAAAATATAAAAAAGGTTTAATGAGAGGGTAAAATTTTGTTTTAACCCCTGAACTTCATATAAAATTTTAATTATAGACTTTTTTTGTAATTCTAAAATAATTTAAAGATAAATTTGTATTTTAACATTCGTAGAATTTTTATTATTCAATGACAGAAGAGAAAAAAATAAAAATTTAAGGACATTTTAGTCTAAAACGACGGTAATCCAACAATACTTACGAAAAGAGAGGTAATGACATTCCCGGTAATATATCCAAAAAAATCCACTATTAGTAATCTTACATTATCGGAAATGGAATTCCCGGGCTAACCAAACGAAGGAATATAAATTTCATTCTCATGAAAATCCCACATTCCCCCATCCAAACGTACTCTTAGTTGTTAACTCGTGTAAAAGCGTCCATGGGTGTCCTCACTACAGTAAATTTGCAGTAACATCAATTTTTGTCATGCTCTCAACAATTCCATTAGTGGTTCATCGCCACCATACTCGAGTGGTTAGAACGTCAAAATCCTAACTGACCACCACTATTCTACAAAACACTTTTTTTATAAAAAAAAAGCTCTCTCATTTCTTTCCAGACAGAATTTGATACTCCCAATGATCTTCAAAAAAGAAGGTACCAACAAAGGTCATAATGGCATTACAATTCACTGCCAACAACAGTAAGAAAGCATCCAAAAGTATTTTAGCAATGGAGTTGATCACATTTCTCTGCTTTTGTTTGATATACAGAAACTGACTACGTTTCTGATCTGTTTTAAACAAATACAAGGAGAAGCTGCCTCTAGGTTTCTTGAATCAGAAGAATTTTGGACCACTTCTTTTAAATGCTTTTCTTCTTCAAGTGAAGGAAAAACCCGTGACTATCTTTTATATACTACAGCCGTTGACCATGCTGCATAAATAATTGATCAGAGAGTAAACATAGTATTTGAATGGTAAGGGAAGTGGTGAGAAGTTCTATAAGATTTTAACCTCACCGTTTTAACTGTTGCTGTAATGATTTCTTTTGCAAGCTCAATCATAAGAAATTTTGATTGGTTTCAGTTGGGGCATAATGTATTCTCTATTTGGGCTCCATCTGCAATTCCAAATGGTTTATGCACTAACAAGGTCCACCGTTGTATGACGGCAAAGAACTCCAAAATCGTTGGGTCGGATCCCACACTATTATTGGATTCGTGGCAGTCCATTGGTTTTCATTAAAATTTTCAAGTTAGGATAGACCTAGGTAAAATTTGTCTGTGTCATTATATATGTATACGTGTTTAATTGTTTTTTTTTGACAAATCAATTACTTTCATATTTTTTTCACTCGATTAAGTGTGATAAGCGTCATAATTGTCAAATAATTAATCATTTTCTTAGATAATTATGCTAAGAATGTTGTATAGAGAAGAAGGGTGTCGATCCACAGGGATTCATAAATTTTTAATATATGTATGATTGATCTTTAATCAAGAAATATGTATAAAAAGAAAATAAAAAATAGGGGTTTATAATAATCAAGTAAATAAAATAAAATAAAACTAAAGTAAAACCAATAGAAATAAGAAAGATAAAGTGTAGAAATTTAATTAAGATAAGAGATAGCCTCTAGTTTCGCTTCGCCTCAATCTATCTCAATTACTTAAATAGATTTTACTTCGAATACTTGTCAGTTACAATCTACAAGGCCCAACCCTTGTAACTTGCTCTTCTCTCTTGTGAACTAATTTCCAAAGCCAATCCTTGAAAATTAGTCCTTGTTTGGATTAATATCGGCTATCGATATTAACGCCAATGCTGGTTTGAAACTAGAAAAGCCAATGTTCGGATTATGGTGTCTTGATGAGAATCGAATCTGATCTTGATTTCCTTTCACGAACCGCAACTAAGTTTATTTTTAGGGAATTGAACTTGCTACAAGTCTATTCTCCTCCCCAACTGTAGATCAAAACTTCAATCAAACCAATACGCGCTTTTGGATTGAAAGTGTTGAGATATTTGAAGGAAGGCTGATTGCCTCCCATTGTCTATCGAAAATCAAGAAAGATCTGAAGAAATGAAGCGATACTATAATTCTTACGATGATCGAGTCTTCGCTTAGTCGTCAGCTAAAGAAAAATTTAGCCAAGCATGGTAAAGATCATGCTTGGCGTGTAGAAGGAAAAAAGATGAAGAAGAAAAATATTTTTATTAAAATAAAAACCTAAAAACAAATGAAAAGCGAAAATCAGTTCTATATTGAATTCTAAACTTGTACATATGTCAAGCTTTACCCTTCCCATGGTACTTATAGCTTGAGAAAACCTAAAGAAAATAAATTACTAATTTTTAAGAGTGTTCAAACTCTTAATTCTAACAAACTAAAAATCCTAATTAATAAATATTAAAAATCATGAATAATAGTAAACTAAAAATTCTATACAAACTAAATTTTTAATAAAATAATAAAATATCAAATGTTTAAATTCAATCACAACTTTTTAATTCCTAAGGAATTGTAGCTATCCTTGTTTTCCTCCTTTTGTAACATCCTAAACCAGATTGGGCATAAAGTTGCATATTGGGCTACCAAGGCAACCCTAATTTTCAAACATGTTCATTTTCTTTTCCAAACACACTGAATGGTATCATAAATAAAACATAAATAATTGATATAAAACATTTTATAAAACCGGAGCTCAGTAACACATAATTTAAAACCAAATTAATATAGACTCTGAATTTAATAAATAAAATACATAAATAAGGTTCTATGAATATGCATGCCCACGCTACAATATAGTACTCTGAAGGAGAAGCTGGAAGTCTTTCTACGACGATGCTCCACGAACTACCCAAGCTACAAACTTGCCAACGGAAAACATTCGAAGGCTAAGCTCAAAAAGCCCAACAGTATAATCGTTAATCTAGAGCAGCATATGAATCTCATAAACATATGCAAGAGACTTGTCAATAAGCAGTGGGTACAAGCATGATCCTAGTTAAGTGCTACCTACTTAAGGCTCAACAGTTCTACCTCTTTAGTGTAAGTCTTACGCTTCCGTTAGTCTCCACGAAGGGCCTACCCATGAGTAGACATATACTAAGTCTCTAACCTCGTTATCATCTTATAATGCATAACCATGCAAAACACAATGATAGTGCCCGGTATCACAAAGACGTTTGGTACCACCACACAAACAACAAATAAGCATCATGATATAGCTCGGGGGTCACATAGCATCATGAGACTCACACCCCTATTTGCTTACTAAAGGTACCTTAAGTAAGATATGGGTCACATAGCATCACCATCTCACGAATATCATAGGTAAGGTCCGGATCACAAAGCATCGGCACCTTCCTTGTATCTTAGACTAGGTCCAGGTCACATAGCGTCGGTACCATTCCAAGCTAGTCATGCCTGGGTCACATAACATCAGTACAACGTTCAACTAACGAATTATAGTGCTCTCGCACTGACTTAGATATATCCAGACATTCTATACACACAAGGCGATCGTCTTACTACTAAAGTATTTGTGCTAACGTTCGTAAGTTGGAAGGTTTCAACACCGGAGATTGAGAACGCTACTAAAGCTCCGGTGTTGAAAACATTAGCATTTTTAATGTCGTTGAAGCACATCTGCTAGAAATTATTGCTCGGAGAGTCGTATTCTCTGGCCTGCGCCATCATAGGTCTCATCTCTCCTTAATTTCGAAAGACATATTAAATAGGACGTCTTTTATCTAAAGTTGAATGAAAATTGCAGATATTTTAGTGCAGGAATAAACCAACATGCATCCGTATGAAAAGCTATGTTCCATTATATCTATGTATATGTGTGTGTGAAAGATGTGCTTTCATATAAGGATAAAAAAAGAAAACCTGCAGCCATAATGCTTAAAATAAACGGATGAAACGCTCCATTTGCACTACAAGAAGGAGCGGGAGAGAGCTTAAGGTGCAAGAAAAGCAGAGCATTGCGCGGCCTTTTTATAAGGGTTTCGGGTGGAGCAAACTCACATTATTTTTACCTGAATGAACGTTAAAATTATAAATATAAATAATATTGTTTAAACTATATGAATAACTTTATATTCAGATGTCTTTATTTATCTTAATTGAAAAAATGTGTTAATATATATTATGCATATAATTTATAATTTGGATTTTAGTTAATTTCCTTCTCTATACCAAATTCATGGCCAAATCTAACTTCTAGGGACATACCATTTGAGATATACCTTTAATGGCCGAACTTATCTAATGGCCAGGCCTACCTTCTAAGGACATACCATTCGGAATGTACCTTTAATGGCCGGACTTATTTCATGGCCAAACCTAACTTCTAAAGACATGCCATTTGATACCTTTTTACACGTATCACATTTAGTGCCGCTGAAGCACATTCCCTTGAAACTCTGGCTCTCATACTCGCATTGGAGGGACTTCATATGGAACAAAAGAGTATGATTTTATATTATGGAGCTAACTTTTAAAATTTTAAGAAGAATTAATTTCATAGGTACTAAATGTGACTAATGACGGTAGTTCATGGAGCATGGTCCATGGGGTTGTGGTCGGACGAGGAAGAAGCTTTTGCTGGTTGGGGTGGTGACAGTCACTGGCGGAATGTGATTTAGATCGGAGCTGAGGAGTTTGAACAGCCCTTTTCACGATTAGGGACGAATGATGGTTGGTTTGGGTGGTTCCTGGTCGAGGTAATTTTTTCTCCAAAACTTTAATAGTCACTTGTCTTTATAAATATGTAATTTGAAAAAAAAATTATTAGTATTGCAACTGCATAAAAATTGGGATAAATACGTATTTAGTACCTAAACTATCAATTTTGATCCGTTTTAGTATTTGAACTTTTAATTTTTTTAAAAAATCATACCTAATGTTTAGTATTTGTTTCATTTTAGTACCCCACCAATTAAAAACTTAGCGGAGCTATTACAACTTGACATTTTATGAGTAAATTATATCATTCATCACTCAACTATCTTTTCACTCCTATTTTGGTCATTAAAGTTTAATTTTTTTAATTTAATTACTTAACTTTCAATTTACTCCTAATTTAATCACTCTAACTTTCAAATTTAAATTTTTAATTATATATTGATAATCTAATAAAAATTTCATGTCACAAAATATTATTAATAAAATAAATTAGAGTGATTAAAACATGATAAATTTGAAAGTTGAGTAGTTAAATTGAAAATTTTTAAACTTTAATGATCAAAATAAGAGTCAGAAGATAGTTAAGCAATAATTGATGTAATTTATCCATAAAAATATCACTGCAAAAGTCCCGTTAAACTTTTAATGGTGGAGTAATAAAATGAAACAAAAACTAAACACTAGGTATAATTTTGAAAAAAATTAAAAATTTAAGTATTAAAACGGACCAAAACTAATAATTTAAATATTAAATGTGTTGTCACCCTTTTAATCGATACAAATTGATGTATGCAATAATTGTGTATAAAAATTATTTAAGAACGTTCAAGTCATCTTTCAGTGGTTCGAACATGTTTGAATCCTAAAAAATAATTATGTGATTGGAGTTGTCATCCGTCATTTTAGGTTAGATATAATTGTGTATTTATAAGTCTAATATGTATCTTTATTGAGATCATAATAGAATTCATAAGTCAATTACGTATATGAAAGATTATATCACTCTTATTACACATAAAATTGATACCTTAAAAGGATTATATCATCTCGTTTTAAGAAGTAAATTAAAATGACACTACAAAAGGAGATTTTTTTACTAACATAGTCTCCTAAACATCAAAGTATACAATTATTTCCCTATCATGAAATTTATGCAGTAAGTTTGATTTTTTAATAAAGTAACATTTAACCTTTGATTTTTTTTAAAAAAATAGTACATCTTATTCCATTAACTTTTTCCAACTAGGAATGTAAAAAGTTGACCTGACCTGCAAAACGAACTAAAACTGATTTAAGTTAAAACTATTTCTGACCTGAGGTGGTGGTGATCCGAAATCGATTCGAGTCCGAACAGGTGTTGACATGAACCCGAGTTGGATCTAGAAATTGTGGATCTAAACCCGACATGCACTAGATCTGAGAATGACCTGAACCCAAATTGAACTAGTAATATAATAATCGAACATGACCTGCATCCGACTGATATGAACCCGAACTCGATATTAAGCTGGTAAATAATTAGTATTGCCCAACCTATTATCAAACTGACATGTAATTAACTCAACTTGTAAATGATCAGACTTGTTATTGAACTAATATGATATTTTCCTGACTTGATATTTACATGACTTATAAGTTACCATTGATGAAGTGGTGAAATTTTGAATTTATAATAAACTATGATAATTAATATGATTATTTTTTAAAAGTTAAAAGAAATTATTAGTTATGATAGTTAAATTAATAAATTTAGTTTCTATATAAATTATAATCCTTATATTATAAACCTTACTTATAATCATTAAATTAATTTCATTAAATAATTTATTTATTGAACATGATTTTATTAGATTATATAAAAGTAATTTAAATATTTATAAATTTAATTTATGTTTTATGTAATAATTAATTAATAATTTAAATATAATTTTACTTAAATTTTCAAATATATATAAAATCCAAATTTACTTGAAAATTTGAATAACAATTTTTTTTTAGTTTAACACACTATAATTATAATAAAATGAACTAAACAAATTTATGTTCAAATTTAAGCTCTTATATCTTATATAAAAGTTTTACAAGGCTAAAAGCCTAACTTTACTACCAAAAATTTCTTCATCGAGCTTTAATCTCAAAAGATCTAAATGTTGCCAACTTTATTAAATTATGGGCAACTTTTCAGCTTTGAAAGCCAAAATGCCACCAACATAATTTAACATAGTAACTATTTAGATAAGAATTTACAAGTTACAATAATTTATTTCAGTAAGACCAACAATAATTAATAAGGTAGCAACAAACAGAAACATCAATGCAGTAAACACCATTGCATCAATTCAGCACTATGAATTCAACAAGCATCCAGTTGGTGGTAAAGCCAAAGGAAGTACAATAGCCAACAATGCCAAACATTTTCGACTTTACCGAACCTTTATAGGATCAAGCATTCAACAAAAATTTCTAAATCAAGCAATATCAAGCAGAATTAAGATAAAATGGTTCACAAAAACACTCAAACATTATGTTTGTTGTAAGACACCCTAAAAAATAGAATATTTAATAAATAATTTGAAATATTAATTAAATAAACATAATAAATATAAAAAATAAAGTTACATTTAAAGGGAAAAATTAAGACACAATCATTCACAAACCAATTCCAATGCATTTATTTATATAGGTAATTACAAAATTTGGCTTGAATCTAATTCAAACCCAACTAAACTAAACTCAATTCTAACAATACTAAAAAACGCCATTACTACTTAGATTTAGGCTTACTTAACAAAGATTATTGGAAAACAATTTAAAAAATTATCCTTTATTTTAACACCCTCAAACAGATATGGGTGACCCGATCCGATCCAAGGTGTCACATTAGGGCCACTGGAGTGACACACAATAAAAATCCAAGAGAAATTAAATTTTTTGTTAAAACATGTAAAATCATAAAATAATTTATAAATAAAATAAAAGTTCAGAAAACCATTCATATATTACAAAAAGAATTAAAATCATACAAGTTCCAGACTCAGTATAAAAATCATATATGACCTACATGCCCCTAATTACATCTGCAAGCCATGTTGAATGAACTCCCATTACTGAAGTCGATAGATGCACTGGATCAATTCTTTTAACCTGAAATGGTAAGTAAAAGGGTGAACTTTAATGAGCACAGTAATAAGGAACTACCAGGTGATGCTGAAGAACACACAAATAAATGACAAGCATAAAAATTTTCTCATTGATTCAAGAATCTATATGTTTTTTTGATAAGCTGAGGTTCCACTGATATTTCTTCAAGTAACAGACAAGTAGCTTATAGCTTAGAGGAAACATACAGAAGATTGGGTTCAGAGATTGAAACATACGTCTAGTGTGTTCCTTCAAAACCATAATAAAATGTAATCATAGTTTAAAAACAATAGTAGTTTTAGAATCATTGTAGTACCTCCATCCAAATACTCAATGTGAAATTCCCCAGGACATCATCTATAAGAACTTACCTTAGACCTCTGGGATATAGGAGTCCAATATGAATGATCAGAACATGAAGGATTTACCAGCTAGCTAAACCTCAGAGACTCCAGAATCCTACCCAATCAATACCCTAATAAAATAGTTTCAGATAGAACAAATAATATCATAAAACATAAATCAGAAGTTTGGTTTTTATTTAAAATACAGAGTTTCCCTCTAACTGTACACGAAATGCAGTACATCAAAATAGTCATCCATAAGGACTTACCCTAGACCCATAGGATCTAGGAGTCCAATATGAATGATCAAAACAAAAAGGATTTACCAGCTAGTTGAACCTCAGAGTGTCCAGACACCTACCCAGACAATACCCCAATAAAACATATCAAATAGCAGACAATAATATCAGAAATCAAAAGCTAATTGTACCTTGTGTTAGAAATCAGAAACCAGATATCAGAAACCATACTTTATATAAATCAGAGAAAACATTTTTGTTAATAGGGAACACACTGGAGGATCTATATATTTCTCTAAGGCGCTTGGAAATTATTAGGAATAGAAAGTATGAACTTATGCAAAATTGATCAGATTTTAGGATCGAGGTCCCTATAAAAAGGGTTTAATTGCTAACGGATCTAAATAGAAATTCATATATTGATGCTTCAGGACCATTTAGGATTTCAAATGCATCAGAAAGGTATTTAGGAAACTTTACATCATAATAAATTAAGATTTCAGATATAACAAGAGCGATTCCATTATTTAAGCCATCGGGGGTATTTCGAACACTTTGATTTCTAGTGGATTCTTATCAACATAATCTAATAAGGGTGAAACAATGATTTATGATATTCAAGATTCATGTTGATTTATCAAGATATAGGGTCAACTCGAGCTGAACAAATCCCAATACTGCGATACTTGTCAACCACTCGAATCGATACACTTCAAGAATATTCACACTTTAATATTGACAGCACTAGTCGAACTGATCATCTTCAGAACCATCGTTGAATGGATTTTGAGGAACTGTATGTATTCCGATGGTATTTTTTTATTTATGTATTGTAACAGTCTCCAAGATGACCAACGTACTTGGGTCATCTCCATAACCTTTAGGGGTCGTTAAAATATTTAATGCTTTAATGGTACTTTCAAAGCTTGTCTACAAATATTTCCTTAAACCAGATCATTAGGGTATTTAGGTCATTTTAGTACTAAGGGTTATTCTAGTCATTCTCTTTTGATTCTGTCTTATCATATAATTCAGTCATTTTAAACCATTCAGACGTAACTGATACCTTGGTTGGTTTAGTCTTCAGGCATTTTCTTAAGAACATAACTCTAAGTATGCTTTTCCACTTCGGAGGTAAAAAATGTTTATTAGGGGTTATTTTAGTTATTATGGATCTTGAGGTCAATTGATTTACTGATTAATCACAAAACTTGAAATTTACCTTTTAACAGTCTTCCAATTTCTTATGCAAGTTCCTCGAGTATTATACAGTTTACTAAACTTTTATCAAATTCAGTTCGAGTCTGACAATAATTAACTATACAAAATTGTCTAATAAAATTTATTCATGTAATAACCAATATCAATGTGTTTTGTAAAGCATACAAATAGTAGTAATGTATTACCTCGATTTATGAGCCACATCGATCGATCATTTAAACTCTATTTGATCACCCTCGAACTTTAAGTCCACGTCCCATAAAGTCTTAGATACATAACAAATGAATTTACGTGAGAAACAAAACTTAAACGTGAAACTTCGTATCGAATCAGGTGATAAAACATAAAAAAACATCTTACCGGGTTTGAATTTGGCAAAAATAACTTTGGATTCTAACTCAGGGCATCGAAAAACATAAAATATGAGTTTTTGAAAAATATTAACTTTTTGGTTATAGTCAACGGTCAAGGTCAAAGTCAACAGACAAGTCAACGGTTAACGATCCAGGTCAACGGTCAATAGGTTGACTCGATTTGAGTTAACTCGACATATTAACTAACAAGTTGACTCGACTGACTCGGTCAACTCGGTTTGAGTTTATTCAGTTTTCTAGAAAACTCAACAATGATGAAGGCCACACACAACGGAGGAGCGTGGCGGTTCGTACAATGGGCGATGGGGACAAAGAAGACTGTCGAACGCTCGAAAGATAGCCAAACATCCAAAATCAATTTACAACAACATCAAAACAACCAAAAATTGACGAAAATTAAAGATAAAGCTACCCAAGCTTACCCCAACGGTGGTCAAAAGAAACGAAGGTAGGAGGGGACAAAACCAACTCAGGTTCTGGTCGGAACAAGGTAGGGAACCCGATGGAGATGGCAGTGAGGTGAACGGAGCTCAGGATCGGCGCGAAATCGACAAAACTGAGGGATAACCTTTTTTTCCGACGAACATTCAACGCAATCTCCACGGTGAATGGTGGGGCCAAATGGAGCTAGGATGGTCAGGTTTTTCTCAGCGAGGTATCGCTACGTTTATTGACGGTGGTGTGACCCACAAACAATCGTGGTGGCTAAAATTGAAGGGTGATAGAAATAGGGTTTTAAGGAAGCTTCTCAGGGTTTTCCACGTTGATCGATAATGGTTTTCAACTAATAAATAGAGGGGTTTTTATTAGGGGACGACACTAGTCGCGATGGTGCACGACACCACTGACTGAACAATGGCGGATCGGGGTGACGGGGAGAATTTCCAATTTTGGGGATTTTGGTTCAAACGGGAAGATAAATTGGGGAAAGGATTTGGTGGTTTTAAAAAAGTAGGATCAAAACTATTAAAGAATTATTTTACTAGAAATATCTTGAATAGTAACCTAGTCTAAATGGCTAGGGCTTAGGTAAACATTCAAGAGGCTCGTGTTTAAAACTTGTGAACCATACAAATTATTTTTCCAACTCATTTTATCTTTTTAAGGCAAAACTTAACGGCTAAATTCTGCTTCAGGTCATTGCATTGCTTGGAACCTTACAAATTCTCAAATTCTCACCATTTAACCGCTTTAAAGAAAAATTAAAATTATTAATATTAACCCAAAAATTCTGGGGTGTGACATTCTTACCTGTTTTGAAATTGAATGCAACTGATTCCCTTTGATCCGAGTTCCTCAAGTCTCATTGATTTGTAAAAAATCTCGTAGGGGAGAATTCCCAATATTCCCTTTTGCCTTTTACTTTTTTCTCTTCACATACATACAAGATAAATATATTAATGTCAATCATAAGTAAAATATATCGATGATGAACTATTGATAGTCGATTAGCAATCTTCTCATATAGAAATCAACATTATTATTTGATTACATTTTAATGCAACTGTGGTTACACTGACGCACATGTTCCACTTTATCAAACCTTAAACCAATCTCTAAGATCGGACCATAAACCTTTCATAAGTCACTGTTAATGGTTACGATATAATAAACAATAATTGTTTTCAAAGATGAAGGAACATACTTTGGGGAATTGTTTTATGCAGTGATAATGCATATTGTTGGAACTTATCTGCACTATCCATCCTCAAGGGTAGGTAATGAATCGTATACTTCCCTGGCTCGATTACATCAAGGTTTAGACCTTTTTCTTGAACATTAAGAAAATTAAGTAGTTTTATAACTGTAATCACCATTTTTACCCTAAAAATATTTATTATATTATTATTTACAAAAAAAGTGGGAAAAACATAAATCTTATGAAATCCCACAAAATTTGGGCATCTCATGTTGGTGCCCATGCCCCAACTGCTGCCATCACCAATTCTCTATCATCTCTATTCCCTGTAAACTGCCCCAACAGTTCCTAAATCAAAGATTTAATTTTTATTTTTTGTTATAACCAGGTTGTTATAAAACTCAAAGCAAGCAACGTAATCGGGTGTTCGTTTTGATTTGGAAAAAAACTATTTCCCATTTTTCAGCAAAAGGAATCAAACACCATTTTATTTTTTTATTTCGACAAATCCCAGCAACCAAACAGAGATAAACATTTCAAAATGAAGCTAAAAACAAAGAATGAGGCTTACCTTTAGGCAAGGCCTTTTACCGGCGTTAGGGACCTTCAGTGGCTAATCTGAATTATGGGGAGGAGTGTACCGACGACGAGAACAACATACTTGAAAATTAGCTTGATCTGACGGTGAACAGAGGAGATCAGAGATTCGGAAACTGAAGCGTTCTCGGTCGTTTTCATGGAGTTGGGCACTGATTGTAACACCCCAACCCGTATCCGACCGGATCCGAGTCCGAAGTGCCACATGGACTTTTCAAAAACCTTTACTTGTATAAAATAGTGAGTAATTTAAAATTTATTATTACATATAACTTATTCAAAACCTTTATCGAACTATTCAGAGCTTATACAATATGTTATCTTGAATACATGCCAACTAGAACTTTATGTATTCAAATACATATTATTTATCTTTCTTCTGATCTGACTTTTGGTAAGAAGAACTGACCTGTCTTGCTCCACGTTGCTCTTTACTCTTCTCACTTCTGTAACCTGGCCTCACTAGTCAATATCGATCTATTATCTTTCCTTGATCGATCTTACTTGATAAGTTCCGGAACTTGTTTAGGCTCTGTATCTTTGGCTCTTGGCTTCCACGTGAAGAAGAAGAAGAAAGGAGAAGAGAACTCTGGAGAATTCTCTCCCTTTCCACGTGCATTTATCCTTACCAATCCCATTTTTAATTCATTTCTTGATCAATTGACTCTTTTGCCCTTTATTTCCTTTAATAATTACTAAATAACCTTCATCATATATATCCAATAATCATTGAACTATTTCATTCTTCTACTTTAGTCACCATATTCTAAAACTTTACAATTTGGTCATTAACCCGGTATTGCGGATGTTACAAATCTCCCCTCCTTTTTAAGAAAATTCGTCCTCGAATTTTCACTGGACATCTTGATAGAAACATATCTTCTAAAGTTCTCATGTTGCTTCATTTAATTAATCTTTCTTGTCATCATCAGAAACTTACTTTTCAATCCTTTAGCTTTTCAATTACCTTTTTCCTTTATATATATATATATATTCATATCATGTCACTTATCATTTAAACAACAACCAGTAACTTCAATCCATTTTCATTTCTTTATTCCATTCTTCCTTTATTTATTTCTTATACACAAATCATATATTTCCTTTCATGTTCACATACTCTTGTCTTATCACCTATATTCATCTCTGTGTAACAATCTTCATTGCATCCTCATAACTTTGATATCCCTATTTCTTATACCGAACTTTATTCTTTATCATCTCTTGTATTTGTATTTTCTTCTTTAAAGCCACTTTTTTAAAACATACCAATGCTTATCTCTTTGCCTACATCATATCTGTATGATCAAAATACATAACCACATCCAGATTCATATCATATTTGATTAACTCCACTTTATCTTTCCTCCAATCTTATAACTCTAGCACCTTTACTCTGACAGCTAGATAATAACATCTGTTCAATCTAGGGAACAAGCCCTATTATACCAATCATATACATCTTTTCCAATCTAAATTATCTCAAAATTCGCTTACTCAACTTATCAATTTCACCTCTATTCTCATACATCCTGAAATTTCTTTTGCTCAAACTCAACATTCTGACTTCCTGTGTCCTATAATCTGATCATCGATATACACATTCTCAAACTCTTCTTATCAATCCTTAGCTTTACTCAAATATACAAATTCTTATTTCCTTTTCCTTTACTACACCACATTACTATGATCCAAATATGCAACTGTATCCAAATCCATTTCAGATTTGATTATCATATCCTGACAATATCTTATAATCTTATAATTCTAGTACATTTTTATCACATACTCTGGTTAGCCAACGCTAACTCTTTCCATCTTAACTGCAAACCCTTATCATAAACATACTCTTGTTTATGCTCAATACTATCACTTCGTTTCAAACTCATAAGCTCTGACTTTATACATCTTATACACTTGTCACTGATGCACTTATCCTTGAGTTCTATAAGTACTCACCACGTCATTCGATCTTTTTAACATTCTTATGGTGACACTTGTTCACCATATTCTATCTTATCCACATACTAACAAAACTAATCCATATCGCTTTTCCGATTCAAAATAATAAAGATATTCTTTCACTATTCTAATATGATTTCAACTTTATGAAATCAACCTTTAATCTTATAAGACACTTTCTGAGGTTTCTACTCTTCATCCTGCCTGGCCAGGGCAAGTGAATTGCTATCACCATCATATTTGTCAGCTATCGATTCACTTCGACAATTTCTATAATCAAATTCTATTATATTATACAAATCTTGTTCTATTGGCAAGACAACATACTCCTTACCCTATCATATTAGAAATTTTCACTCTGTGTTGGCATGTACACATTTTATGACACTTTGGACTTTCGTTTATGCCGATAATCGGCTAAACCGTAGCTCTGATACCATTAAATGTAACACCCCAACCCGTATCCGACCTGGATCCGAGTCCGAAGTGCCACATGGACTTTTCAAAAACCTTTACTTGTATAAAATAGTGAGTAATTTAAAATTTATTATTACATATAACTTATTCAAAACATTTATTGAACTATTCAGAGCTTATACAATATGTTATCTTGAATACATGCCAACTAGAACTTTATGTATTCAAATACATATTATTTATCTTTCTTCTGATCTGACTTTTGGTAAGAAGAACTGACCTGTCTTGCTCCACGTTGCTCTTTACTCTTCTCACTTCTGTAACCTGGCCTCACTAGTCAATATCGATATGTTATCTTTCCTTGATCGATCTTACTTGATAAGTTCTGGAACTTGTTTAGGCTCTGTATCTTTGGCTCTTGGCTTCCACATGAAGAAGAAGAAGAAAGGAGAAGAGAACTCTGGAGAATTCTCTCCCTTTCCACGTGCATTTATCCTTACCAATCCCATTTTTAATTCATTTCTTGGTCAATTGACTCTTTTGCCCTTTATTTCCTTTAATAATTACTAAATAACCTTCATCATATATATCTAATAATCATTAAACTATTTCATTCTTCTACTTTAGTCACCAAATTCTAAAACTTTATAATTTGGTCACTAACCCGGTATTGCGGATGTTACACTGATTATTGCAAAATCGAGCCCAAATCCACACTCCCGGCATTGAAGCGGACCTCTTCGTGTTTTTTTAGTACCCAACGACCACTGGTGACGGCAACCGATTGTGTCCGACACGGCTGCTGGAGAATAGGATCTTGTCGGTTTCTAGAGAAGCTTAGAGAGAATGTAGAGAGCTTTGAAGAGGGGTGTAACACCCCCAACCCATACCCAACCCGAATACGAATCTGAGATGTCACAATACCTTTCCAAAACTTTTACTCTTTAAAAGTTTGTAGAAAATTCAAACTCTTACTTGTATTTAAGTGGTGAAACCCTTATAACAAATTTTCTATTGAAAATTCATAATTCATAATGAAAATAAACATTTGATAATTTACATAAATGTAAATTTATATGATTACAAAATGGATCAGAGCATTATAATTTAAAACTTGTAATACATGCCAACAATTTACAAAATAACAAGAAACCTACAGTTTAAATTGTTTTGATTTGATATTCTTCAACCGTATGACATCCCTTCCTAGCCTTAGTCCTCGGATTTCTTTGAACCTACGTGTGAATCAATCACACGCTAAGTCATTGATATAGTGAGGTAAATACGAGTATAACAAAGCATTGAAAAATAATTGCTTATTCATCTTGTTAGAAAAAAATTCATAATGAATTCCATTTACATTTCATGAAAAGAATGTATACTTTTACACATTGTTCAGTTTATATCACTTAATAGCACAATGCATACTACTGAGAACTCTAGGTATTTGAGTACATTGAGATTGTGTACTAAAGTAGTCACCACTGCTCATATAATATTGAATGAAGTGCCACATAGAATTTGTCCCGAAGGACCACATAGAACCCTTGACTCTTGGCAGACCAACTAAACCTCTAATTCTCATACATATACCTTGGGGTTTATCCACATAGTTATTTCTCATTTCATTATTTAAAGTGTGTATTATTCACATAGAGTACATTCACCTAGGGAACTTTCACGTAGATCAATTTCGCTTAGCACATTTTAACATAGGACATTTTCATATAAAACGTAATCATATACATATAAAATCAAAACAATACTTTGAAAATACACTTTATCTAAAACATAATAAAAATAATTTCATAAAAATAAATAAACCGTTTTCGATCAAAAACTTCAAGGTTAGTTTATTGAAAGTCGTCCTCATATCTAATATAAAAATATAATTTTCACTCACATTTGTTTCACGTAAGCCCTAAAAGAAATCATTTTAGTTTTCGTTACATCACTTTGCTATATTGCTTTGCTCAGTACGCTTCCGATCCAAATCTACACATAGATATGTCCAATATCATTAAAAAATTTCCATTAATGGTTCATCAGTTAGCAATTACATAAACGGAACAACAACTCCTAATTTAAATTTCAGACTGAATAGTATCGGTACCCCTCCTACAGTACCGATACTTCTCTTCTATGGTATCAATACCCACTTCAGTATCGATACCATTTTAGCATTCTGGAATTCCATTTTTGATTATGGTATCGATACCTTCGTCTTGGTATTGATACTTCTTCAATCAATATCGATATTGTTCATCTGACTCATATATTATCCTTCTATTTTAACCTTATAGTATCGATACTATTCTTTCAGTACTGATACCCTTACCCAGATTTTACCTTTTTCACTTCGAATTTTACACACATCTCACCTAAATCTTAAACTTTCAACTCCATTCATGCCCTCAAACATAATATCACTAATCCTAGCTAACTTACCTCCATAAATCCCCTTATAATATCCAAAATTCTCCATAAAACACTTAGAACTAAAATCACACAAAATATTCAAACATGCTCTTACTCCTCTCTAATACTTCTAACTTCTTAATTAGATCCTTGACAAGTCAAATATATCATTAGAAATCCAAATACTAATATATCTCATCAAATCCCTTAAAACCCCATTTCACCAATTTATCATTAATTCATCAAACTCTTAGTTTCTATTCATCTTAAAGCTTCCTTAAACTTCTAGACCACTCAAGGTTTCAAAACCAAATCAAAAATGAAAGGATTAACCAACATTCAAAAGAACTGACCTTGGAAAAATAGGTTACGGTGGGGAGAAGAAGAAGAAGAAGAGAAGTGAACCAAGTTTCCAGACCTTTCCTTATCCCTTTTTTCAACTCATGATAAATATCTTTACAAATGAATATTAAATTCATTCCCTGCTAAAAGACCATAATGCTCTTCCACTCTTCCATATTTGCTAATAAGTCATAAACACAAATTTATAAAATTAGTCCTTAAACTTTTCAATTTATCAAATTTAACCACTAAATTTTGAATCCTTACATTTCAGTCACTGACCCAATGTTTGGGATATTACATGGGAAGAGAGTGAATAGGCATAAAATGAAAAAAAAATGTGATAAAGGATGTTTATACCCAAAGCAAAACGATGTCGTTTTGGACCATACCGTGCTTTTTGGCCTCTGGTGGTCAAATCACGCCCACAAATTTTGGTCACCAATTTCAATTTAATTCATATTATTTCAAAATAATGTCCTCCAACATTTGTCGTGTTTTTGCATTTCGATCTCTTTTGCTATTTGTTCTTTCAACTATTTATAATTTTAGGTGGAATTATGTATCAATCCCTGTAACTTACCCGTATTTTTTCACTTAGGTCACGTCCTAATTCTTATCTTTTATGCTTAATTTCAATTCATTTTTATTTGGTAACTAACTTGCAAATTGTGTAATAATGAGATCTTGTCCCTGAACTATTTTATACATTTTAATTTAGTCCTTAGATTAATATTTTGTTATTTAGTTCTAGTATTAATTTTGTTAAGTAAATTCATGTTGTAATTTGAAAATTATTAATTTTGTTTCTTTAATTTTAATTCCTTCTTGAAATCTTATTGATTCTTTAATTTTAATTGTTTTAATTTATTTACCTTTAAGTTTAGCATTTTTATTTAATTAATTAAACTTTAGGATGAATCTTTTATTTCGAGTTAGTTTAGTTAGTAATTAGAGCCTTAGATTTTAGATTTAAACCTTAGATTTGGAGTTCTCACACCTAGACTTTAATTTAAGGAATAATTCGATTTGGCTCTCACATTTAGATTCTCAAAGGCTCGTTTCAATTATTCGATTAAATAAAAAGGAGAATTAATTAGTTTTAATAATTAGATCCTTAACCATATATTTTTCATAATTTTGTCCTTTAGATCCTTAATTAGATATTCTTTTTGACATAATCAATTAGGTTAATTAGAGCCTTCATTTTAGATAAATTCCAATCTAGTCCTTTAATTTAGAAAGTAATATGAGTTGGCCCTCGACTGCATGTTCAAGGTTAAAATCAAATAGCATTAATATTATAGCCTCAAGTTCTAGGTTTAGTCCTCTAGGTTCTTTAAATTACGTAAATTGACACTTTATGTTAGGGAAAGCCTTAATTAACTCACCTATCCTAATTAGGTATAATAAAAAGTTGTTTGCTTGCATTTAGATTTAAAATAACAAGACAATGTTGATTTACTAAGGAGTTAATGGCATATCTTCTGAATTATGCTTAGGGGTGACCGTTGGTAAATCTTGAAGTAGATGGACATCATTTTCAAAACCCTTCATTTTTTTAATTTTGAGGAAATTTCCATTTATTGGGCACAATAATCGATCTCCCACATTCATGATAGGAGGTGAATATTATTGGCTTTAATAAACGATCGCCCTCTTCAACTTTGCATCTATAGTGATTTCTAAATTAAATAAAAATTTGAACTCCAAAATTTTCAATTTTAAATATAGGATAATCGACTATGTACCAATTTCTGGGAACTGTGGGGTGTTAATCCTTCCCCACGCGTAACCGCCTCCCAAACTCGATTTCTGGTTTTCACAGACCCAAATTTGGTATTTTTGATAAAATAAAATGTTTTATTAAAATTACTCGATTTTTTGTATTCCAATCCCACCTTAAAATGATTGATGGTGACTCCAAACATTTGGAAAAAAACTTTTCAAAGAAAAAACCCATTCATATTTAGTCGCACTAGTTTATATCCCCACCCGGGCGAAAAACGATGTTGACAGCTTGGCGACCCCGTTGGGAGCATTTTGTTTTCTAAAACAAAAATTGAGATTTGAGTCACGAGTCAATTACCTTATATTCGAGAATTGGAAGTTTTGAGTTTGAATTTATTTAATTTACGATTCATTATGCTTTTTAAAACAAAAATAAAAATAATTTCTCTCTGGTTAATGTTTTCAGTTGATTGAATATAAATACGATTGTTGCATTGCATATCAAAGGTCTATACTCGAGTTTCATCCCGTTTCATCTTAATAGGGAAAACGTCACACCTCACAAGAGCATTGGGCTTCCTTGTTTGGATGAGACACCAAAACCATACCCTTATCTTTACATAGGCACCAAATTCATACTTATACCTTCTCATTTAAAAAACAAGGTAAAGGTGTTGGTCTGTCTAGCAGTTCTCCTCCTCGGTGAATGTTTGTTTTTGGAATGTGATAGGGTTAAATAACCCTCTAAGCAAGTTAAAGTTGCTAAAAGGATGGAGGAATTGTGTACTGATGTTGCATGTTTCATTGAGACTGGGGTGAAGCTTGCTAATGTGCAAGGTAACCTTAATGCTCGTTTTACTGACTGGAAGTGTGTTCATAACTATGATCATGCTAATAATGTTTGTGTTTAGGTTCTTTGGAGGAATCATCTTTCTTTTTCGGTTTGTAAGGTGGTGGATCAAGATATCTCTATTCGGGGTCAATGTAATGGTTCTGATATCTTTATTATTATGGTATATGGCAGCAATGATGTTGTACAGAGGTAGTTGTGGCAACATATTCAGGTTATGGAGGGGTTGGTTGGCTCTAATCCTTGGTTGGTTGGAGGTGACTTTAATGTCATCTGTCATTCAAATGAAATGTCTGATTTTGGTACTTTGGGCTCTCATTGTACTGCTGATATGAGGGATTTTCAGGAGTGACTGCAATCTTTCTCTTGATAATCATCTGTATTCTGCTCCCTTGTTCACTTGGACAAATAAGCATGATGTGGGGTTTTTAGCTCAAAAGTTGGATAAGGTGCTCATTAGTTCTTCTTGCGCTATTGCATTTCATGATTCTTATGTCAAATTTCAAGCTTTGGGTACCTCTGATCGTTACCATTCTACTATTTGGCTGAGTAGGGATAATCTAGTTCGTCGTCCGAAACCATCCAATTTTTTTAAATTTTTGGACTGCTCATCCTGACTTTCTTTGAATTGTTTATGACTCTTAGAGGCTTTCTGTTTGCGACAGTAATCATATGCATACTCTTTTTTTCAAATTGAAGCACAAACTTCATTTTGCAAACATTTTTGGACGTGTAAAACTAAAGAATGTGCAGTTAAAGCAGAAGCAACTTGGGAACTTGACTGGGGTTGTTGTGGATGTCATGTATAAAAAGGTAATGTTTGATGAATTGTGCGAGCTTGAGAAGGCATATAAATTGTTTTATATGTAGAAAACAAAGGTTAATTGGTTGCAGGATGGGGATCAATCTACAAAATTCTTTCACTCGGCTATTGCAGTTAAAAACAAGAGAAATAATGTTCGAGCTCTTCATGATGTCGAGGGGAGGCGGTTAGATACTTTTAATGGCATGGCTAATGAGATGGTGCGGTTCTTTGTTAATCTTCTTGGTACTAGGGATCAATGTCTGTTGGGCTGTGATGTTGATAGTTTAAGAAGTCTCATCCAGTTTGTTTTGCCTATGGGTGTTGGGGATATGTTGATTAAGGAAGTTACTAGTACTGAGACCAGGTCTGCTTTATTTGGTCAAAGGAGTGATAAAGCTCCTAGTCCTGAAGGTTACACTTCCTATTTTTTCAATACATCTTGGTCTGTGGTTGGTGATGATTTTATTATGGTTGTTAAGGATTTCTTTAGTTCCTCACGGATGCTTCCTACTTTTAATTCCACCATTATTGCTCTTGTGCCTAAGATTCCTAATCTTGGGATGGCTAAGGACTTTAGGCCTATATCATGTTGTTTAGTGGTTTTAAGACGGTAACAAGGATCTTAGTGGATAGACTCACCTTGTATCTTCCTGATATGGTTTCTATTAGTTAAACGACCTTTTTAAAGGGTCGAAATATTGTTGATAATACTCTGTTAGCTCAGGAGATTGTTATTGGCTATGCTATGAGGTCTTTGTCTCCTATGATTACCTTCAAGATTGATCTTCAGAAGGCGTTTGATTCTTTAAGCTAGCAGTTCATTCTTATTGTCTTGGAGGCATTAGGATTGCCTAGCATCTTTTTGCAGTTGGGTTAAGGCTTGTCTCACTTCTCCTCGATCTCTATCTCATTTAATGAGAGTCTTGTTAGATAATTTAAGGGTGAAAGGGGCATTAGGCAGGGGATCCTCTCCCCCTACCTATTTGTGCTTGCCATGAATGTCCTCTCAAAGGTTTTAGATTTGGCTACAGCTAAGGGGCCTTTCAATTCCATCCGAAGTGCAAGAAAATTGGCCTCACTCATTTAAGTTTTGTTGATGATCTGATTATTTTTTGTAATGGTTCACTGGACTCTGTGGTGGGAATTCAGTGTATTCTGGAAAGGTTTTATAAGATGTATGGGCTCAGGTTGAATGCTGCCAAAAGCGAATTGTTTTCCTCAGGTGCCTTTGTTGATGTTTTGGAGTCTATCCAAGAGGTTACTAGGTTTAAAATCGATTACCTCCCTGTCAGGTACTTAGGAGTCACGCTTGTTACTTTTAAGCTTACTGGGAAGGATTTTCAAGCCTTGGTAGAGAAGATTAAAGCTAAGTTGGGGCATTGGTCTGGTAGTTAATTGAGCTTTACTGGAAGGCTTCAGCTCAGCAAGCCTATTATGTTTGGCATTGCAAATTTTTGGTGCAGGCAGCTCGTTCTTCCTTCGACGGTGATATCTAGGGTTAATCAACTTTGCATGAGAGTTCTTTGGAAATGAGAGGATTCTAGTTCTGTTGGTGTTAAAGTAAGTTGGCAATCTATTTGCTCGCTTAAATCTGAGGGAAGTTTGGGGTTAAGGGATATTCATTGCTAGAACAAAGCTTGTGTTGCAGCTTGTGAGGAAATTGCTTGCTGGTGAGGGCTCCCTTTGGGTAGCCTAGGTACGTGCTTATGTGCTCAGGGGTGCTGATTTTTGGCATTTTGAGAGCAAGATCAACACCAGTTGGAGTCTGCGAAAGCTTTTTAGGCTTCGGGAGGAGGTTGTTTCTGTTTTTGCTTCTATTCCTTCTAAGCAATAGGCATCTACTTCTTGGAATTGGCGTGAGATTCTATGTATGAGGACTCGTGTTTACCGGCATAAACTAATATGGTTTCCTCTATATTCCTAGGCATTCTTTTATTAGTTGGTTGGTTATTCTTTATCGTTTGAGTACTAAAGATAGGTAGTTGAAAATGAGTACTGTGGTTGATTCCCTTTGTGTTTTGTGTGTTATTGGTTTGGAGTCCAGGATTGTGTGCTATTGGTTTGGAGTCCAGGAGCCATTTGTTTTTGGTTGTTCTTTCTCTTGTTCTATCTGGGAAAGGATTCTTGGTCTATGTGGTTTTGCTAGGCCTGTTTCTGGGTGGGATCAAGAGTTATGGTGGGTTTGCTCTCAGTAAAAGGGAAAATCTTTTCATGTCTTTATCCTGAAGATTGCTTGGTGTGCTCTTATATATTTTGGATGGGAAAAGCGTAACAGGTCTCGGTCTGTTGATGATGTTTTAGAGGCTATTAAGGAGGTTGTTTATATTAGAGCCAGAAGCATGCGTAATTTGAGCCATGTAAACTCCAGGCTTTGTGATGCCTAGGGTATATCCTAGGATGGTAGTTTGTTCTCTTATTTGTCTTTGGTTTGTAGGTTCCTTTCTTTACTTTGGATAATATATTTGAAAGCTTATCCAAAAAAAAAAAATTGATCTGTTTTGTAAGCTCATTTATTCATAAAAAGATTTGCCGGTGGGATGGCAAAACAAAGCATATGCCACAAATATGTCCACATGATTTTGTTTTGTATTTGCATTTTTCCATATATTTTAGGTATCCAAATTATTACTACTCAAACAACAGTACTACTGAAACATACTAACATTCGAATATAATTATAAATTAAAGATATCGAATATACATATACTCTCTAAAAATCTAATTCGGGTATAATATATATATAGGGTGTGATTTAAAATTGCTGCTCGAAAAGAAAGAAAATATTTAAAGCATGCCGACTTCTTTCTCAATTTCAATGAGTGTTAGATCAATTTTATTTCTGAGGGAAAACGGAAGAGGATAGTGGTTATAGGAGCAGGAATCTTCCATGTTTGAGATATTGTCGGACAACCAATGGAGACCTTCATAGAGTCCATGTCCGGTGTAAGCTGAGGTATTCTGGATAAACCTGCACCAAAAAATTCAATTTTTTTAATTAATTTAGGGTGATTATAAGTTGTAGTATTTATTCAAAAGATTATCGACTATTTGACAATAATAATCAAATGCCCTGATAGTCGCTATTGCTCAAATCTGATACCTCTAAAGATAACAACAATTTATTCAACCACTAAATTTGCTTGGTTCATGATCTAATCTTTTTACTTAATACATTAACCATAGATTTAGTAAGATGAATCTAAAATACAATTCATTAACAAAAGACTAAAAAAAGGTAAGAATGTAATAAAAAAATTATCAAGAGTAAAAAAATAGAGTAAATTAGATAGCATTTTATGTTGAAAATGAAAATATTACATTTTTCATAACAGTTCATGTAAATTACAGAACTATTTCGGTTGCAACTTAAAAACTTATTGTCAAGACATTAACGAAATTATTATCAATAGTGTAACTTTTTAACCTACACAAATAACATTTTAGGTTAAAACTCGTTATAGTGTAACATTCTTTGTTGTAATCTAAATTATTATTAATTGTATAACTTTTTAAGTTGAAATAATAATATTTTAGGTTAAAACATGTACTAAATTAAAGTTAAGCTGCGGCGGAGCAGCCAAGAAGAAAGAGAAAACCAATTACCAGGGTCGCTGACCAAGACAGTGTAAACCTAGTTTATCAGCAATCTCATAGGAAGACATGGCGTCGGGCAGGTCTTGCTTATTGGCCAGCACTAACACTGCTGCATTGGCTAGCTCATTCTGCGATGCATCAAATTAATCCCTAGGCAATAACATCAAATATTTTTAATATCAAGGGCTTACTGACATCGGCTAATGCCCAGTGGAGCTCTTTCCGAGCTTCTGAAATTCTTTCTCTATCGCTGCTGTCCACCACAAAGATTAATGCCTGGACGTCAAGGAAGTAATGTTTCCACAATGGCCGAATCTGTATTATAATATTTAATTAACCTCTCCCCTACAAATTTCATTAGTCGAAGGAAACGAATGAAGTATACCTTGCTTTCTCCTCCAATATCCCATACATCGAAGCATATGTTTCTGTACTGTATGCTCTCTACATTAAAACCTGCTCCATAAGAAATTTAAACAACAGGCACTGGATTAATTATTCAAACTCTGGTTTTGGTTGACATGATTTGACCTTAGACTTTTATGATTTCATCATAATAGGTTAAGACTGTTGATTAAAATGTTAACATTATTTTTTCCCTCTTTCTATCAGGCAATTCCAACAATTAAACATTAAACACGTCTGAGTGATGAATCAGAAAGGGAGTTTTGAAAAAAAAATCCACAACAATGTTTTCTTTTTAATAGTTAACCATTGACAAATTAAAGTTTATTATCTAATTTCCAACCCAGAACATTGCAGAATGACCCGAAGCAATAATTTAACCAAAGATCTTTTGAGTCAATCAGAACTAGCTACAATATTCTATTTTCATTGTCTTGTTCCTTCCTTTCTTGGGTACGTATATCGTCTAATTTCCAACCCAGAACATAGTAAAAGATTAAACAACTTAACATCAGAGAAAATAGAGAGCTTTACTGTTGAACGAAAAGCAGCCATGAAGTGATGAAGGAAGATGAGTTTTAGATTATACCAATAGTGGGCTTAGTTTTAAGCAGGTCTCCCAGCTTTAGCTTGTAAAGAATGGTTGTTTTGCCAGAACCATCCAGACCCACCATGAGAACCCTTAGTCTACACTGAGGCAGGAACCCCAGCCTCTTGGCAAGTCGAGCTATCGATCCCCCCATTTCCTTAAATTTTACTTCCCCTACGAACCAGGGCAAGACAAAACTAAATTTGTACGCGTTTTAAGTGTAAAGATGAGGGATTGTTTTTCCAACAGGAAACCTATGAAAGGACAGATAGACGACAAAGGAGTTCCCTTGTATTGTAAGTCATATACCATTTGCCAAGTGTTTGGCACTGTTGAACGGGCAGGAGGCTTTTAAGGCTAAACAAGAATATGTTCTGATCTAAAGAAAATAATTTTAAAGTCTCATTTGCTTTCTGTGACTTCTTGTCGCCATTACATGTTTTTAACATTAGTGGAGTAATCAGATTCCTCTGAGCTAATTGCTTGAAACTTCAGCAGATAATGAAATGTTTAATCTTTTATGGGTTATGCCTGAAAACAGTTCACTATTTAATTAAGATTGGGATTAGAATTAATTCTGTAAAAAACAGAATTTAATCAACCAAATAGTTCATGATTTGGTAAAAGGAAATATCCTACTACATTCATTAAAATCAGATGAAAATCTGAGGTGCAAACCAAAATTATTCCTTCATCCCTACTCTCATCACCCTAAAAGCAACGACAAAACACACTCAAATGACAAGCTTCAAAATTGAGCACTACAAGAAAATGTAGTATAAAAATGCCCAACCATCACCGATAAGGAAAAGATACATAGGTACTAATACAGCCAGACTACAATTTGAGGAAAACGAACTCTTCGATGGCAGGGACTTCACCAATCCTCTTCAGACTTTCCTTGCTGGGTTGGTCGTCAACTCCAATGGCCATCACTGCATGCTTCCTCGGAGCAACCCTCCCAACACTCATGAAGCTCACGTTCACATTCTCCTCGCCCAAAATACTGCCAACCGTGCCAATCATACCTGGCTGATCGACCTGTCTGCAAAGTATAATACTACCCTCCAAGCTCACATCCACTTCGAATGACCCTACTTTTGTCAGATGGGGAACTCCATCCTTCACCCTTCCTTCAACCCTAATCTCACCGGACTCTGACATGGCACTAGCAAATTTTGATTCCACGTTTTCTATTTGAACTTGGATCGACTCCAGTGGACTCTCAGGTGAACCATCTAAAAGAACACGTTCCTCAGTAATCCGCAGTCCTCTCTGTTTAGCAGTGAAATCAGCATTAACCAGGTTCACAAAAACACTGGAAATTGGCTCAATTATGCCCTTTGTGATCATTGCACGGAGCAACCTAGAGTCAAAATCATCTGGGGCTCTAGAGGTAGCATATGATACTTTCACAGTTTTAACACCACTTCCACCTGCAACCAGTTGGACAGCCAACCTACCAAGTTTCTCAGCAAGTTCGACATAAGGTTTCAACTCTGTTAGAACCTGCAGGGGAATAACGGATAAGTGAGACTGAAATCCAGGATGAATACTAAAGTAAAATAAATAGCAGAACTAACATAAACCATTGTATTTGTACCTCTGCAGGAACCATTGGTGCATTGACTGCAGTTGCGGCAAGTTCCCCTTTCAAGGCTCCGACAACAGCTTCAGCAATTTCAATAGCCACTCCTTCCTGAAAAGCATACCAATGATTCATTCAATAATCCAGTCCAGAAACAAGTGAGACATTAGCAGATGCACTCAACGATTAACTAACCTGAGCCTCCATTGTACTAGCACCCAGATGTGGAGTGACAGTAACCCTCTCATGCTGCACCAATTTGCTGTCTGGTTTTGGAGGCTCCTGACTGAAAACATCAAGGGCAGCCTGAGCTACAATCCCATCATCCAATGCCCTCACAAGAGCCTCTTCATCAATCACTCCTCCACGAGCAACGTTGACAATTCGAACACCTTTCTTCATCTTAGCAAATGTCTCATCATTGAGCATCTTATTAGTAGCAGGGGTGAGAGGCATGTGAAGAGAGATGAAATCTGCAGTCGCCAAGGCTTCATCAAAGCTCACTAGCTCCACACCTATAGCACGAGCACGATCAGCCGGGGCATAAGGATCATGTGCAATAACATGCATGCCAAGTCCCTTGGCTCGCCGAGCTACTTCTGATCCAACCTTTCCAAAACCCATTACAGCAAGCGTTTTTCCAACAAGGGATACACCCACATATTTGTTCCTCTGCCACTTCCCTACATAAAAAATCACATAAAAGTTCTAAGTTTTTTTTTTTCAGAAATCTAGTTAAAAACGGGAAAATCAATGTAATTCATAAACAAATAAGATCAAATCATGCCGCAAACTCATATTGCCTAAAATTAATATAAAATCTCAACCACAACACATTAAACTGCCAATAGTCAGAATATATCTCTTAAAAAGTATCATTATCATCTTCAAAACATGTAAATATTGTGATCTCAAACATCTGAGACAGTAAAATAAGCAGTGGCGATTTTCCTCAGGCTTCAATCTACGGAATCAATCACTCACCATAGCATGACTAAAACAGATCCATAATCATATTACATTTCCTATATTTAATCATAGCAACAGAAGTCCAAACATAAAATCGAGATCTAAGTAATCAACATGGAATATAAAAACAACCCAAAAAATTGTTTTCGTTTACTAACCAGCCTTGACGGAAGCATCAGCCTGAGCCACGTTTCGAGCCATGGCAGCCAAGAGCGCGATCCCATGTTCAGCTGCCGCAACGGTATTAGCAGTAGGCGCATTGACGACCAAACAACCGTGTTCAGTGGCGGCAGACAGATCCACATTATCGATCCCAACACCAGCTCTGCCAACGACCTTCAATCTCCCGCCAGAAGATTCAAAAACCTCGCGGTTAACTTTGGTTCCACTGCGCACAATCAAGGCGTCGCAAAGTGAGATCTTGGTGCATAGCTCCTCGGGGGAGAGGTTGTAAGAGCAGTCGACGTTGGCGAACTCCTTGAGCAGCTCCAAGCCCGCTTCCCCGAGCTTTTCGGCGACGAGGACGGTGGGTTTGTTGGAGAATGAGGAGGCCGCGGAAGCGGTTATGATCAGTAAGCGGCGGCCGCCTTGAGGGGTGGAGCGGGGGAAGCGGAGGGAGTTGGGGAAGGAGGCGGAAAGAACAGAGGGGAGGCGGGGTTTGGAGGAAAGGGAGAGGGATGATGGGTTTTTAAGGGTTGGAATTCCAAATGAAGCCATCGTCGACGTGATGTAAAAGTTAAATCGATAAGTTTTCTCTTTTGGAATGGGAGGAAAAGGAGGCGAAGAAAGTACGGCGAGGAAATGAAATGAGAAAGAGTGAGAATTTATACCCATTTTTTCCCTTTTGGCTTAGGTGAGATACAGTGAACGAGGGTTGGGCGGATGCACGCGCCGCTATCTTTTGGAGCGGAGAAGTCGGAACGTACAGTGACGCGACGAGAATGACAGTGGGGTTATAATCGTTTTATTTTTCCAATTAAATCTGCCATTTTTTGGCAAAAAATAATTCCTTCTGTTAGCCATCTACACAACGTATAGGAGCTAAATTGGATGATTGAATTATTTGAACATTTTATTTTAATTTAGTCTAATCATTTAGTTTTTATTATTATTTTTTATTTTTGATTTGTTTAAAATAAAAATTTATTAAAAATTAAGTGAGTTTATCCTAAAAAGTAATACATTTATGTTTATTTATCATTTTGGTACATATACATTTATGTTTATAATTGGATGAGTAATATATTTATGATTAAGGGTTGGTGAATCGAAGAAAAGGATGCAGTCGCCACGCTCCTCAAAGTAGCGTGAAGCTTGTGCAAGTTGGAAGGCGGTAGGTAATGGTGACATGAAATAGAAATATCAAATGATTAAGATCAGACCATATAATATAAAGTTGGGCAGAATGTAGAACCGATGGGCCCACCCGGTTCGTAGATCTGTAGCACCACTGGATTTGTTTCGATTCACTTGTTTATTGGAAATACCGAAGGCTGGTTTTATTAAATAATAGTAAGAGAAAGGAAGGGATGTTCTGATTTATAGTCAAAATCTATCTAATTATATATTGAGAAGAAAAGGGCAATTTGGATTTGTTTTCTTTTAGGATGAATAATGATACCGCCCATGAATTTATAAAAGTTTAAAATTTTAACCCATTCTAGTTGTGCCTTGATCCAATTAGACATGTAATTACAGGGCGGAACGCCAATTATATTTTTAATTATTTTTTTGGATAATCAATTATTATATTCATCCAAAGAAAGCAGCAAGCTGCTACAAGAGAACAAAATAACTATACAAGACCTCAATCAGTACATAATTGTCTATTTACAGTATCCAGCCTATTATGTTGTATATATACAATTTAATTCTAACTGCCTCTTTGATAACATTTACAATGGCAGCAAACGGGCGCGACAATCCTCTAAAAATTCTTCGATTACGCTCCTCCCAAATGAAGTAAATATACCCTGTCCAAGCTAGTTTAAGAATATGAACTAGCAGAGACTTGCCTTTTAAATTTCTATTAAACCAGCGCAGTCGATCATCCCAGCTCAGGCTTTGCTGCTGCAATCCACAACTCTGCATGATAGCATCCCAGACTCTCCCTGAGTATAGACAATCCGAGAATAGATGATTTCTCGATTTTAAATCAGCATCACAGAACCCACATCGAGCATCAGTCACTATTGCAAAATGATCTAATCTCTCCTTAGTTGGGAACCTATCGAGAATAATCATCCATGTAATCAAAGAAAACTTAGGGATGTGCACAGGGAACCATATAAGTCGATGCCATACCACTTTGTCATTCTTATCCCTAATTTTGTCCCATATCCAACCACCCCTAATTTGAGACCAGTTAATAGAAGCAGTAAACAAACATCCATCATGTTCTCTCATTTTGATAAGCTTCCTAAGAGTCCAGTTGAAATGAGGTTTGTTTGCAACATTCCAATAATCTTCTTGCTTAAAGCAGTAAGCCTTAATTCAAGCTATCCACAGAAAACCTTCACCAGCCAATAAATTTTTAATAAGCATCAGACAGTAGGTTTTGTTCCAACCAGCCAAGTTTCTAAGTCTCAAACCTCCCTCAGATTTAGGTGAGCAGATCTGACTCCAGCTTACTATGGCACCTCGAGCAGGGGAGTCATTGCCCTTCCAAAAGAACCTCATACACAGCCTTTCAATGTCCAAGATGCCTCCCTTAGGCAGAATAAAATGCCTGCTCCATTAGGAGAAAATACTAAACAATACAGCTTTAATGAGCTGCAGCTTCCCTCCAAAGCTCAGTTTCCTACTAGACCACTGCCTCAACTTGCCCTTGATCTTTTCCAATAATGCTTTACAATCAGTCCCAGAAAGCTTCATAGTCACCAAAGACACCCCCAAATACCTAACAGGGAGTTATCCAACTCTAAAACCTGTTGCATTTCTGATTTGCTCCACTTCACCTCCAAAAATTCCACAACTGTAAATGTCAGTCTTCAAGGCATTCAACTTGAGTCTAGACAAATCATAGAATTTATCCAAGATTCTAAGCACCCCCAACACTGAGTCCAAAGATCCATGAAAGAACAACAACAAATCATCAGTCAAACATAAATGTGTAAGAGAGATCCTCTTACACCTTGGATGGAATCTGAAAATTCTATTCCTGGCAGCAACATCAAGCATTTTAGAGAGAAAATTCATGACAATCACAAATAGGTAAGGGGATAAAGGGTCCCCTTGCCTAACACCTCTTGCACCTCTAAAGTAGCCTACTAAGCTGTCATTCAAAGCTATTGAATACCTAGGAGTTGTCACACAGGTTCTAATCCAGCCACAAAATTTTTTAGGAAGTCTCATAGCATCAAGAACATTCAACAGGAAATCTCAACTGATTGAATCAAATGTTTTCTGCAAATTAACTTTGATTGCACACTTTGGGGAGAGATTCTTCCTTGAATAACCCCTAACTATTTCTTGTGCTACCAATGTGTTATCAGTGATGCTTATGCCCTTAACAAAAGCAGATTAACTAACATAAATCATACCAGGGAAAAACTAGGCAAGCCTAGTAACCAGGATTCTAGTGATTGTTTTATACACAACAGAGCAACAAGATATAGACCTAAATTCCTTAGCCATGCTTGAATTCAAGGACTTAGGCACTAGGACAATAGTAGTAGCATTAAATGTTGGAAGGAGATAAAAAGAATGAAAAAAGTACCTCACTGCATTGAGGAAGTCTATATTAACAATCTCCCAAGCTGCCTTGAAAAACCAGGAGGTGTACCCATATGGGCCTAGGCTCTTGTCCCTCCTCTGCCTGAACAAAGCCTCCTTGATTTCCTTGTCTGAAATCTCACCTTCTAGTATTCTCTCAGCACCAGCAGGAAAGGAATGGTTCAATATATCTTTTAACCATTATGGATGGCAACTCTTAACCAAGGGGTCAGCAGCCCCTATAAGCCTACTGTAAAAATCCACCAGCTCAGCATCCATATCATCAAATTTCTCTAGTAATTGCCCATTCTCATTCTTAAGAACTCTAATGGTGTTATTCTTCTTTTTAGACTCAACTTCTGATGAAAAAACTTTGTGCTTAAGTCACCTTCCTGTAGTAGTGAACCTTAGCTCTCTGTCTATAGAAATCCAGTTCAGTCATTTCCAGGTCAACTAAAGTAGCTTGTAATTTCTTCCCCTCCTCCATCCCAGCCTGATTAGCAGCAGCAAGGTTAGAAATTTGAATATGTTCCAGTTCAGCCCTTTTAACAGTTACTCTAATAGAAATATCAGAGAAATAAGTCTGATTCAAATCCTTCAATATAGGCTCTAATCTCTTCAATTTGAAAACATCACCTGCATAGCATTACCATCACAGTGCTGTAACCAGGAAGCTTTAACACTGCTTAGAAAATTCTCACTTGCAGTCCAGTAATTGAAGAACTTAAAGGTTTTGGTTTATGAATCTGATCCTCGTTTTGAGTCCAAATAATCTCCAAACAGTGATCTGATACTCCAATAGCCTTATACTCAGCAAAGGAGATTGGAAAATGCAACATCCACTGAGGATTAATAAGAATCCTATCTAGTTTCCTGGCCAAGTAGGAACGTTCTTGCTTGTTAGACCAAGTGAAAATAGGTCCTACATATGGGTGATCTTGCAGCTTCAAGTCCTCCATGCAACCATGTAAATCTTCCATGTCAGATGAAGAATATGACCCTAAATCACATTCAAAGCTCTCATTAACCTCAGCTACAATGTTGAAGTCACCCCCAACTACCCAATAAGAAGTACCAACATCATTCTCCAAGTTTCTCAAGTATTCCCAAATACCCCTCCTAGTTTGACTATTATTACTGCCATAAACTGCAGTAATAAAAACTTTGTGGCCATCAATATCACCAAGAATGATAAGGGCTTTGTCTGATCCCCCAACTACAGAAAAATGAAATCTCTTCTTCCATAGTATCCAAATTCTACCTCCATCAATGAAATTATAATTGGCCTCATAATTCCACTCATCAGATAGAGCATTAATCCACTTAGAAATATTGATTTCTCTAATTCTAGTCTCCATGAGACAAATCACCTCCACCCCTAGGCTCTCTAATCTATTGAACACTTTTCTTTGCTTGAGGGAGTTGTTAATACCCCTCACATTCCAGAAGCAAATCAACATTAAGCATGGATAGAAAGACCTCCACTACCAACTCTTACACTTGTATCATTAACTTTAACCTTCTCAACCATATCCTTCTTTTTTGCTTTAATCTCATTGAGGAGCACAGTGACTCCCATAGCAGTTTCTTCAGGCTTTCGGTCATGGCCACCACCACTTGCCAGCACCTCTAGTTTGCTTGAGGAGCATGTATTTTCTTTTCTCCTCCCTTTAACTTTCTTCTTGATCACCATGGAATCTTGCAAGGAAGGAAATTCACCTCCAGCAGGAACATATTGCATACCACCAAAAACATATTGCATACCACCAGAAACTAACATGCCCCCTGCTAACTGCATAGCTTCTACACCACTTGTAGTCTATTTCATCATATCAACCTGATCCAGCTTAGCCTGGCCAGTATCAATCACAAGAGTATCAGTATTCTCTTGAAGGGTCTGAACAGATAACTCCTCAGCATCCCTAACCTTCAACTCAGTCTTTCTTGTACATTCAATACTACCATCAGGAATAGTTGCATTAGGACAAAGAGGTAGACTAGGAGGATCTGTTTCCTTTTCCATCAGCCTCTCCTTTTCATTAAGCTCAGTGGGATTGAGAATATTCTTCTTCCTCCATATTTGGGTCTCCTTCCTCTTCAGAGAAGCATTGGCTACCTCAGTACACACATTAGAATGATGCTTAAAAGTTTTGCAGTGTAAGCAAAATTTGGGCAACTAGGGAATGTAAACCCTGATATTCACAATAGAGCGATCACTCATCACCATATTGTCCAACTCAGAAATTTTAGAACCTGCCTTAATCTCCACACAGACCTTAGCATACTCTAACCTTGCCTTAGATACTGTGATGTCATCCATATACAGAGGATTCCCCACAACACTTGCAATGTAACTTAGGCCCGCCCTAGAATAGAGTTCGAGGGGTATATTGTATAATTGCACCCAGATTGGAATGTGCTTGAGATCGAAATCGAGCTTCTGCAAGCTCGGCTCCCACTTCCTCAGTACAAGTGGCTTGTTTTGTACATGCCAAGGCCCATTCTCGAGAATCTAATATCTCACCTTCTTGTTCGAGAAAGAAAATACAAAGAGATTTGAATCAGCCATACTTACCTTGGCAGTCGAATCTTTCCCCCCAGAGGACTTCAGTAATTCGTTGCATAGAGTCGAAATTAGGAGTCGTGCTAATAAATTGCCCCACCACCGCATGACTCCATTCAACTATCCCCTCATCTATCACTGCAGATGGAGGTTTGACCATGGAGATCCCATCCGAAACCTCAGGCAAGAAGAAGTTTAAGGTTTGCTCCTCAACTCCCCCAAACAGCTTCCTCCAGTCCAGATTTGAAGCCGTTAAGGCCATAGATCCACCAACCCAGTCGCAAGCACTCAGAAACACTAAAGAAGAAGAAGAAATTAGCAACAAAGAAGAAATCCTGGAAACCCATCAGTCCTGCTAACGTGCGCCCAAAAAGAAACCATCGCTGCTAAGAAATCCTTAGTTTAAATTATATTTTTAATTATTAATTAATATAAAAAATATTTTTTAAAAAAATAAATAAAGAAAAAATTATTAGACCTCCTCCATTAAAGAAATTGTATTTTTGAAAGAAAAAAAAATAGTCACGCTATAATAAATTCCTAGTTCCTCTCCTACATGTAAAAATTCACCCTCACCCGAATGTTCTGTCAAAGATGCTTGAGTGTTTTACATTTCATCCCATGAACCTATAACCCAATTCGACTAAGTCTCAATTGAAGCATGATATGGAGGATAAAAAACCAAACTAGTTTGAGATGCAAAATAATTCGTAGAAGCATAAGATGATGATGAGGATTTCTTGGACTTTGCAAATCTTACCTTCAATTGCTCTAATTTTTCCCTCTCTTCCGTCGTCGCGAGATATGGTTTCCCATTTGCTTTATAATTTCGGAGATAGGGAGAAAGGTTGAAATCTAGGTCTGTAGGTGTAATCTTGTAACGCAGAGGAGCAGATAAATTACGTTGCTTCCATTGCTCAATGTAGACGACATGCTTTCTTAGCCAATTTTCTATATGTTTTCCATACGTATCAATTCCATGGAGTGTGTCCATATCAAATATTTACATAGGAACTAGTTGATGAGACGCAAACTGACGCAACACTCTGTCTTTGGCGTGCATCTCAACAATCACAAAGTGTAATAAAGATATAACGACACACCACAACTTCGACCCATAAAAAAATCCCGGTGGCAGTAACCAGTAGATCTCTTTGTCACAATAAGGAAACCAAAAAAAACTGTAAACATTAATTATAAAAGTTAATTAATTTTAAAAATAATATATAACTAATATAATGCAGTTGAATATTTACCGCATGTCGATCGGCGAAATCGATCCTCATTCGTATATCTCTTTTAGTTAAACCCGACAACTTGGTCTTGATTATTTTATGTCGCCATCTAAAAAATATAAATTAAAAATGAAAAACAGATAAAAATAAATTAGCGTAAATTTAGTTAAAAATTACCTTGCAGCCAGAGGAAACTCAACCATAGTTGGTGTAATTGGAGTAAAAAATGGGAATCAGTACCATGCTCAAGATTGTATCGATACTAGACAACTCGCTACATCGACTTTTGAACCCCTTTCGACGATTGTAGCCTTGCAAAGTTCCCGGTATAAAAATATTAAATCGTCGAGCCTCAACTAGTATTACGGCACTTATTAAAATTATATAGGAGGATACTGAGTGTGTGTCAAATTATCAGATTTATCTGATAATAATATCCCTCCAATAAATTAAAGAAGATATGTTCGGGCTCCAAATAGGACCTCCTCCTCGGTAGAGTCATTCGTCACTTGAAATTCGGACTCCAACCAAGTGATTTGTATCTGATACCCATCTAAGACCTCATGTGGTGGCATCCTTCCCAAAACTTTGTGAATAATACCAAATCAGTTGTAATTTTTCTAACTCACGACGACCGCACCATTAACAGGAACACTGAGTTGGTAAGTAACATCTTTTAACATAATCGTCACTTCACCACTCGAAAAATGAAAAGTATGCGTCTCGGACCTCTAATGTTCAATCAGAGTCGAAATCAACTTCAGGATCACTTTAAAACCACGCAGAAATGTGGTCGGATACAGGCCAGATTGTTGTAGATATATAATAATCTGTTGATGAGGATCTCTCAGTGTCGTTGCTCGTTGACGAATGTCTCGTTCTTCTTCCGAACATAGTTCGACTGAAGAAATATAGACATCATTAAGGCATAACATTTCTTCTCATATAGAATTTTTTTGTGAATTTTTCATAAACTATGATTGTTTTCTCAATTTTTTCGTAACAATATATAGTAAAAACCCTAAATCCCAATGACTATAAATGACTAAATTTTTAAAAAAAAATCCAATCGAACTCATCACCTCAAGGTGACGCATTCATATTGACTGTTGTAGTTATTTGTTGCACAACGACTAGTTTTTTTGAATTTTAGGGAACTTGTCACATCGACGTAACGAATTATATATATATATTTTTAAAATTATTTAATGAATTAAAAAATTAATTTCTTAAAGCCCACATGTCCCGTTAAATATATTAAAATAATAACACACATGAGACCACTTAACTGTGACCATTAAAATAATATATTTAATCGAATTTGTAATCTTAAGTGACGAGTTTCTCGTATTCTACCATTTGCCACATATTACAAAATAAAATCTGGTATGTCCTATTGGGGCAAATACGTGTCGTTTTCTCGCTACTGGGGAAAAACCCATTTCATATGATTAATGGGTCAAACAAGTTACACTTTTGTTCAGCAATGAAGAAATTAATCTATCCCGTTGTTTATGCAAGCATTCAAGTTGTAACAAGGAGGAAACAAAAACAAAATCACAAAGGACAACTTTTTTGTAAGACATAAATGCATCGTCAAGTTAACATGAAGACGAATCAGAAGCCACTTTTTCCAGGACTCGAACTGCTTCTTTCATGGAAGGTCTCTTTTGCGGCACATACGATGCACAACTAAACCCTAACCCGAAGCATGCCAGCACGGCTTCTTCACTGCCTTCCATGTCATTCCTTATCGCCACGTCAGCCAACCCGACAGCCCGGTCCTTCTCTTCCCCGTCGGAACCCACTGGTACTTCCCACTGTACCAACTCTCCGGCGGTGAAAACTCTCCCACTAAGAAGTTCAAGCAAAACTATGCCGAACGAGTAGACATCCCATTTGGGGTTTGGTTTGAGGTTCTTTATTGACTCGGGTGCTTGATACGGCGCCGATGAAGAGGCGGCGGACGGTTGGATGGTTAAAAACATGGCCGACACTACACGGTGGAGTCCTAGGTCACTTATTAAAGGCTCCATGCTGGAGTTTAATAGGATGTTGCTGGGCTTGATGTTGCCATGCACTTACATCTTTTCGTGAATGTAGGACAGACCCCGAGCCACTCCCCTTGCGATCTTGAGACGGGCATCTAGTGTGAAATGGAATGGCGATGATGATGATCCCGACCTTCCTGTTTCTGGAACAAAACAAAACAATGTTGTCTGATGTTAAAATGCCATCATTAGGTCAATTCAATCGGGCAAACTCTGTTTGAGTTCTGTTTCTCTTTCGGTCTAGAAAACACCAAAAAAGAATCGCATTCTTAATATGAAAACCAAATCGATAAATCCTAAGACGAAAGGATTTATCAGACAAATCCCACGTTAGAAAACGACACAATCCCCCCACAGCCATGACCTTGGCGTATTATGTAGTTTTCTTCATTATCATTACTTTTTTTTGGATAATTAATTATCATTACTTTTACTGAGTACTGACACACTTTTATAGTCGAAGAATTTTTGTCACCATCTTTTACGGGCTACAGTCCACTCAATACCCACAAACTTTCTGCATTTTTGACAGTACTTCAGAGGGTGACACAAATCTGACGGTTCATATTGCACTGGCGTAACTTAGTAAATCGGTATACGATATTACTAACATGCACTAATAATGCATCCTCTACTAACGTATGAACATAATCTGAAAGTAGAGAGATGATGAACTTACTGTAACTGGAGCAACCGATGCTGCCATTGGAGATATATTCATAGATGACGAGCTTCTCATCGTTTCCCCAGTAAAACCCAAGCAACTTAACCAAATTAGGGTGCTTTAACTTGGCTACGTTTCTTACATGGGTCTCAAAATCCTTTAGCCTCTCGATTGTACTGTCTCCGATCCTTCTCACGGCAAATGCAGTGCCATTATCCAGCACGGCTTTGTATACAATGCTCGACACACTCGTCCCCAAAACATAAGCCGATGATTTCAATAGAGTCTCTAACTCCAGCTGCTCCGTTCCCTCGTTCAACTTCAATAGCTTCCCTCCTTTCTGGTACGCCTCAGCTGGGCTGACATCCAAGACTTGTTTTTTCTCTTCCATTTCACTATCGGAACTGGTGGTCTCCGATGACTCCATGAGCTTTAGCTTAATGCATGAACACGACGATGACATTACTGTCAAGAGTGGAATGTTCGGTTTTTTCTCGAGGTTGCTCGATGCATCGGTGCTTTGTGTTAGAGCTTTTCCCTTCCTGAGTTGGTATACGTAGAGAACGACCATGCCGATAATGGAGACGCCAGCTAAATCCGCTACAGCTATTGCTGCTATCGTGCCTGTATTTAGACCGGCTTTCGCTTGGTTTTGGACGTTGTTTTGTTCTCCAGGTGTTGAACTTGCAACTGGGGTTGAATCTATTGACTTTGGTATCACCGCAATGGCCGGTGAGATGGATTGGGACGTATTTGGTGGAGTTGAAAGTGTTGAAGGAATCGAGCAAGGATACTTCAATGGCTTCCCACATAGATCGACATTGCCTGAAAATGACTCTGTATTCTGATTAACCAAAGGTTGAGAATCTGGGATTGCACCCGTTAAGTTATTGAATGAGAGATCAATGGTAGCTTTACTAGGAATCTGCGCAGCGAACTCCGGTGATATAGACCCTGAAATCTTGTTGTAAGACAAGTTCAGTAACCCCAAATTACCACCACCGAAATCTAAGGGGAGAGTCCCGTTGTGCAGATTCGACGACAAATCGAGTAACTCAACCGAGTCGAAACCCACTCGGTACATCACCTGAGAAATAGTTTCCCCTTAAAGAGACAACTGTTAAGTTCTGCAAAGCAGTCAAATTACGGGGTACCTTCCCGGCCAAGGCATTATCAGAGAGATTCAAGATCTGAAGACCAGCCATGCCACCGATGGCCTTAGGCAGCTCACCGGAGATGACATTATCGGACAATGACAGTACCTGAATCTCAGTCGAGTTGAAGATAGAGCTCGGCAAGGTTCAATTAAAGAAGTTGCTCGAAAGATCCAAGTGGCGAAGGTGCTTGATAAAGCCAATATCTTCTGAAATCGAACCCAGAAGTTGGCTATTCGGGAGGATCAAACTGGTCACCCTGAAAGCATCCGCGGTTCCTGGAATTCCAATTTCGGTGCAGTTCACTCCAGTCCATGTGTAAACATTAATTTTTTTTCATTTCGTTTTTTATTATTATTAATATTAGTATTATTATTATTATTATTATTATTAAATAAAAAATAAATATTACAATGCCCAAAATTGGGGCCCGATTACAGTTACAATCGGCACAGCATAACCTAAACCCTTTAGGGTTTGTAACATTTCAGTTGGGGTTTTCAAACCCTAGCTCCCAGCCGCCTCTGATGCTTCCAGAAGGTCAGCAGCCGTCTCTGCCGACGCCTCCCAAGCCAGATGGTCCAACCAGTTACTACCGACGGTCAGCCGCCCCAAGTTGACGCCGCTGCTACTGCCACGCCTAGTTGAAGCCTCCAGAACGCCAGATGGCAGCCCACAACCATACCTACGGTGAGTCACCAGCCTAGCTTTGGTAACTCACCAAGGTTTCCCTCTTGGGACCGGTCCAAACAGAACGCCGTGGTGGCTATAAAAGCCACCGGATCCTGTAAGAAAAAAAAAGGGACAGAGAGAACGGAGGCGAACAACCAACAGAGAGAAAGAACAAAGCCAAAATAGAGAGCAAACAACCAACGACAAAACAGAACATCGAAAAAAAAGGAAATAGATCAAGAAACTTACAAGCAATCATCGAAGAGCCTCTCCACGCCATCGGAAATAGTTGGATTTCGAAGGTAAAACTATAGATCTAGGCTATTTGAGGGACTTTTAGAACTAAAGAATGTCGTATTTGGTTTGAGGATCAAATAAGCTTCGATTTGGGGTAGGTTTGTGAATTTCGACCACCATCGACGGTGGCCGGCAGCGGTGGTCAGAGCCCGGTAGCGGTGGCTGGCCGGGACTAGTTTCTCTCCGGCGGGAGAAATGTAGGAGAAGCCAGAGAGAACTCTGGTTCTCTCATTTTAGAGAGAGAAGAGGGAAAAAAGAGAATGAGGAGAATGGCCCAAAGGGCCGGCCATTTGGGTCTTATATACCCCTCCCAAACGGCGTCGTTTTGGGTAGGGGTATATGCGTAATTTGCACGCATGGAAAAACCCTTTCCGTAGCCATCTTAGTTTTGTAACATTCCATTTTAGTCACTAAAATCAAATTCTAAACATTTTAATTTGGTCTTCTAATTTTATTTACTTTATAATTTAGTCACTGATATGTTTATATAAATATTTAAGGTAAATAACTGATTTAATCCCTTATAATTTTATTAATTTATATTTATATCCCGAATTAATTAATTATGTTAAATTACACTATTAACCATTATCTTTCATAATATTTCGAATTAGTATATTTAATTTTAATACTTTATATTTTAGTTTTAGAATTTTAATTTCTTTTATTCATTATTTATTTTTAATATTATTTTATTATTGCTTTTGATATATTTAAATTGTTACTTTCATTATCATTATTTTTTTCATCTTAGTCATATAAATATATATACATATATTCATTTAAATAATAATGTTTATTTTCAATATCAAAGAAAAGGACAGTCTTAAAGCAACTGGATGTTCTATTCTGGTATTTTAAGTAATTAAATATTATAAAAAATAATAATTTAGTTTTATTTAAATTATTTTTAGAAAAGATCATTACATTTTTAATATTTATTTATTTATTAATATCGAAGAAAAGAGCTGTCTTAAAGCAACTGTAAGCCCTTTTCTAATATTCT
The DNA here is from genome assembly GCF_006381635.1 of Hibiscus syriacus. Lineage (NCBI taxonomy): Eukaryota > Viridiplantae > Streptophyta > Magnoliopsida > Malvales > Malvaceae > Hibiscus > Hibiscus syriacus. The sequence goes on along the minus strand of NW_024062693.1, from coordinate 1,017,269 downwards.
TAAATAAATAAATGTTCTATTTACAAAACTCTATATATATATATATATATTCTTCTAATTAAAATACGAAATAACATGATCATAAATTAAATTTATATTTGAATTCTTAAATTTTATTATTGGAGACAATTTATAATTAATGAGTATCAATTTTGGGCGTTGTGGGGTGCTAATCCTTACCCAAACGTAATCGACCACGAATCCCTTTTATTATTAAAAAGAAAGAATTTTTGGTTAAAACGCAGACCAGTTTATATTTTAATTGATGTTTTCTTAAAAACTCTTTTAAAAGATAATTTTTAGGTATTCGACCTACCTGATCTAAAAGGTCGATGACGACTCCCAAAACATTTAAAAAAAAACCATTTATTCACATCACTTTTCCGGCCAAGTAATAATTTCGTGCCCGTACGAAAACCGGTTACGACAGCTTGGCGACTCTGCTGGGGACTGTCAAACTTTAAAATCAATTGTAAATTGTCTCTATCAGTTAGAAATTAAAAATTCATATTTTTAATTTTTAATTCTTTTCTTTCAAATTTTTTATTACTTATTATTTTTATATTATTTTATTAATATTTTTTTTTATTTTATTCAGGTATTAATTATTTTATTTGTCTGTTAGAGGTTTGAACATTTCTCCTTACACACAACACTTGCATTGCATAACATAAGCTTTCTAATCAAGCTTGTCCTTTTTAAGTGGGAGTGAAAGCGACGTCTTCGTGAGAATTTATTCTCCGTGTCAGACCTAGCAAGTAACTTTCGGGGTTTATATGCTATATGTTTTCATGAGAATTTATTCTCTGTGTCAGGCATAGAGAAATGTGTCCCCTCGAATTGAACTCGATCCACTAAAGTTTGTAATGGACTAGGATTGAGGGTTTGACAACCCAAGGGGGCATCAACAAGGACAGTTCGAGTACCTTTACTCTTAGAACCAAAACCCTGCATATAATAAACCCTAGAAACTCTCCCGATCTGAAACCATGTCGAAATTTTGTCAGTGGGTATACACAAATGAGAAATAAGCTCTAGCTTTTAATTTATTTTATTTCCTTTTCTTTTTCCTGAATAAATGCATGCGAACTAGAAATCATGTGGTTAGGTTAAATTTTCCAAACAAAGCATGGAACTAGAAAGCATGAGGTTAAGATTTATACCTTGATAGATAGATTTTTTTTCCATTAGTTGGTACTAACTATTCTATTTTTTCTTATTTTTTCATGCATGTTACATTGCTCTAATTTGTTCATATTGATTTCTTTTGTTTGCATTGCATGATCATGGCATAACCAAAAGGTGTTTACTGGAAAGATTGTTCATCATATTGGAAAGAAATCGTAAATGGACAAAAAGTTTTATGATCAAACAAAATATGATGCGGCCAAGAAAAGACATCCTAAGAAAACCCCGAAGATAGAGGCAAGCTATGCACCCAAAGATCGTATGCCCATTGAAGAGCAAAAGGAGATACGAGAAATAAGAGAGCAAATGACCAAGATGATCAATAGAATATCTGTTTTGGACAAAGGAAAAGAAATTCCTGCACAGAAAGAGAGAGAGCTCAATGAACTTAACCTTACAATGTCAGATACGCAAGGGACTTCGGATCTTAACCAACTTGAGAAATTACAGACAGTCATCATTCGTATTCACAAATCGTCTAGAGATACTAAAGAAATAGTGACCACTGTAAAAGCTCCCAGTGATGAGAAGAAATCATGTAATCTGAAATCATCGAAGTTTAGTCTGCTCCCGACGTCTAAAACTCAGGTTCAATCCAAGACAAAAGGTGGTTCTCATTTTGATGTTATCCCTATATCATATAAAGAGTTATATGAGAAGCTACTTGAAGCGCGAGAAATGGCTCCATACTGCATAAAACCGTTCCAACCTCTGTATCCGAATTGGTATGACATCAACGTTTATTGTGAATATCATGTCGGAGCTCAAGGGCATACCATCGACAATTGTCTTGCTTTCAAACATCGAGTCCAAAGACTTTTGAATCAGGGAGCCTTACAGTTTATGATAAATGATCAACCTAGTTTGGTAACTGAAGATCCTGCCAGATTAACACCAAATGTATTCAAAGGTAAGAGCATCAGTAGGGGCGTCCAAAAGGAAGAAGATTTGATGAGATTCGAAGTTCAAATACGTCATTTGAAAGATCAAAACAAGGAATTGAGCACCAAAATGGAAAACATGCAAGAAGATTTCCAGAAGGTCAGTCAGGCTTTTCAAAATGCTGGCATAGGAAACACCCCAGAAGAGTAGATAATAGGGGTCAACATACATGAAGGTCGAGCCAAGAAGTTTTATCATAATTCACGAGTTGCAGAAGAAAGATGCAATACAACTGTCATTGAATTGGGAAAATGTCAAGCAAAAAATCAAATGTTGAATAGTGCTATGACCAATATGGAAGCATCATATCAGATTCATCAGCATGAAATTGATACTGAATTAAAAGCCACTATCGACAAGAACAAGACATTGAAGAAATGTTTAGATGATTATGGAGATCTTGTACGAGAACTTTTGGAACACAAAGATTCTCTCACAAGAAAAAATGAACAATATTGTTTACAACTTCAAGAGTTGACACAGAGGATGAAGGAAAAGGACAATATCATGAATGAAGTTGCTGCTCAAGCAAACAATGTGGCTCATAAGCTGGTGGACATAGCTGGCTTCACGAGAGAATTAAAGCATATTGATAACTCCACACCTGAGCATGAGTGGAAGTTAATTTGGCTTTTAAGGGAAATAGAGAAATTAGGAGTAAAAGCTATCCCCTACATGTAAAAGTTTTGTTTGATGTACCGAAACTTTTGTGTTCAATGAAATCTGTTCTAAGATGATCACTCTTGAGTAACACCTTTTCATACATGCATTTGCATTTCACATCTTTGCATTTTTATCTTGTATTTATACTTTTGTGTTTGCTTTGGCATTGCACAGTTTGCATTCTTATTTTTACATTTATGCATTTTCACATTTACGTTACATTTGTTATTTTAAATATTGTTATATACATTAAATATAAAAACATGTAAATAATTAATGAAAGGTTTTGTAACAGTAAAACCAAGGTCATTCATTCATTTTACTTTACCATCATCATGAAAATAATGGAGCAATCTTATGAGGGATTACAAGATCAGTGGCCAGAACAATTGACAGGGTTACCTCAGGATATTAGGAAAGAAGCATCAGATTCAATACCAGATGGACCAAATCAATTTATTCAGGGGATGATATCTGATAAAGAAGAGATAACTGATAAAGAGCAACCATGCTATCAGATTAATGAGTCGAGAATGATAACGAACCCTGGGGCATCCCACTCGAACCCACCACAAAGAATTAGAAGCACGATAGCTCAGTTTGGTTCTAGATTTGGTTATTCCCCATGATTTCAAAATCCCTGATTTTGAGATATATGATGGCACCAGTTGTCCCTTAATCCATTTGAGAATGTTTTACAGAAAAATGGAAGGATATTTAAGTTCTGATGATATGTTAATTCACTCTTTCCATGATAGCCTTGTTGGCCCAGCAGTAGTATGGTACAATCAGTGGGCCCAAGAACGGATCAAGAGATGGGTTGATCTAGCTGATGCATTTTTGGGACAATATCGGTATGTTAAAGGCTTAGCTCCAACATGTATGGATCTTCGAAGAGTAAAGAAGAAAACCAATGAAAGATTTCAAGAATATGCCTTAAGATGGAGAGGAGTGGCAGTACAAAGTTCAATCTCCCATGTTAGAAGAAGAGATATCACGTATGTTTCGTGATTCCCTTCCAACGCCTTTCTTCGAGTTAATGCAGGCAAACCCGACGAAGGAATTTGAGAATCTTGTGACAAGTGAAAAATTAATTGAGAATGTAATCAATGAAGAAAACTCAAAAGTCACATCCAGGAGCTCGACGGATCAAAAAGCAAAAGCTGATCATGTGAATGAGTGTCGTATCCAGAGTCCTCGCAATTGCAAAAGAAAAAGAGCAAGTAACTGTTCGGATCGACCAAAAAAAGTCATGCGATCAAGAAAAACTTTGGAAGTGTTCCAAACTTCCATTTCAGACTTGTATCCTCATTTGGTTAAAGGTCAATACATCACACCAAGACCAACTAAAGTGACACCAAACCCTTCTGCTCATAGTTATGATCAAGATAGTGTTTGTAATTTCCACTTTGGGGAAAAGGGGCATTCTATAGGCAATTGTAGGCCACTGTTAAAAGAAATTGAGATGCTTGTTGACAAAGGGGTTTTGACACAAGAAATGGGGGGCAAAATGAGGAAAAGAACCCTGGTCCAAATACACACTTAATCTTATAGGAATAATGAGGCATGATAAATAAACAAGTAAAAGTGTTATCTACCACTGTAGTACTTTCTATTTTCAGCATCTTGTTTGAACTTGTTTTTTTGTTCCTTTCTCCACCTTTTGTGCAATAAATAAATGTGTGTTGCTTTATGGTTATGAGCAAGGAATCAAGTTTTAACCTTGAGATTATTGAGTATCAAGTAGATTAAATATTCTTTTAATTTTCCAAGAGTTATAGATCTTTGGCAAGTGGTAAAATTATATCTTCCATATCCCATCCAACGCCAATTACTCGACCCATACAAAAACCAAATTCTGACACTACAATTATCTGAGACTCTGAAGAAATGTATCTACCTGTTTTTGAGACACTCACTCTAGATATTTATCTTCTCGGGGTAGAATTGATTGATGACACTACATTCCACCATAAGTCACACATTTGTCCTTCCAAATACAAAACCATCATAAACCAAAAAAACCTTAAAAGAACCAAACTTTCAATTATCCGGGAATCTTCCTGCAAGAAGAGACGATATAAGGCATCATGAATCAACTTATTGAAGATGATTTCGAGTGATTGAGGCATACTCAAAGAAGAAGGAAAAAGTGATTGATTGAAATATATATATCATGCATTAATTACATTTTTTCATGTAAATAAAGATAATCTTGAATATTCATCACCCTGTGGATATCTCTTTTTACAAAGGTTTCTGTGTATGAGATGATGAACGACATTGTTTCATTTATCCTTTAATGTATATATATCCTTTGTTGTCCCCATTTGAGCCTGAATGATTTTTCTTCTAATCCAACCCTAACCAAGAATCACCCTCCACATTAGGGGGTAAAGTGAAGGATATTTGCTCACAAGAATAAAGATTGTCAATACAGTTTTATTACGAAGACAAGTTTCCATGAAGTCAAGAAAGTTTTGAACTACAAGGTATGTCAAATACAGAGCGCTTGAAGATCAATCCAATCAAGAATAATGGAAAATCTCCAAAATGCAAAAGGAAAAGGAGATGCTCAAAGCAATTGAAGTATTATACTCATCCAGCAAAGAAAGAAGAAGAAAAAAAGAAAAAAAACAAAAACAAAAAACAAAAAAAAAACAAAAAGAAAAAAAGAAAAAAAAGGAAGGAAAATTGAATCAAGATGGGTGACTTATTGAGCCTCAAGTTACAAGGTTGATCAAGTACAAACAAGAAGAGTAAGAAATGCTGGAGATATGAGAAAATGGAAATGAATCCAAAATTTGGTAGTCTAGAGGGATCCAGATAATGGAAAAATCCCCAATAAAGCAGATCCAAGTTAAGCAAGGCAAGGTGAAGGCATCAGAATGAATTGATCCTTGGTTTAATTACCTTTAAACACTTATTTGGGCCTTTTTATCCATTTCTTTCATAACCATAAGCCATGGCATACGTTACGTACCTGAAAAGTCCATTCTAATCATACATGGATTTCTAAGTGAAAGAGAATATCTTCAGATTTCATTCCGCCTCTCAAGATTGATTTTTATTTGCAAAAATTGGTTTTTAAAATCTTTAATGCATGATATGAAAAATGATAAAGGGGATTCAAGATGTAAATTTTTTGAAACCAAAGGAGGATTCGAGTTGAAAACCTAAAAAGGCGGCTCGAATAATGAATGGTGCAACAAACAACATAAGAGATGATCTTAAGCTCTTAAATGAAGCACCGCACATCCCAAAAGACGTTCCTGAGATTCTAGAATCAAGAAGTATCTCTACAAGATGAGCATAACAACCATTTCTTCAAGTTAGTGGAAGCCCGAAGCGACATACTGAACCAACTTGAAAGAACCTACTTTACCAAAATCAACCTACACCTCAAATCAATCAATAATTTTGACACTTGCCATATGACTATGATTTTTGAATGATTTAAAAATGTAGTTGATTTATTTGATATTCATTAAACTCATTGTTTATAATTTGATTATATTGTGAACCTGAAAGGGGTAATACTTTACAAAATTCTTTCATTCTTCAATAAAGAAAGGAGAAAAACATTTTCAAACAGGACAGTCTCAAATGAGGAAGGTCCTTGAAGCAATTGTTGCTTATTCTACCTCTGTTGTAGAAAAAGAATGAACGAGGCCAGAATAATGAAGCACTTCACATTTTTGAAGGCAAGTGGTCCAAGAAGGCAGAAAGTCTGGAGAATTGAACTTGTGACACTCTCCTATGACATTATTAGCAGCTCATCAAGAAAGATTATCGTTTATCTCATGCTGGGGGCGATAAGCATCACCATACAGATTATTTTCCCCAACCATCAATTCATGTTCTCTAGAAGATTACATCATAGAGCTATGAACAAGTCACTACCTGCACTCTGGTTATACCGTGATGCTGGCTCAAGTCTTGATACATCATTGCTACTTCTTCTATGCCGATCATTTTCTTTGTCAAGATGATATCCATTATGACCTTCAGAAGATTGCTGAATTTGAATTTGAGGACTTATGGCACAGAATAAGACATTGGAACAGAATCTACCCTTATAGGCCTTTTATATAGGGTAACATTGGTTACAGGATTCCAAAAGTTGAAGATGACCAGTTTTACTGTCAACTAAACCGTTCCATGATTCGAAAATAGTGGGATATATTGGAGTAGCAGAAGAGACAGTTGTCGTAGCAGTCATTGCAAGAAAATGCACCAACAAAAATCTTCTAGTTTATCCTGATGATGTTTATTTCTTCAAGTAAGGTTGTTACACGGGATGCCACCGACGACAAGGCCAAATTCGACAAATCTACTCATCAATTGCTCCAAGTGATCACTATTTAGTTCTTACACATCTACCTTTAAAGGTATGCCAAGACAGTAGAAGGCAACCTCTGCATCACTGATCCCAGAGAAAAGAGACAGAACATTGATACAACGGGGAACATGTCTCTAGCAGATCCTCCTCCTCATGTATAGGTTTTAGGGAAACCTAGAAGGATTTCCACATCATCAAGTTTAAGTGGAATAAATTTATGCCTTCCAACCCATACCAGGTTCCATTTTTGGCACTCATCAAGAACATACTTTTGGACACTAGAAGGTGACTCATCGTCATAAGCTTCAAGAGCCTTACAGATCATTTCTGTCAATTTGGCACTTCCTGTACATGTTTGTTAACAGTTGAAATTTGTTCTGGGAGCCCATAAAGGCCACCATTTTGTGTAAATGAAAAAACATCATGTATGGCGCAAGGAGGAAGCAGAATAAAAGGAAATCTATTCTCAATTGGCAGATTATGAACATAGCCCCTTTTCAGTGTAGCAATATGAAAATACTTCGAATCTACAAATTCTGGCTCTACATCAGTACTGTGACATTTCAGTCCAAGCACCAACTGGAGCAAGTGCCACTTTCTCGTAGTAGAAATAAAAAGGCCCAATAGCATCTTCTAGAAGTGTTCTTTGAGTTATCTGATCTGGTTCAGTAAGAACCCTAAAACTAATCATTGGATTAGGAAGATAAACTGCATGATCGTCTTCATTAAGAAGCTTCTTTTCAAGCTTCCTCTGTTTATTCCTTTTCCAAAAATCATAGCCCGAGTTTCGTCTTTGCTTGTAATTGGAGTCATTGCATAATTGCTTCCTATCTTCTACTGAAAGAAGTGCGTCAGCAGCCTCAACCATTTGATCAGCACATATAAAATCTGTCAACTCTGAGTATCTGAGTATCCCATTTTTGTCAAGTATAACAGTTTATTCTCCTCGTCAGAATCAGAATTCAGGATTTCCTCGGTATCAAAAGAACTATCAATATCTGTGAAATCATCGCGAAAGATCGTTTCATAATCAGATGAGTAGTTATCAAAACTAACATGTTGCATGGAAAAACATGTTCCAGAACTAGCCTTCACTAAAAACAAGGTTCACTGTGTCAACCTGGAATGAATTACCAAGCGATTTATACCACTCTGTCTGACTAGATCCCTCTAGATCTAAAAAATAGGCAATTCATTCAGAAGAAGCACATATCTCAGACATTTCTGTCAGAATGATTGAGTATTTCTTAAGTTTGTGACGACGTAAAGGGAATTCCTCAAGTTACTTTACAACATTGATGTTTAGTGACATCTGAATAAGAGTATTCAAGATAAATAGATTTGGGGCACGAATAAAGCCACAAGTACCCACCACAGTACATTGCCAAAATTGAACCTTGTGGGAATCATGATATTCAAGTCAAACAGACGTTGAGAGTAAACCAAAAGCAAAATGTTGGGGCATTTCGAAAGCCATTTCAGACAGAAATAATCCATGTGTGGTATTTTGAAGGCCTACATCAGTATGAATATTTGGGCATCTTTGAAAGCTCATATCAACAAAAAAAGCAAATGCTAGGGCATGCTGAAAACCCCTTTCAATCAGAATAAAGAATATTAACGCATTTTGAACGCTTGTATTAACCAATGTTGGGGCATGCTGAAGGCCCACATCATCTTGTGTCAAGATCATTACCTTGAACAAATATTTCCAATAAGACAGAAAGAATGAAGAATGAAAATGGTGAAACAGTGACAGTGGAGCTGACTATACATTATTGTTTCGTTCATCAGATAGTTACATCAGGATCATATTGTTGAACAAATATCTACTCAGCAAGAATGGTTTCAAATACTCAATCTTCTTAACCATGTGTCACATGACAACATGTTCTTTGTTAAGCTACATCACGGTTGCATGAATAAGGATGGTCCCCAGGCAAACCATTCGATCTAGGGTTCAGTCTCTCAAAATCTCGGCTTTGAATTTTGTATTTTATGTGTCAGTGATGATTGGAAATATTTCTTTGATATTCCTGACAGTTAGTTTCAATCATGCTGTTGAGATCACGAAGCTGTTTTTCACATCAGTGTTTGTTTACTTGATGATATTGAACAAATAAAGAGGCTCAGCTTATGTTATTCTTATTCCCGTTGTTACCGGGGTTATCATTACCAGCCAGGGTGAACTGAGTTTTCATCTATTTGGTTTATCCTATGTTTTCATCCCCAGCGGTAAGAATTCCATAAACCTCATTTTGTACATGGATCCTATAACTGAAGCGTTTCTACTTTCTACAATGCTCATTTCGGAAGAAAACATGATCCATATCACACTTGCCCTTGCTCGAGATGATATCAAGATCAGTTGGTATCTCTTATTCAACTCGGCACTAGCATATATCGTGAATTTGACCAACTTTTTGGTCATACCAACATCTCACTTGTATCCCCACTGAGTTTTGTTCTTAAGTGGTCTTGTGGCATCATACAAAAACTTTGAACACTATGCAAAGAGCTTCATTTAATTGAGAAATTTGAGCAGAAGCCACAGGAAATGACGAATGTATTGTTAAATGTTTACAAAACATATGTGCAGAAATCACAAGAAATGATGAACGTGTTGTCAAATGTTTTACAACAAGAAACTAGTAGAGCCAACTAAAATTGAATGACAAGTTGCCTTCTTCGAGATCCAATTAGATGTGGAGACATGAAAGGAATCAGGATACATCCTCCTTATAATGTGTTGCAAGAGTCAAATCAGAACAGACATTGCTCTCCTAATTAATCCCTGCTGAGTATGACATATCTACATCTACACTTTTCAAAGATGATAGCCTATCTCTTTAAAGATGATAGATTCTATTTTCAAAGATGAAAGCTTTATTGGATTTCTACACAAGTCCAGACAAAGAAAGTCGGTTTTATCCAGACAAAATAGGGCATCAAGATCATAGTTCTGATTACGGAAAGAGTTCCATAAATGAAACATTTCTTCTGAGACTTTAATGCAAAGGAAGAAGACACAAGTATACAAGATTAATCAGATGGTTCTTCAGCTTTATTGCATAGGTTGCTACACTGATATCCAAAGGTAACCCTGTAAATAAATGATCAAGTGAAGGAAGACCAAGTTCACCACTTTGAAGTCAAATGAAGTTTGCATCAACATTCATGCATTCATAAGAACATCATTTACACAATAGACAATGCATTACATCGATACATCTGAGTGCATTCAAACATGAAATTTTACAGATCTTTGTATGAACAAGAAGATTCATAGATGAAAAAATACCTTACAAGAAGAAGGTAGAATTTAAAACCTCAAATGCAAGATTCACGCAAACATCTGAAGAATGGATGGACACAATTCACAAGAATGAGCATTATCTTTATTTTGGGGCATGTTACCCAATCAACAAATTATTTCAATGAGAAAACACTTTCCAAAGTTTCTCATTTAATCTTTTCTCATTTAATATTTTGGGGTAATCTGGTGCAAGCTTGAATCCAATGATTCTATCAATTTCTGCAATGGAAGCCGTAGTTTGCTTCTCCTCTACCTTTGAGACTACTCTATATTTATATGGGAATGGCAGGATGGGATCCAATTCAGTTGCGGTGTCCAAATCCGCAATCTTATCCTTCCCATCGTTGTATAAAGACATTTTTTGGTACATCCACCCAACTGCTTTATACTCAGAGATAACTGAGTTCATCAACCGATAGGCTCAATATTGTTGTCATTGCTTGTACCTGCATCTTTCCATACCAACCAAAGAATAAACTTGACCCGACTCACTAGCTGCTTCAATACAATATTGAGCACTTCCGTACTCGTTCCTCTCGAGCAACACACAACCCAGTTGATGCAAAGCTAGAGCCTGCTGCCACTTTTCAGATGCACATTCTCTCAACCTCTCTAACTTGTCCTCGGTTAGTTGTGTAACTGGAGCCCCTTTCTTATTTGGTTTCTTTGAGCCCAAAATCTGCTTATTGAGCAGTTTTCTCATCAAGACAATGGAATCCTGCAAATACTTATTGGCAGTTTGGCACTCTTGAGTTTAAGATCTGGAGAATCGGCTGTGGGCCAACCTACTTTTACTACGAACCCGTCCTTCTTCAGAAGCTCTCTCCAAACAAACTCAGCATAGTGAGGGCAGAATGGAGTAATGAGCCTGGTCTGCACATCCATAAAATGCCATACGAGATCACGGTTCATGCCCCCACTTCCACAAGAGAACCTATACTCATCCCTCGCGGTTTGAAGATCGTAAAAGTCAGTTTTGAGATGGGGGAAATATAACTTCAGTAAAACCCTTTAGCTTTTGCAGAACTGGGATATTCTTAAATGGGATTTTGATTGGTTTAGAATTTTGTTGGATATGAGGTTGGTGTGGCGTGGACGATGGAGTAAAAGTTCTTTACTGGTCATAAGCTTTGGGGAAATCTCTGTCTTTCTTGGTCCCCCTAGACGTGTGTATTTTATGCAATATCTTGGCCTGTTGCTGTTGCTGTTTGAAAGTAGTTCATATCCCACATTATTGGTGGTTTTTGGGAATAAGGGGTAAATAGAGTGTATAAAAGGGGATAGCTTTCAACAAATGAAAATTAATATGTTTTCGAGCTTGAATCGAGCTCTTGATTTTTTTTGAGTTCGAGCTTTTTCGAGTTCGAGTCGAGTTTCAATATTATTTTTTAAGTTCGAGTAGAGCTTGAAAATTTTAGGCTTGCGAGTTTTCAAGTTGAGCTCGATAATATTTGAGCTCAACTCGGCTCATTTACACCACTAGTTTGGTTTCTATGAATGTTAGAAGAATTTGAGCTTATGATGTAAAAATAGGTTTTATTCATAGTATCACCCATTTCTCATCCACTCCACCCGCGGATGATGGATGGAGCGCATATGAATGAAATTTTTGGTGGGTGATGGATGATGTGGATAGAGATTTGGACCGCGGGTGATGGGGCGGATGAAGCTCCACCCGACCCATCTCTGATCCATTGCCAGCCCTAGTTTCCATCTCTTTAAGTTTTGCTTGGAAAAATAAAAAGAAATTGAAAAGATGAAAAATTACTACATAAAATAATGTAATGATTAAAAATTATTATTATATATTTATTTCCCCCATCTCTCTCATTTTTGTGCTAGTTTCCATCTCTTTAAGTTTTGCTTGGAAAAATAAAAAGAAATTGAAAAGATGAAAAATTACTACATAAAATAATGTAAAGATTAAAAATTATTATTATATATTTATTTTTGTAATCATTGAAGTTCAATTTATTAATTAATTAATTTGAATCAGATATTGTAGAGATTAAATATGAGATGACTCTCTAAATCCATTTTATTTCATTGACAAATGTTGAAATTTAAATTATTAACCTTTGCCGCAACCGATTTTCACCCGGACATGAATTTCCTTGGCGGAAAAATATGTGAATGAAATAAATGGTTTATTAAGGAAATGTTTTAGAGTGGCCATCGATCTTTTTGAGTTAGGTAGGTCGAATACCTCAAAATCACCTTTTAAGAGAGTTTTTAAGAAAACATCAGTTAAAAGATAAATCGGTCTGCGTATAACCAAAAATTCATTCTTTTTAGTAATAAAAAGGGATTCGTGGTCGGTTACGTTTGGGAAATGATTAACACTCCCACAACGCCCAAAATTGGTACCCATTGATTATAAAATTGTCTCTAGTAGTGAAAATCTAAAAATTCGAATATAAATTTAATTTATGATCATATTATTCCAAATTCAACTGCATAATTTTATTTAATAGAAAATTATAATAATTCAATATTTCATATAACTAAAACTAAAATAAATTTAGTTTTTAGGTTTTTATAAACATGATATTTATTTATTTTAAAATATCAGGACATCAAGTTATTTAAGACAACCCTTTCTTAATATTTAAAAATAAATAAATATTAATAATAATATGATAATTTTTCCTAAAAAATAATTTAAATAAAAATAAAGTAAATATATATATTTTATATAAGCAAGATATTTATTTATTTATAAATTACTAGAATAGGACATCTAGTTATTTTAAGACAACCCTTTCTTAATATTTAAAATAAATAAATATTATTATTTAATTAATTTACAAAATTAATCAAATAATACTTACCAATTTTCATATATATATATATATATATATATATATATATATATATATATATATCTTAATGTGTCTAAGATTAATTAAATAAAGATAAAATAAAGAAAAATAATTAAAGTACTAAATTAAAAGTATTTAGAAAAAGACAATTATAAAAATAAAATAAATTATAATTAAACAATGACCAAAATAAAAGAAATTAAAAAATAAGATTAATTTATAAAAATATATAAATTAATAGCCCTAATTCGAAATATAATAAAATATAGGTATTAACAGTGTAATTTATCCCTAAATAATATTCGAATTAAATTATAAATTTTTAAAATCTAAAGGATTAAATCTAATATTTACCCTAAATATATATAAATACTAGCAGAGACTAAAATATAAATAAAATAAAATGCAAAGTCCAAATTAAAAGGCACAAAAATATGATTTTAGTGACCAATTTGAAACTATTACAAATTTAAGGGACCACAGAAAGGGTTTTCTCATAATGAAATTACACAAACACTCCCTCCCCAAAACGACGTAGTTTTTATTTGGGTATAAATAGGCCTTAAATGGCCATTTCAAGTTATTCTTTTTCATTTTTCTATTTTGCTTCTCTCTCTAAGGAGAGAGAAGCTCTCCCTTATCTATAAATTCCCTAACTGGAGGGAGCTCCGACCACCGGTCGGTCACTATTCTGGCCACTGCCGGTCACTATTCACCGCTGCTGGTTACTATTTTGATCACTATTCACGACCGAAAAAAATAAAAATACACCAAATCATAGATCGAAACACCCTAAACCCGAAACTGCCCTCTTTTTTTCCTAAAAGTCTTTCAATCAGCCTAGATTTAAGATTTTACCTTCGGTAAAATGGTTTCCGATGACTTTTGAGCTTCGACAAAGGTATGTTTCTTCTCCCTTTTGTTTCCTTGCTTTTAAATGGATACTGTTGGTTGTTTGTAGCTTTCTTTGTTGGTTGTTTCCTCATTGTTCTCTGTCCTCTTTCTTTGCAGGATTTCAAGGCTTTTTATAGGCCTCAATGAGCCACTATTCTGCTGAACCCTTCGGTGAGTCACCGGATCTACGATGGTGACTCATCGTAGCTTCGATGAGTTGTGCGGTCCTCTTTGCTTCTTTTGGAGCCTTCAGTGGCGTGGCAGAATTTAGTTGGGGAACATAACGACTGAGCAATTGGATGTAGGCGACGGAGCAGTTGGAGGCAGCACCAAAGTCTCCCTAGGGTTGGTGAACCCTAGGATTTCTGCTGGATTCATTCTGGGCCGTTGGATCTCTCCAGATCCAACGGCCGAGCTTGTTGGTTACTGTAGAATTGGGTTTTTTGGACCGGATCTGGTCTTGTTGGGCCTTCGAGTTATTTGGGCCTGTTGGGTTATTTGGGCCTGGCTCGGGTTGAACTTGTAAACGGGCCTCTGGGTCCTGATTTGTAAATATCTACTATAGTAAAATTTAGTATTTATTAATAATATTTATAATAATAATACAATTATAATATATAAATAATAACAGGATGAAAATGACTGTCGACAGCTGCCCATCTTTGTTCATTTTTGTGTTAACAAGAATAGAGCAAAGACAAAAGACAAAGAATTTTCGTCCAGTTAATTTTATGCTTTGATGAGAGATCCGCTTTATTCAAGGGAAATTAAACTAGTGTATGACATTGTTCCTCCGTGATGAGGATGTTTAGCCATCTTTAAAGATATTTGAGTTGTTCCTTTATAATGAGGAATTCTGATCAATGGATGACATTGTTCCTTCATGATGAGGACGTCTAGCCATCTTTAAAGATATTTGAGATAACACAGTTCCTTCGTGATGAGGATATCTGGTTATCTAAGGATGATGATACTTCTTCGTGATGAGGAGTTCTGATCGGTGGATGACATTGTTCCTTCATGATGAGGACGTCTGGCCATCTTTAAAGATATTTGAGATAACACGGTTCCTTCGTGATGAGGACATCTGGTTATCTAAGGATGATGATGCTTCTTCGTGATGAGGAATTTTGATCAATTGATGACATTGTTCCTTCGTGATAAGGACGGTTGGCCATCTTTAAAGATATTTGAGATAACACATTTCCTTCATGATGAGGACATCTGGTTATCTAATGATGATGTTGCTTCTTCGTGATGAGGAGTTCTAATCGGTGGATGACATTGTTCCTTCGTGATGAGGACGTCTGACCATCTTTAAAGATATTTGAGATAACATGGTTCCTTCGTGATGAGGACATATGGTTATCTAGGGATGATGTTGCTCAAATATCAACAAATGATGCATTTATGAATATCATGATCCTATTTATGCCTAAAATGTATACAATGATACAATTTTAGTGCATTTTCTGACTCATTTCATTTTGGGTACAACAAACAAGGCCGATTTACTTCAACTGAATATCTTGATCTCATCTTCACTCAGATATAGTCTTTTCTTTCTTATTGAACCTCACTAGTACCAATGATCAATTATTCCATATGTGACAAATATTTTGGATCATCTTCATACGATTGAAACTTTCTAGGTACTTCAAATTTTATTTTCCATGTATCAATGTCATTATACAATCTTGAAAGTTGAAATCATTATCAATTTCAGAAAACCTTTATTTTTCAAAAAACTTTTTGTACAATAATACACCATAATTTTATGTACTTCAAGTTAAACTACCTATTTTAAATTTTCAAAGCAAAATACTTGCAAAAATGAGAGTTAACAAGAAAAGTCTATTTTTATTTATACAAATGTAAAGAGTTTTTAAATAATTACATGGCAAACTTTTATTGAAAAATGTACAAGAAAAAGTAGTAGGCATATTCACATATCAATAGCATAAATACTTCTGAACTGGCATGCCGCAAAGTGATTCAAGTATAGCTTATGTCAAAAGGATTTCGAGAATCGTGATAATACCTAAAGATGTAAAATCTCTTCTTGACTATCAAATCTCCAGATGTTATGCACCCTTAAAAAAGAATCCAAGATTTTTTTAAACATGAATCTTGAATTATAACACTCAAGCCGCCCTTTACGGGTTTTCAACTTGAGACCTCTTTTGGTTTCAAGATATCCTTTTCAGATTTTCATCTTAAACCCTCCTTTTTTCAATAAGGCAAAATACCTTTTAACCTTATCGGGATTCACTAGGTGAGGTAATTCTGGCTCTTCCATCTCAGTGAGAACTAGAGCTCCTCTAGAAAAGGCTTTCTTTACAATATAAGGTCATTCCCAATTCGGCATCCATTTTCCTCTGAAATCTTTTTGAATAGGTAAGATCTTTGTAAGTACGAGATCTCATTCGTAAAATTCTCGGAGGCGAACTTTCTTATCATGTGCTCGTATCATCCGCTTTTACATCTAACCATGATAAATAGCTTTCAGTCTCTTTTCTTCAATCAAATTTAACTGGTCATATCTGGTTTGTATCCATTATGCTTCATTTAGTTTTACATATGATAAAACTCGAAGTGAAGGAATTTCTACCTCAATAGGTAGGACAACTTCCATTCCATAAGCTAACAAAAACAGAGTTGCCCCGGTCGATGTTCGTACTGAAGTTCTATAAGCCAACATAGCAAATGGTAGTTTCTCATGCCAATCCTTATAAGTTTCAGTCATCTTTTCTATAAGCCTCTTGATATTCTTATTAGCTGCCTCAACTGCTCCATTCATTTTTGGGCAATATGTAGTAGAATTATGATGCTTTATTTTGAATTGTTCACAAACCGATTTCATCATCTTGTTATTTAAATTCAAAGCATTGTCAGAAATAATCCTTTCTGGTAGACCATATCGACAAATAATTTATTTTTCAAGAATTTACAGGCTGTGGTCTGAGTGACATTTGCATAAGAAGCCGCTTCTACCCATTTGGTAAAATAGTCTATTGCTAACAAAATGAAGCGATGACCATTTGAAGCTTTTGGAAAAAAATTTCCAATAACATCTATGCTCCACATAGAAAATGGCCATGGAGCTGTCATCATGTACAATGGATGAGGAGGGGTATGTATCCTGTCTCCATAAATTTTACACTTGTGGCATTTTTGGGCATAATTGATACAATCAGTTTCCATAGTTGACCAATAGTACCCAAATCTCATAATTTGTCTAGCCATTGTATGCCCATTGGCATGGGTACAACATACTCCTTCATGCACATCTTCGAGAATTGTTTTGGCCTCTTTAGTGTCCACGCATCTCAATAAGACTTGATCCGAGCTTTTTTTGTATAGTATTTCACCATCGAGTACATATCCTAATATCATTCTTCTGATAGTTTTTTATCATTCTCGGTTGCCTGTTCAGGATAATTTTGATATTTGATGTATTGCAAAATATCATAATACCATGGGTTCTCATCTTCTTTTTCTTCAATGTTAAAACAATGGGCTGGGTACTCATAAGCTTGCATTTCAATAGGCATCATTCTCCAATGCTCATCTACCTTAAATGTGGCTGCCAAAGTGGCCAAGGCATCTACCATCTGGTTATATTCTCTAGGGAGGTAATTGAATGTTACTTCTTCAAATTCTTTGATAAGTTCCACAATCAATTTATGATATTCTACAAGCTTGGGATCATTTGTCTCCCATTCCCCCTGATTTGGTAAATTACTAGGGCTGAATCCCCATATACCTTAAGCATTTTTATCTCCTGTTCAATGGCAGCTTTAAGACCCAGAACACATGCCTCATATTCAACCATATTGTTTGTGCAATCAAAATTGAGTCGTCTAGTAAAAGGATAATGTTCTCCATTTGGTGAAACCAATATTGCCCCAATTCCATGCCCTAAAGCATTTGAAGCACCATCAAAATTCAACTTCCAATATTCATTAGTGGATGCAGTTGAGTCTTTCACTGAGATTGCCATTAAATATTCATCTGGGAAATCAAAACTAATTGACTCATAATCTTGAGAAGCTCTACTTGCAATAAATTTAGCTATGTCACTTCATTTTACTGCTTTTTGATTTACATACTGGATATCAAATTCTGACAACAAGATCTGCCAACGAGCTAACCTTCCAGATAATTCAGGTATATTCATTATATACTTCAAAGGATCAAATCTGGATATGAGCCATGTGGTGTGATATAACATATACTGCCTAAACTTTCGAGTGGCCCATACCAAAGCACAACACAAATTTTCAATTGGCGAGTATCTGGTTTCACAATCAGTGAACTTCTTACTGAGATAATAAATTGCTCTCTTTTTTTTCTGAGTTTGATCATGTTGTCCTAATACACACCCCATTGAATTTTCCTAAACTGATAAATAGAGAATTAAGGGTTTGCCTAGAATAGGTGGTACTAAGATTGGGGTATTTGACAAATATCTCTTAACTGCTTCAAAAGCTTCCTGACAGTCTTCGCTCCATGCCCCAGAATTATTCTTGCGAATGAGACGAAAAATGGGATCACATTTCTCAGTTAACTGTGAGATGAATCGAGCTATATAATTCAATCTTCCCAAGAATCCTCGAACATCTTTTTGTGTTTGTGGGGGTGGCAAATCTTTAATAGCTTTGACTTTATCTGGATCTATTTCAATTCCTTTCTTGTTCACGACAAACCCCAAGAGCTTTCCAGATATCACCCCAAATGTACACTTATTTGGGTTAAGCTTCAACTGGTATTTCCTTAATCTTTGGAAAAGCTTTCTCAAATTCTTGATATGTTCATCCTCTAACTTGGCTTTGACAATCATATCATCGACATAAACTTCTATTTCTTTATGCATCATGTCATGAAATAATGTTACCATAGCCCTTTGATATGTTGCACCTGCATTCTTCAACCCAAATGACATTACTTTATAGTAAAATGTTCCCCATATGGTGACAAATGTTGTTTTTTCCATATCATCAGGGTACATTTTAATTTGATTATAACCGGAGAAACCATCCATGAATGAGAACAAAGAATTTTTAGCAGTGTTATCCACCAATATGTCTGTGTGGCAAAGGAAAATTATCCTTCGGGCTAGCTCTATTGAGATATCGGTAGTCAATACACATATGGACTTTACCATCTTTCTTTGGTACAGGGACAATATTTTCCACTCACTCATGGTACTTGGCCACTTTAAGAAACCCAACATCAAACTGCTTTTTTACTTCTTCCTTAATTTTTAGCAGCATTTCGAGTTTCATTCTTCTCAGCTTTTGTTGAACAAGCTTATATTCTGGCTTTATTGGTAACTTGTGTACTATCATTTCTATATCCAAACCTGGCATGTCTTCATATAATCAAGCAAATACATCATTGTATTCCCGAAGCAAATTAATCACACTCTGTCGTGCTTTATCAGATAAAGTAGTGCCAATTTTCACGTTTTTATTATCCTCATCTGATCCCAAATTCAAGATCTCAGTATGTTCTTCATGAGGCAGAATTTTCTTATCCTCTTTTTCCACCATTTTTAACAACTTGGAAGGTAAGTCACATCTCTCATCATTATCACAACCCTTAACTTCCCCTTGATACATGGGCCGCTCAAAATTAAATTCCGTGTCAGTGTCATCAACATCCATGTTATTGATATGTGAGTTCCTGAAAGGAAAATGAACAAGAGTATATATACATATAATCATAAGAATGTATAGAAAATATTTGCCATATGGAATTAACTGGAATGCATCTTTTATTGAAAAAGAAAAACACATAGTTTAACCCTTTACACAAAATCAACTATTGCCCCAGGGTATAAGCAATAGAGGAAGTTCTAGTGTATTACTCTGAAAAAGACTTAAAAACTACATGTAATTCCTCCATAGTCCAATTATTCAATTCAAAGTCTGGTGGTGCGGGGTAAATGCCCATAGTTCTCTTTTCTTTAGATTCATCATTTGATATGACATTGATACTCAACTCTTTCAAAGCATCCCCAACTATTAGCCCTTCGTTTTGCTGATCTCCTCGGAACATATGTCCTTCAAACACAAAAGTATTACTCAACAGAGGAAAAGTCATTGGTTCCCATATGAGATCTTCTCCAGCTAACTTTGTCTTCCTCATTTCCTGGTTCTTCTTAATGCTTCTTTGTTTGTCCCTTACAGTCGACTGATATCCCAAACCGAATCGATCTTTCTTAGTGATGGGAAAAACTGGATTAATTGGTTCCTGCAAGTGACTTCCTAACCCTTTTCCAGCTTTTGCTTCTTTCCCCAGGGTTAATTTAAGCTCCATTTTAGTGCAATTTGAAAGTCTAGACTTGGGCATCCTTTTGCCTTCGACCACAAATGTGGCATTAACAATCTCCAACGATCTAAAAGAGCATTCAATAGCTTTTTCATCCAATTCGATATATAGAGCAGTGGTAGAGACATAAGCAATGATATCTTCTTCAGCATTAAGACATATCAATCTCCCATCTATCACAAATTTTAATTTTTGGTGAAGTGTAGATGGAACTGCCCCTGCCTGGTGAATCCAAGGCCTCCCCAATAAGTAATTGTAAGTGGGTATAATATCCATCACAAGGAATTCCACTTCACATGTAGCTGGGCCAATAGTTAAAGGAATGCCAATCTTTCCTAATATTTCCCTTTTGGTTCTATCAAAAGCTCGAACAATGCTCTAACTATTTCTCATGAGTGTGCTATCAACTGGTAGTTTCTTCAAAGTCACTAATGGAATTATATTTAAAGTTGGGCCATTATCAACTAACACTCGAGATAGAATATGTCATTTTCACTTAATCATGATATGCAGGGCTTTAGGAATACCATTCATCCCAGAGGGGATTTCATCTTCAGAAAAAGAAATGAAATTATCAGCATGTATGTTTGCGACCAACCTATCCAGCTTATTTACCGATAATTCTTTTGGTACAAAAGTCTGATTTAACATTTTCAGTAATGCATCCCGATGAGCCTCAGAGCTTAATAAAAGTGCCAAAATTGATATACGAGCAGGCAGTTTATACAACTGTTCAACAATATTGTATTCACTGTGTTTGAGAAATTTTAAAAATTCCACAGCTTCATTCTCAGTTATTGGCTCATTGATGACATGTTCATATTTTCTTAACTGCAGGTCAACCTTTTACCCTTTGTCAACGGTAGCTTGCTTCTCAGGTTCTTTGGAATAACATCTTCCGCTTCGAGTAAAATGTCCAACCTCATCTACTTCATCATTTTCTTTTACTATATCATCCATCTTACAACCATATTTCCATGGAACTTGTTTGTCATCTTTATACATGAACGGAGATGGAGGTATTATAACCACTTTTGGAGTTATTTTCTCTGATACGCGAATCCTTGGTGTAATAATTAGAGGACAATCAGAATTGTAGATCCCTCTAGGCGATCCCTCAGAGGCGCAAATATCCATTTCCTCTTGTTCTGGTACTTCCTTGAAGAACTCCATTTCTTTTTCATCCATCAACTTTCGTAGCAAATCTCGAAAATCTGGACAATGTTGTATAACGTGTCCTTCACATTGGTGGTAATGACATGTATTTTCACTATTGATTTTTTCAACTGGAAAACTAGGCATCAACAGACCAACATTGATCATTTGACTCCACACCCAACACATGGGTGATTCCACCTCACTGACTTCCATTATAATTTTCTTTCTTTTTTCTTTACTGACAACATTGATTCCCATACCTGCGTGGTTTGGCAATAGATTTTGGGCCACATTAGGCTGCTCATTGTCACCAAAATTGATGACATTCCTGTTTCTAAGACTTTGAACAAGTTTCTTAAATGACATGTAGTTTTCAATAGAGTGTCCATGAGCTCCTGCTTGATATTCACATTGCAAGCTAGCATCGTACCATTTAGGGTATGGAGGTTGTACAGGTGATATATGATAAGGTGACACCACATGTTTATCATACAAGGTATGAAACAATTCCTTGTAGGTCATAGGAATTGAATCAAACTGGAGCTTCTCTCTTTCTTGCCTCTCTTTTATCCCTTTCCTGACAGGGTTTTATATAGATGATTTTGTATCTTGAGGTCGAGACACCGTGATGTTATTGGATTCGTATTTCCTTACGTTATTTACCTCACTTTCTTTCTTTTTCATTAGTGGTTTCTTGTTAAATTCACCACTATCAAGTTTCCCACTCTTAACTGCCATTTCAATCATCTCGCCAGCTGTGACAATGTCAGCAAAGCTCTTGAAGGAATTCCCTATGAGGTGACTAAAGAAAGGAGCTCTTAAAGTATTTACAAAGAGCACAATTATCTCATCTTCTTCAATGGGTGGATGTACTTGTACAACTATGTCCCTCCATCTATGGGCATACTGTCTGAAGTTCTCATTGGATTTCTTTTCCATACTCTGCAGCACCAATCGATTGGGCTTTATATCTTTTACATGCTTATATTGTTCAAGAAAAGATTTTGCCAAATCTTTCCAAGATTTAATATGATATTTACTTAACTGGTTGTACCATCGAATAGCTGAACTTGTTAAGCTTTCTTGGAAACAATGAATCAACAGTTTGTCATCCCCTATATAACCTGTCATTTTTCTGCAAAACATTGTGATATGAGCAGAGGGACATTTCGTACCATCAAATTTTTCAAAATCAAGAATCTTGAACTTAGGTGGTAACACCAAATCAAGCACCAAACTTAATTCTTTAGCCTCAATTCCATACATACTAGGGTCCTCCTTCATAGTCCTAATTTCCTCTGCTAACTGTTTCCATTTTTCATCATCTTGTTTGGTTTGTTCTTTTTTACGCTCTTCATCAAGATAAGGAACATCTTCAGTTTGTTGTTGGTTTATAGAGGCACTAGGTAAGTTTATGTTACTCTTCCTGACTGAGTAGCCATTCCTTGTTGGGCCTTAACATGAGATGGTGTAAAGCCTGGAGGATACAAAGGTTCCTCAATAACTTTAGCTTTTTGACAATCTGTTCATGGTGTAAAACCCGGAGGGTGCAAAGGTTCTTCAGTAGTAGCAACAGCTGGAGTATTTTCTTGATCCATAATTCTTCTTTATAACATACTTTCAAATTTCTTCATCATATCATTTTGGGCTTTCATCATTTGTTCATGCATTTCTTCCTGAACTTTCTTGAAGCTTTCTTACATTTCCAGCTGAGTCATTCCGAGTTGATCTATGTTATCATCCATTACTTTTTTCCAAGTATGATATGGATGCTTATAGGTGTCCAGTATTCTTCAAAAGAAAAAATACTTTTTTTTTGTTAATTTTAAGTTTTGAAAATGAATGCAAAAAAAAATGCTAAATAAATAAATATAATAATGCAAATATAACACAAATAAAATGCAAATGCATATATGCAAAAAGGTGTTAATCAAGAGTGATTATCTTAAAACAGATTTCATTGAACACAAAAGTTTTGGTACATCAAACAAAACTTTATATATAGGGGATAGATTTCACTCCTAACTTCTTAACAGCCAAATAACCATTTTTTAGAGCTTCTTCAAGATGTCATTCCTTAGTTGTGTCATATTTTGTTTGATCATAAAACTTTTTGTCCATATATGAAAACTTTTCAATTTGATGTCCAATATTGAATCAATACCTTCTAATCATGTCATGATCATGCAATGCAAACAAAAGCAATTAATACAAACAAGTTAGAGCACAATAAAATGTATCTACAAAATATATAAGAAAAAAATAATAAAATGATTAGTACCAATTAATGGAAATAAAAGATTCTATTTATCACGGTATTTATATATAAATTCTAACCTCATGCTTTCTAGTTCCATGTTTTGTTTGGAAAAATTAACCTAACCGCATGATTTCTAGTTCGCATGCATTTATTCAAAAAAAATTAAAAGACAAAAGTTAGAGCTTATTTCTACTTTGTGTACACCTACGGACAGAGTTTCAGTATTGTCTTAGATTGGGTGAATTTCTATGGTTTATTATATGCAAGGTTTCGGCTTTAAGAGTAAAGGTACACAAATTGTCATTGTTGGTGCCCCTTGGGCTACCAAACCCTCAATCATAATCCATTACAGACTTAAGCGGATCAAGTTTAATTCGAGGGGACACATTTCTCTATGCTTGACACAGAGAATAAATTCTCACGAAGACATAGAGCATATGAACCCTGAAAGCTACTTACTAGGTCTGGCACGAAGAATAAATTCTCACAAAGACGTCGCTTTCACTCCCACTTAAAAGGGAAAAGAGCTCGAGTATAGAGCTTTTATTTATGCAATGCACGTGTTGTGTGTGAGGAGAAACTCTCAAACTTTGACAAACAACAATTTAAAAAATGAATCCTAATATCTGAAAATTAATCAAAAATAAATGTTAGTATATAAGGATATAAAAAATAAAATAAAAAATAAAAAATGAATTGAAAGAAATTAAAAGAATCGTAAATTAAATAAATTTGAATTCTCAATTTCTAACTTATAGAGACAATATATAATCAATTTAAGGCTTGACCAGAGTCCCCACCAGAGTCACCAAGCTGTCGCAACCGGTTTTCGCCCGGGTACGAATTTCCTTGCCGAAAAAATATGTGAATGAAATAAATGGTTTTTAAGGAAATGTTTTAGAGTCGCCATCGACCTTTTTGAGTTAGGTAGGTCGAATACCTCAAAATCACCTTTTAAGAGAGTTTTTAAGAAAACATTAGTTAAAAGATAAATCGGTCTGCGTATAACCAAAAATTCATTCTTTTTAGTAATAAAAATGGATTCGTGGTCGGTTACGTTTGGGGAAGGATTAGCACCCCCACAACACCCAAAATTGGTACCCATTGATTATAAAATTGTCTCTAGTAGTGAAAATCTAAGAATTCGAATATAAATTTAATTTATGATCCTATTATTCCATATTCAACCGCATAATTTTATTTAATAGAAAATTATAATAATTTAATACTTCATATAACTAAAACTAAAATAAATTTAGGTTTTAGGTTTTTATAAACATGATATTTATTTATTTTAAAATATCAGAATATGACATCAAGTTACTTTAAGACATCACTTTCTTAATATTTAAAAATAAATAAATATTAATAAGAATATGATATTTTTTCCTAAAAAAATAATTTAAATAAAAATGAAGTAAATATATATATTATTTTATATAAGCAAGATATTTATTTATTTTTAAAATACTAGAATATGACATCTAGTTATTTTAAGATAACCCTTTCTTAATATTTAAAAAATAAATAAATATTATTATTTAATTAATCAAATAATACTTACCAATCTTTCATATATATATATATATATATATATCTTAATGTGTCTAAGATTAATTAAATAAAGATAAAATAAAGAAAAATAATTAAAGTAATAAATTAAAAGTATTTAAAAAAAAGACAATTATAAAAATAAAATAAAGTTATAATTAAACAATGACCAAAATAAAAGAAATTAAAAAATAAGATTAATTTACAAAAATATATAAATTAATAGCCCTAATTCAAAATATAATAAAATATAGGTATTAACAGTGTAATTTATCCCTAAATAATATTCGAATTAAATTATAAATTATTAAAAATCTAAGGGATTAAATCTAATATTTACCCTAAATATATATAAATACTAGCAGAGATTAAAATATAAATAAAACAAAATGCGAAGTCCAAATTAAAAGGCATAAAAACATGATTTTAGTGACCAATTTGAAACTATTACAAATTTAAGGGACCACGAAAAGAGTTTTCTCATAATGAAATTACACAAACACTCTCTCGACAAAATGACGTAGTTTTGATTTGGGTATAAATAGGCCTTAAATGGCCATTTCAAGTTATTCTTCTTCATTTTTCTATTTTGCTTCTCTCTCTAAGGAGAGAGACGCTCTCTCCATTCTCTCTAAATTCCCTCACCGGAGGGAGCTCCGACCACCGGCCGGTCACTATTTACCGCCAATGGTTACTATTTCGATCACTATTCACGATTGAAAAAAAATAAAAATACACCAAATCGTAGATCGAAACACCCGAAACCACCCTTCTTTTTTACTAAAAGTCTTTCAATCAGCCTAGATCTAAGATTTTACCTTCGGTAAAATGGTTTCCGATGACTTTTGAGCTTCAACAAAGGTATGTTTCTTCTCCCTTTTGTTTCCTTGCTTTTAAATGGCTACTGTTGGTTGTTTGTAGCTTTCTTTGTTGGTTGCTTCCTCCTTACTCTCTGTCCTCTTTCTTTGTAGGATTTCAAGGATTTTTATAGGCCTCGATGAGCCACTATTCTGCTGAACCCTTCGGTGAGTCACCCAAAGTCACCGGATCTACGATGGTGACTCACCGTAGCTTCGATGAGTTGTGTGGTCCTTTTTGCATCTTTTGGAGCCTTCGGTGGCGTGGCAGACCTAGGGTTGGTGAACCCTAGGATTTCTACTGTATTCATTCTGGGACGTTGGATCTCTCCAGATCCAACGACTGAGCTTGTTGGCTGTTGAAGAATCGGGTTTTTTGGACCCGATCTGGTCTTGTTACAACTTCGGGTTATTTGGGCCTGCTGGGTTATTTGGGCCTGGATCATTTTTAGGCCTGACTCGGGTTGAACTTGTAAACGGGCCTCCGGGTCCTGATTTGTAAATATCTACTATAGTAAAATTTAGTATTTATTAATAATATTTATAATAATAATACAATAATAATATATAAATAACAATATAAATAATAACGGGAAGAAAATAACTGTCGACAACCTCATTTAAGGGATTTAGTGTTTCATTTGAATAAACGAAATTATTGATATTCTTATTATTTATTAAACTTTAATAATATATAATATACGTAGATAGTAAGTTGGGAAATGGCTAAAATGAGAGGGACAGGGGTGCAAGAAAAGAAGAAAGCAAAGGAACAAATTTCTCCACATGAAAGGATGGGCTTGTGTCACGGGCAGTTCTTGGGGTGTTGGCTATTCTAGTGGTTTGGTTGTCATCAACCAACGACTCCAATTTTGGCCAATATTCGTTCTTCGCCTGACAATCCAACTCCTCCACATTTTTCACCTTATTCCTTTCCACTAATCTTACTTTATTATAAGGACCAACCATCCCTTATTAAAAACAAATAAATGGGACTGCTGTCGGGATGCATCAGAGAAACAATCCCTTGAATTATCATATTTTTTTTATATTTTTATTAATAATATTTTATTTTCTCTAAAATTTTATAAATTCACTATTTCTTATAATTTTAAAAAATCGTTCATTCTAACATAAAATCATGTGTTCGTGATTCGTTTCTTATTGTTATGATTAATTCCACTGTGAATCAAAAGTGGTATGGGATGGGATGGGATGGGATGGGATGGCAACTTAATCTAATGTAGAATATTTAAGGGTAAACAAATACACTAAGTTGGCATCTCTAGGATCTCTTTCACGGGCTGTTGTCGTTTCTTCTCTAACTTGTCTTCACGTAATATTTTGTTGCATCTACTTAAAAGGTAGTGAATGAAATGGGCATGAAATATTTAGGGTGCAATGTGACCAAAATCATAGGGTCCCAATTGCACTGCTTCATACGCATCTCAAATGACACGAAAACATTTGAACAGTTTAGAAAACGTTGACAAAGTATTCCCTACTTCCAAAAATGTCATTGCGGTGTCTCCAGCAACGTGACAATAGCGAATCTGTTGATAATATTTTGCTGCTCGGACAACATCTCTTTCTTGTTTGAGATGAGATGCCAGATTTTATATAAGAGTGTAAATTTTAAAAATTATATTAAAAAATTAGATCATCAGTAGAATATATATAAATTACGAAATAATTTGAAATTTTAAAAAATACGAGGATACTCGCACTCCATCGGTCTATTCTGATGACCCCCTCTGCACGATATATGGCATGATGAAGGAAGGTAATTTAATTATGTAGAGGAAGAGTTTGTGGCAAAACTCTGGAGATAATGTTCTCGAAGAAATTATTTCACGAGATAATGCACTTCCAAGATTAATTGTTCAAATATGGTGAAATCCACAGTGATGGCCGTAGGTTGCCATGGCTTCCAAACGAGCTGCAGAGAGATAATGAACATTTGCATGTGCCATGCACGTCCCCAACCATAGGTCGCCATGCCCTCCAGGCGACCTTATAGGTCGCCATGCACTCCCAGCCCCCTTGTACGTCCATAAAATGATGCATGTGCCATGCACGACGTCCATCGGAGAGAGAATGATCGCCAACACTCCCACATAGGTCGCCATGCACGCCCGGCGACCAAGTTTCTATTCCCTCGTGCCATAGCTACTCCGGCTGCTCCCTCGTGCCATAGCTTCGAGACTATCCCCTCCCGCTATCATAACTGCATTGTTGCAACGTAAAATCAGCTGCTGCATGCAACAATTAGAGTTGCATTATTGTAGCGTTCAACTATTGAAAAATTTGCAGCCTTCAACGTGAATTATACAGCTCAAATTGATTGCTGCTTACCAACCGTGCAAAGATCATTATATATTGGATATGAGGGTTTTAGGGTAGAATCATAAGAAAGAAAGAAAATTTGGCGAGAGAAAGGAAAGGAAAAGAATAAGAATAAAGGGACATAAAGGCTCAAACATCGTTCATGAGGTAATTTTTTATTGTTTAATTTAGTTTATTATATGAAATAATTAGTTTGTTAGTTTAGGGTTTAGGGTAAAATAGAAATTTAGTTAATTAGTTTGTTAGTTTAAGTTATATTATATTAGTTTGTTAGTTTAAGTTATATATTAGATTATATAAAATAATTAGTTAATTAGTTTCTTAGTTTAAGTTATTAAATGTAAAAAATATTTAATTAATTTGTTAGTGTGTTTAAACGTATATTAGGTTGTTTGTTGAAGTAAAAGTTATATTATAAAAAAATAATTAGTGCTTAACTAGTTTGTTATTTTGTTATTTTAACTAAATTATATTATAATAAATAAATAGTTTATTAGTTTAAGTTATATTATAATATATTAGATTATATAAAATTAATTTGTTTAATTTATTGTTGTTTAAAGAAATAATTTTTTTACATGTATAAGGCATTATTCCACAACATTTGCCCACGTACAGATTGATTCGAAGAAAGAAACAAGAAAGGAAAAGAAGAAGGCATAAATACAGGGTAATTTATTATTTTTTGTTGTTCTTTTTTTGTTGTTATGTATATTATGTTTAAAAATATTGAGTGTAAATTAGTAAGGAGTAAAAATTGAATAGAATATAATCTTAAAATTTATAACAATTAATTAACAAATTTGTTTGATATTAAAAAATAAAAATATTATCAAACTAATCATTATTATTAGTAATCAATACTAAATGATTTATGAAATTATCTTATCTAATTTTTTTAATCTAAATTTATATATTTTTTTAATTTGTAGAGAAAATGAGTAACAATTTTTTTACGATTGTCCATTATAATGGACATATTATGGAAAATGAGGTCGAGATTGTTTTTCAGTCTGAAAAACCAATAAATATGATGTTCAAAAAAGAAATCACATTTATAGAATTGAAACAGAAGATAGAAAGAAAAATTCGATCTGCAGTGGATGGTTTGAGGTACAGATTTATAATATGTCCCAATCCAGTCAGATATGATGCAGTTCCACTTGAAGAAGATGATGATATTGGAACCATGATTGGATTACATGAGTCAACCAATTAGCAGTTATTGAGTTATTTGTTGATGTGTGTAACATATGTGATGTTCCTGGGTTATCAAGAGATGTGGCTCGAAATCCATCTGAAATGGCTTTCGATAGTGAGTTTGAGTACCCGACATACAAGTTCCATAAAAGTTTTATGGAACTATTAGAAAGTGGAAATGAATTCAGAGGGATATCTACAGCAGAGTATGAGACGAGAAACATACCGGAATTGGCTGTTGATATTGATGCTGAAAATCGATGGGGAGAAATTCATGATGATTCAAGCGAAGATGAAGAAACCGAAGAACCCGTTTTGGGCGACGATGAAATTTTTTTCGGTGGAGTTGTAATTGATGAAGTTTCGACACCGTATGAAGCTACTCCTCACATGTACGAGATACACTATGATGCAATGAGGGCACCTGAATTCCCAGACATGTCACATTTACCTCCGTACCAAATGGCTGAATCATTCGATAATTCTAGTGAATTTTCAATTGGGGTGCAATTCAAAGGAAAAAATGAAGCTACGCTGGCGATTAAAGAGTACGACATCAAATGCCATGTTGATGTCCATGTTGCAGAGTCAAACCATAAAACCTTATACGCGAAGTGTGTAAAATATGGCCCAGAGTGCAAGTGGAAGATCAGAGTGTTGAAAAATCAAAGGCACGATGCTTGGGTCATCACGAGGTACAATGGTCCACACACATGTTTGTGAAACTCCATCGAACAAGACCCAGACTATTGGACTCCGATGTAATATGAGAATATGTGAAGGCGATGGTTGAAAATGATCCAAGGATATCTTGTTCAGTGTTAGTTGCATCTATTCGAAGCCAAATTGGATATCAAGTAAAATATGGCAAAGTGTGGAATGTGAAGATGAAGGCAATTAAGCTGAAGTATGGAGATTGGGATACATCGTACAATGAGCTACCACATTTGCTACAAACAATGAAGCGATTTATCCCAGGAACCATAGTGAAGTCTCAAACTATGCCCGCATATGACGAAGAAGGTCAACTTGTGCTAGGGAAGAAAATATTCCATAGACTATTTTGGGCATTCAAGGCATGTATCGAAGGATTTCCATTTTGCAAACGTATGATCCAAGTAGATGGTACGTGGTTGTATGGTCAATATAGGCATGTACTCTTGATGGCAGTTGCGCAAGATGGTGAGCGAAATATCTTCCCAATTGCATTCGCCATTGTTGAGGGAGAGACAACAGAGGATTGGGATTTCTTTCTGACCAATCTATGTCAAAATGTCGTTCGTGAAGATGGAGTTTGCTTGATATCCGATAGAGGAACGGGTATTTTGGCGGCAATTGAACGACCAGGAAGTCGTTGGATACCTCCGTATGTATATCCGACATTTTGTATCCGTCATATTGGCAAGTATAGTATCGACTAGTTTCATAACACACACATTCATAGCGAGATAGTCAGCATGAGTAAGTTTTAATTTCAATATTTGTGTATTTTTTTTACGTGGTTTTTTAATTGCGGTTTAACACAATATATTATGAAACATGATACGAACTACGCCGACCAAATTTTGACAAGAGATTAGAGAATTTGAAGGTATTTTACGATGATCAGCGTGTTTGGAAATGGGCTTCAAAAATACCGCGGGAAAATGGTCGCAAGCATACGATGAAGGTCGGCGATATGAACATATGACCAAAAACCTTGCTGAGGCCATTAATTCAGTTCTAAAAGGTACACGCCATCTCCTAATAGCGAGTGTGGTGAAAAAGACATACTTTAGATTGATTAAGGTATGGTCGGATAAAGGCAAGGAAATTGAGAGTATCATCAATAGAGGTAAAATTAATGGTTATTCATAATTTCGACCGAGTTGGTCATACTTTTTTCGTGTCGTACATACGTCGTAACATCGAAGGAGAAGACCATACATTTAGAGTTGATTTATGATACAAATGGTGTGATTGTGGTTATTTTCAGGCATGGAAATATCCATGTGCTTATGCAGTCGCTGCATGTATGTATGCTGGTGTAAGCGCATACACTTATGTTGATGAATGCTTTCACCTACGTATGATATTGAATGTCTACAGCTATGCGTTCAGACATATCCTGAATGAATAA
Organism: Hibiscus syriacus; assembly: GCF_006381635.1. Classification (NCBI taxonomy): domain Eukaryota; kingdom Viridiplantae; phylum Streptophyta; class Magnoliopsida; order Malvales; family Malvaceae; genus Hibiscus; species Hibiscus syriacus. Next base: position 985,275 of record NW_024062693.1, on the reverse strand, counting down.
TATTGGCCCAAAAAGGATCATGACGAATGGCTGCCAAATCCAATGCTTCGCAGAAGTCCAAAGGGTCGACCTGAGTCCACTCGTATTCATACCAGTATGGATTTCCATGCTAGAGAGAGAGAGGTCAAGCAAAGAGATACGGATTATGTAGGGGTGAAGGCCATTTAAAAAACAATTGTCCTAATTTACCAAGATATAGGCCTCATCATTAGTAATCATATATGTATTTCTATGTATTTATCCGGATTTAATTTTGTAATGATTTATAATTCGATGACTTGAACAGATTTGAATAGACGTGTGGTTCAATTAACCATATTTTCGTTACATAACTAATACACATCAATGGAATACTTTTTTGGTTTATAATAATGATATGATTTGATTTAGTAATGATTTGATAATCATGATTTAATAATGATTTTTATATTTAAAATTATAATAGTTATTTAGTAATTATGTAATAATAAGTCAACCAATATTTAATGATTTGATAGTAATGATTTAGTAATGATTATAATAATAAAATTATTATTAATATTTAATGATTTGATAGTAATGATTAGTAATAATGAAATTATTATTAATATTTAATGATTTGATAGTAATTATTTAGTAATGATTAATAATAATGAAATTATTATTAATATTTAATGATTTGATAATATTGAATAGTAATAAGGAAATTATTATTAATATTTAATGATTTGATAGTAATGATTAGTAATAATGAAATTATTATTAATATTTAATGATTTGATAGTAATGATTAGTAATAATGAAATTATTATTAATATTTAATGATTTGATAGTAATAATTTAGTAATCATGAAATTATAATAATTATTCAATACTAATGATTTAATAATTATTACTAATAATTATGGAATAATAATATTTAATGTAATGGGATGATAAATTATTATATCTTCACATTGATTTAGTATTTATGTAATTTTTGCCGATAAATTATTCGAGTGGTGTTTTTAAATAGGGGACCTAATTGATATGACATTCATGATTAAGTAATAATGAAATTGTAATAAATATTTAATCATTAATAATGATTTATTTTGTAACAAATAACAAATGAGTTTACAAGTGTGGGCTACTCGAATTTAAATTTATACATAGTTGAATTTATTAATGATTTCTAAATATTTAATGATTTGATATTAATGATTTAGTAATCAAGTTTTTTAAAGAGATTCGAACGTTAACCATTTAATTTTTAGCGAATAACACATAGGATTTTTTTAATAATTATATGATTTAGAAATGATTTGATAATAATGATTTAATAATGATTTTAATATTTAATGTACTGATGATTTAGTAATGATTTGATAATAATCATTATAATAATGATTTAGTAATAATCATTATAATAATGATAATAATGATTTAATAATGATTTAGTAATTATTATTAATAATGATTTATTATTAATATTTAATTATTTGATACTAATGATTTACTAATAATTACTAGTAATGAAATTATTTCACGAGATTTGATACTAAAAATCATTATAAATATGTCGAATTTGTTAAAGTTAAAAAAACTATTCTAATTTCAATATTTAATTTGTAACAAATAACAAACGAGTTTACAATTTTTGCAGATGCCGGGGTGTTGTTGAATGATAATGTCGGGGCGGACGTCTGATGTGTTGTGGCCGTTGCGGTTGTTCAGGAGTATTGTACCCATCCTCCTCATTCATTGGGGGCATTTGAACTGCTATTCCACCAGTTTGCGATTCCATCCCACTTGCAAACGTTGACTGACAAATAATGGTATTTGACATCATAGATGCCATGTGTTCAAAGTCATACGTCGACGCAAACATTGGAGAGTAGATGGGTGCCTCAGGCTGCACAAACTTTGGTATGTATGCCGGGACAATAGAATCATCAAATGCGTGATGCAACGATCCCGCATCGTCGAACGGTTGTGGTGCGCTATTATCCACATCAGTCATTTCCGCTTTAGGTTGTTGAGATGAACTCCCACTCCCACTCGGTAGAAAGTATTCAGCTTTACCAAATCTTTTCTTAAACCTCAAAAATTGTCGCCTCTCTACCATTATTGTCAATAACGACTTTTCATTATCCCAAAAATAAGCAAGGTAAGCCGAAGTCTCAAAATTAAAGTCATCGTCTTGAATGTCGTCAAGAGTTGGCATGAATGAAGCCCTATTATTCCAAGCATTAATGTAGGTTGCATGCTTCTCAACCCAATTCACCTTTTCTTTGTGGCTACCATAAAATCTATACAGGTGGTCATGCGTCTCAACCCAATTCACCTGATAACGACCATCTAAGTTTTGGAGGAGGTCATGATCCCATGGACACCATAGAATAGGTACTCTATCACCAAATTGGATCTCAACAAAAGCAAAATTGATCAATGGTGTAACAGCACACCAATATTGAAACCCATCTAAAACATCGTGCGGCACCAATGCCAAAATTTCTTCATTCATGTATGGTCTCCAATTAAATTGTACAATTAAATTAACAATAAAATTGATTTAAATCAAATAATATAGTTAATTTAAATAATAATAACATATTATACATACCTCCTTTTTGGCCTTAATGTCGATCTTTAGCCTGAACTCTTTAATGTTGTTGTGCACCAACCCCGTGCCTTCAATTTTATGAATCCATCTGTATATCAATCAAAACAAAAATATGGTCATTTTGTTCAATAATTTTAATCAAAATAAATAAATTTATAATTAATATTTTATATTAAAATAGAGAATTCATATTACCTTCCGGTAAGTGGAAAGTCAACCGCAGTTCGACTAATCGATGTCAAAAATGAAAGTTTATGCCAAGCCCATGATTGTAGCAGCAACAGACATCCACCGATTTCTGATGTATTATTATGATTCACGACTAATGACGCCTTGCAGATCTCACGATACAAGAACGCCAATATCGCCGATCCCCAGCTATATTGCCTACTATTCTTAAAATTTCTTAAAAAAAAGAAGATATTAAGTGTGAACATAACTACTAGATTTATCCGGCATCTAAATTCCGCCAATCAATTGTAATATATATGCTCGTGTTGCATATATAATTTCGTGCTCCGTACTATTTAGTTGAAGCTGAAATTCATTCTTCAACCATGACAACCTCACACGCCACCCTTTACACTCTGGTGGTACGGGCATTTTCCCAAGAAACAAACTGCAAAGTTGTGCAACATTAGTAAACTCATGTGTCATTACCACCGGAATCCCATTAGTTTGGACCCCGAGTTGCATTGCCACATCCTCCAGAGTAATCGTACATTCGCTACACGGCAAATGAAACGTGTGTGTTTCTGGTATCCAACGTTCAATCAACGCACTGATCAAACCTGGGACCAACTTGTAATCTCGCACAAGTGTTACATACCAAAATCCAGCCTCTTGTAGGTTTTCTTCTATCAATCGGTGTGGCTTGGGCACTTTATGTAGCCGATGACGAAGGACTCGCTGCTCGTCCTCCTGCAATTAAATAATGCAAAACAATTATCACAATCATAAAATAATATTCAAATATTTATTAATAATAATTTTTTAAACAAATATTTTATTCACCATTATTCCCAAATGACTTGAAATATGTTCATTGTCAAGTCTCAACAGTGGAATTTGGTCAGCCATTCGAATGAATCTGTAAAAAAAATTAAACAACAATATTTAAAAAATTATTTAATATAATCTAATGTTAAGTAAGTAAGTAAGTAACTAACTAACTAATTTACAACACAACAAAAAAAATTTAATATAATAACTTATAATATAATAAACTTATAACGTAACAAACTAAACTTTTTAAAATATAACTTAAACGTGAATTTCCCTTAAATAACTAATAAACTATTCTTTAATATAACTTCAACTAATAAACTATTCTTTAATATAACTTCAACTAATAAACTATTCTTTAATATAACTTAAACTAATAAACGATTTTTAATTATAATTTACTACTAAAAAACTAATTAACTAAATTTTTTATATAATATAAATTCAACAAATCATATGGCAACTTAACTAGTAACACAAACACTAATTACATATTTTTTTATATATAACTAACGACTAACAAACTAACTAATTAAGTAAAAAAAAATTACCTTAAACCCTAACCCTAACCCTAAACTAACAAACTAATAATTTAAAATAATAAACTAATTTAAATTAAATAAAATGAAAATTTACCTCGATGTTTGCTTACCGGACTCCCTTTCTTCTTCTTCCTCTTATTCCTTTCCTTTCTCTCGACACTCTTCTCCCTTTCTTTCTTATGCTTCTTTAACCCTATATCATACCCCCTATATATTAAAGAGGGTCGGGTGCTTCAATTCATCCACCGATAATTGAAGAATCATGAGCCGTTGATTCTCGTGGATTGAAACAATAATTGATGCATGAAGCAACGAAAATTATGCTGCAATAATGCAGCGAATAAAGGTGCATGGAGCAGCGGGGAGCACGCGCAGGAATCTTGCAGGGGACAAGGTCACCCAGCGTGCATGGCGACCTACCATGTCGCCCAGCGTGCATGGAGACCTACCCTTGCTCAGTCGCTCAGATGCCCTCGCATAGCTCGCTCGGTTACCCTCGTTCGGATGGCCTCGCTCGGTTGCCCTCGTTCGGATGGCCTCGCTCGGTTGCCCTCGTTCGGATGGCCTCGCTCGGATGCCCTCGTTCGGATTGCCTCGGATGCTCTCGCATAGCTCGCTCAGATGGCCTCAGATGCCCAGCGTGTTAGGAGCGTGTTGGGACGTGCATGGCACATGCAATCTCTCACGCAGCTCGCCGGGAAGCCATGGCGACCTAGTAGGTCGCTCGGATGGCATGGCGACCTACGGCCAACACTATGGATTTCATCCTATTTGAGCAATTAATCTGGGGAGTGAATTATCTCGTGAAATAATTTCTTCGAGAAAATTATCTTGAAAGTTTTGCCGGAGTTTGTTTATGTGAATAATTAATAAATGAGGTCAAGTTTGTGAAGCTTCCTAGAAAACTGGAGTCGACCACGCCTATTTCATAAAAATAAATGTTCAAATTATACATCGAATAATATTTTAATATTTAAAAAAATTTCATTAAAAATAAGTGTATGATGTTTTCAATGTTATATTTTTAAGAGCATGACCGTTAATCGCACTTAAAAATCTCTGTTAAGTGATACGTGTCACAATTTGATAATTTTATTTTTAAAAAACCAAACAACAACAACCCGTCTCCCTCCCTTCTCTCCCTTCCCCTTTTCATAGCTGTTGGTCAGTCAGTCGTGACCGTCATTGCTATCGTCATCAGTATTGGCATCAACCCCCGATCAAATCCCCGTTGGCATTTCGCTGTAATCTGCCACCGTTTGTCATGGAGAAGCGTTCAAAAAAATTTCAGACTGTAGCTGTTTTTTTGTCGATTTCGACATCCATAAGCCATACCACCACCACCATTCAAACCACCGTGCAATTCCGATCAAAACTCAACCGTTCGATAATGATGATGATGTCCGGAGATGGCTGATGAGATTGATAATAGGGTTGAAATGAGAAATTTTTTTTTGGATTTTTATAATTTCAGTAAAAGTTTAGGTTTTTTATAAATAAATTAAGTTTTTTTTTCTTTTTCTTTTTTAAAAAATATTTTTATTATTAAAAATTAAAAAATATAGCGGTTGACACTTAAAAATATAACTGAGAAAACATTAAATACTTATTTTTATCAAAAAATTATTTAAACACTAAAACTTTTTTTGTGATATATTTTGTATACTTATTTTTGTATTAAGCCTTAAATGTAATGACTCCGTCGATAATGGAGTCTCGCTTCTCATTTTTCTTTTTAATTTTCCGTGTAGGTTTTCTTTTTTTGGATTCATGTATATTTTATATATGAATTGATTTAAATTATTTAACTGATTATCTATTTTAGATATGATTAATATGAATGTTTAATATTTTATTTTATAATTATTGTAAATCGATTTGTTACATACTCATGCTTATCGAAAAAAATATTAGCCGTTCCTGATGAGTTTTTTTTTTGTTTTTTTTTATCTTGCAATCATTTCTATGCAGTTCGTTATGGTAAACATTAAAAAATCAAAATATCTTTTTAAAGTTTTGATTTTATATTCGAATATATAAATTTTTAAATTCGAAGTGTCTTGTACTAAATTTTTGGAAAATAGAGTTTTTAATTTTCTTAAAAAAACAAAATAAAGAGATAAAAATAAAAAAAGGATTTAAAATTTACGTTGGTTTGGGTTAGACACTTTCCTCTTCTCTCTTTTTTCCCTTCTACGAGTTTGCGTTGTTTTTATAAATCAAATCAATTTTTTATTTAATTTTATTTAACCGACGACAGCATCGATTTTAATGTTGGTTGTCAATCGTTAGTTCTTTTTTCTCTTTATTTTTTTTTTATTTTTAATAAGAATAATTATGCATTTGTGGCACGTTTATTTATGCCTTTGTGGCACGTTTTCTCTACCTTTGTGGCACATTTTTCGTTTTTTCTCGGTTGTTTGGCCGTTCTTTTATTTATGTTTTCTCAATGTTATATTTGATGACACCACGACTGATTAAGATGACACTTATTTGAAATCTTGTTGATCTTCCCTGCTAGGCTTGTAAACGTACAGAACATTCAACGTACCGTTATATGGAAAGTTCGTTTATGTTCATTTATTTATTAAACGAACGAACATGAACAAGATTTTATGTTCATTTAATTAAATAAACAAAAACGAATAGAGGGCTCGTTCGTTCATTTACGTTCGTGAACATTCGGTAATATGTTTGTTCGTTTATGTGCGTTCATTTATGTTTAGCCCAATCTCTCTAGATCCATTTAAAATATTAAAGCTCAATAAATTTTAATCTGATACCCATAAATATTTTAAAATTCAATTTATTTTACATACAAATAAAAAGCCCAAAACAATTAAATAAAATATAATCCTAAAATTGTTAGGAAAGAAAAAAATATATTTTCATTTATGTTCGTTTATGTTCATTTAATGTGTTCGTTTATGTTTGTTCATTTGTGTTTGTTTATCATTTAAATGGACGAACATTAACGAACACGAACAAGCTACATTCTTTAATAAATGAACACTAACAAGAATTTTTTTTGTTCGTTTATGTTCGTGTTCGTTAATTTGTTTGGTTAAAGTTAAATAAACGAACATGAACATACTCTCGTTCGTGTTCGTTCGTTTACAGGCCTATTCCCTGCTATGGACCTTCATATTAAATTTGGATGTGTGATTTTGTGTTCATGGATAGTTACTTATGACGCTCGGCTCTGATTTGCAATTCTATGTGGTAGTTCAATAGTTTAATTATCTTTTGTGATTTATTTATCTATGCAATCAGATTTGTTCGTATATACCTTTGTTCGGATCTTTTGGTTGGGTTTCTAACCTTTTTTATGAATAGTCCTTATGATTTAAATTGGCTAGTTTTGATGTTATAAAAAAAAGTTCAAATTATGTATTTAGTTTACGATGATAGTTGTAAATTTTTATTATAATTTTGGATATTCTTACATTTTAATAATACTAGAGCTTCTATCTAGAAAGAAAAAAAAAGCGTGGGTGCTCAAAATATTTTTTTCTCTTTTCTATCTTAGTAGGATTTCATTTTTTTTGGTTTATTTACCTAGACAACAAAAATAAGTAATAAAGAGTGACAAAATGAGTTATGGAAGAAAACGAACAAGTATCATGTGTTATGCATTTATTGGATAACATTTTTTAACGTGCTTAACAGATTAATTTTACAGATATTGGTTCCCTCAGTTAAACTTCAAATGCATATACATTCCTGGCCAAGCTGTCTGGCTGGAGTTAGACGGTGAAATGTTCATTAGCCTGTGAAACTATATTTTCTACCCTTTGTGCTGAATAAATAAATGTAAGGTTTCCATAATTGCTTTGAGAAAATACGTCCCTTTTACCTAGTACGAACCAAATTAAAAGAATCATTGTTGTTTCTAGAGGAGGAGCACCAGTGACTACGTTTACAACATATTTGTAAGCATGATGTCATTAAATTAAGAAAATTCAGAACAGATACGGATAGATTAATCTTTAAATATTTATTATTCTGATTTCTTGTACTTGGGCTTCCGAATCATTTGATATCATCTTAATCATGATTAAAATTTTATTTGGACAATACACTATGAAGCAAAAACACAAGTAATTGGAGAAAATATCCAGTATTATAACCAGTTTCCATCATCTTATTGAACTCTGCAATGAACCCACCCCCATGTTCTCAACCATTCAATTCCACTAAAAAAATAAAATGAAAAACATAAAATCTCCTGTTTTGATTTCTCCAAATCATGAATTAAGTTTGTCAAGCATCTTCCTATATTCTGCAGAATCCAGAAACATAAAACAACAATCAGACACAAAACATTCAAAAATTGAAGCTATTATATTCAAACTAAAACAAAGGTACCTTCTTGATTGCTCCAAAGCTGAGCTGCTTGGGTGTTCAAAGGTGAGTTGATGTTTGGTTCTGCATTTAAACAAAACCCCTCAAATCTCATACTAAAAACTCTAATTTTTTAAAGAAGAAGAAGAAGCCAAAATAAATACCTCCGAGGAGACTTTGGATAGATAGCAGTATGGTTCTTACATCATAAGCAGATGACCATTTATCCTACAAACACAAACAGTTATGCATCAAGGATTATTTGTTTCCCCTGTAAACAAGAGACAGGAGATTGTTTCTAGTTTACCTGAAGAATGTCCAAGCAAATGTTGCCGTAGACATCGACATTCGGATGGAAACAGGCGGTCTCGAACTTAACCTTTGGGGGTTTAAAAGGGTAATCATTAGGGAATGCAAGAGACAGTTTGTATTCTTTTCCTTCAAAAACTGTGTCTTTGCTTCCTTTAATTGTTCCTTTCCAGCAAAATATGTTGTCCTCTTCTGGGAATGCTGATATTCCAGGATCCCCACCCATCTATCATACATTATATAAATTTAGAACTAATTCCTTTTGTTTCGAAGAAGCAAAACATCAAACAGATTCAAGGCAGTATTAGAGTTCAATTCTTACCATCAAAGCCATCAATTCGGTTTGCAACCTGTTGACACCCAAAAAAAAAAAAAAAAAAAAAGAAAATCAAATCCACAAAATTAACTTCGATTTGACCTAGTTTAGAAACAAAATCCAATGCAAAGTAGTAAAAGAGAGAGTTGGGAAAAACCTTTTAAGAACAGATTGAGAATCAACAGTCCTGGCGGTGGATGTAAGCTGTTTTGATCCAGTGGTAGAGGCCACTGGTGTGTTTCCTGTGTACCCATTTGTCGTTGCCATTCTCTTCTCTTGCTTTACGAAGAAGAACAAGAAAACAGATCCACAAAGGGTTTTTCGAAAGAATCAAAACCAAAGGAAGAAATCAGCAGATGAGCAGGACGGGCATACGAAGAACGGATCCACAAGAACTCTTTCCCCGTTCTTCGTATTCAGTGCTTTTACAGATAGCGAGAGAGAGAAAGAGAAGTTGTGAGTTGTGAGGGTTTGAGAGTAGGCGTTTTGTTTTTTATAAAGGGGTGAAGAAAATTTCTGACCGTTGCCTAGAAATTCAAATTTGTAACGGCTAGTCCACCCCCTTCTTTTCATTGCACCAAGCCTTCTTTTCTTTCTAATATTAGGCCAATCCGAATAACCACTTGTTAAATGGCCCATCTTTAATTTTGTGTGTATTTATTTTAAATGGTTAGATATTATCATTGTACTTAATATCTATCAATAAAATAGATTATTTAAAAAATAGATATCTGATAAATTACTTAATTAATACAAAAATTCTCATTATATTTTACAATATTTACAAAATTTTCATTATATATATTGTTTAGGATTTTTGTTTCGTCATTTTCTTCCTACATTCACCTCGCTTTCTCTTCTTTCTTCATTTTCTTTCTCAAGGTTTCTTTTCCCCAAATTTCCTCTTTACACATACTTTATATAGGAAATACTATGGGAATAATACTTATTATATATTTTTTTACTAAAATCACACCCAAGTAATATTATTAGCCAATATAGCATCCTTTTAACAAAGATCACCATGTACAAAATATTTTCCAAAAGACAGTTTTTGTACAAAATTTTTCCAACGTTGTGACTTTTAGAATCTTTTTTCCACGGTGGCATCATTCAAAATTAATATAGAAGAAATGAAAATTACATGCCACAAACTAAAGAAATTATACAAATTTTATTTTGAAAAAAAAATAACGTTCAATACATATCTTTAACATGTATTTCCCGAGCAAAAAATGTTTTTGATAAATTTTAAACAAATACAAATTTAGTATATGTTCGAATTTTTTTCCAATCATTTAACAGTGAACACTCATACGCCTACACGGTTTTTGAACATAAGATCTCAATGAATAACAACAATTTCTTAACCATTAAGAACACTTGCATCATGCCTTGAGAATAAACTTGGTCTAAATATTCTGGTCCCTTTGGAGCAATGGAATTGTTCTTTAACTTTATGCAAAAATATGTTTTCTTGATTCCCAAATGATTTTGCCCGTGTCGCACTCAAGCTTAGCCTCGGCCCTCAAGTCTAAAGGCATGCAGATCCATTATTTAGCTGTTAAACCATTCATGTTTTTTTTATCTTATTGATGCTTCAATTCAAATTAAAGAATAATAAAAAAGGCATTTTGAAGTGAAACTGAAAATAGATCGTAAACTAAAGTTGTGTATTTAGTCAGAATAGCTTCGAACATTATCATACAACATGGAGTGGAACCTTTGGTATTTGCAAAGGCATCAGAAAAAGCTAATTGATTTAACCATAGCTCAGAAAATAGAGCAGGCAGACGCATCAAACCAACCACGTCCACCCATACCAAGCCAACTTTTGCAAACTGCAATCCAACAAACAAATTCAACACATAGTGCTGAAAAACATCTTCTTGGGTCACCAATGACTTTTTCCCACATGAAAAAAGTCAAGAAACCTATAAGTAACTTCGAAGCTAACTTTAACTTATGATCCTAAGTATTTATCTGTTCAAATTAAATAGTACCATTGTTGAAGATATTCATTTTTTTCATTTTAATTTTATTTATATTATTATTATTATTATTATTATAATTATTATTATTATTATTATTATATATTATTTATTTATTAATATTACAAAACCCGGAGCCCAATAATCAGGCCCATATTACAAGCCCAAACCAGATGGAAACCCTAAAACATTTAGGGTTTCAGTTAGGGTTTTCTAACCCTAACCCCGTGTGCCGCCGCCTCAATGGTTTCCAGCCGCCTCAGAAGTCTTCAGCCACCGCCGTTGGTTCCAGAAGGCCACATGTCCGCTGCCTACACTCCACCAATGCCACGAAGCCACCTCGAAGAAGCCTCCAGAAGCTCTGCTGCCACAACCCCGACCGTCCACGTCGCCTCTATGGTGAGTCACCAGCATAGCTTTGGTGACTCACCGAAATCCGCTCTTCGGACCGGTCCGATGGCCACACCGGTGATGGCTATAAAGCCATCACCCCATCTGCGAGCAGAAACAAGAGAACAACAGAGAGAGACGGAGACCACACAGGAGACCGAGAGAGATACAAGATACTAAAAAACTACCAACGATCTCAACAACAACACAGCAAAGAAATAGAAAAGAAAGAAAGAAAAAGAAAGAAGAGAAACTTACTCTGTCATCGGAGAACCCCAACCGTCGCCGGATACAACGAAAACCGAAGGTACTTTTGTAGATTTGCTCCGATTAGGAGCTTTTTAAGGAAAAAGAGCACCGGAAACGCCCTTAGGACGGTCCGATCTATTAACGGTTAGAGAGAGAAGGCAGAGAGAAATTTGTTCTCTCTCTGTTAGAGAGAGAACAGAAATAAGGAAATGAGAAGCTGGCCCGTAGGGCCAGCCGGCTTAGGGTATTAATACCCTCTCCCAAACGACGTCGTTTCGGGGAGGGTATTTCTGTAATTTCATAAAGGGTAAACCCCGTCCGAAGCCATTCCAACTTGTAATTTTTACATTCTAGTCACTAAATCGAGTTTATAATACTTTTAATTTAGATCTTTAATTTCAATTTCATTTATTTTAGTCCTTTATATTAAAATAATATATTTAGGATAAATATCATATTTAGTCCTTTAATTTTAATAATTAATATTTTAATCCTGAGTATATATTTTTAATTTATTTTAATCTTATATTCGAATTTTAAATAAGTTTATTTTAGTCACTAAATTATTAAATAAGAAAATAGCATGTTTAATCCCTGTAATTTTGATTAATTATGAATTAGGTTTTTAATTTTAATTTTACTATAATTTAGTCACTTATTTTAAATGTTTTTATTTCTTTTATTGCTTTTAAATACATGGTTCTAATTGTATTTATTATTTTAATTTTACTTGTCTAAATATTTTTATTATTATTATGTAGTCATAAATATATATATAATAAATAGATATTTATTTTAAATAAATTATTTTAATATTTATTTGTCAATATCGAAGAAAAGGACAGTCTTAATACAACTGGATGTCCTATTCTGGTATTTTAAAATTAAAAATTATAAAAAATATTATTTAATTTAAATTAATATTTATCAATATCAAAGAAAAGAGCTGTCTTAAGGCACCTAGAAGTCCTTTTCTGATAATTTTAAATATTTTTTATAATTTTGAAATAATAGGATTATAAATTAAATATATTTTGAATTTTTTTAATTTTTAATAATAGAGACAATTTATAATTAAAAAGTACCAATTTTGGGCGTTGTAGGGGTGCTAATCCTTCCCTAAACGTAATCGACCACGAATCCCTTTTTATTATTAAAAAGAACAAATTTTTGGTTATAAACGCAGATCAGTTTTATCTTTTAATTGATATTTTCTTAAAAACTCTTTTAAAAGATATTTTTTTTTAGGTATTCGACCTACCTAACCCAAAAGGCCGATGGCGACTCCCAAATTATTTTCAAAACCATTTATTCACATCACTTTTCCCGCCAAATTTAAAATTTCGTGCCCAGACGAAAATAGGTTACGACAGCTTGGCGACTCCGCTGGGGACCAGTCAAACTTTAAAATCAATTATAAATTGTCTCTATTAATTAAAAATTAAAAGTTCATATATTTAATTTTTAATTCTTTCTTTTCAAAATTTTTATATTTACTTATTATTTTCATAATATTTATATGTTTCATTTTATTTGCAAGTATTTTATTTCATTATTTATTTTTCTGTCAAAGGTTTGAACATTTCTCCTCACACACAACACTTGCATTGCATAACATAAAGCTCTATAATTGAGTTTGTCCTTTTTAAGTGGGAGTGAAAGCGACGTCTTCGTGAGAATTTATTCTCCGTGTCAGACCTAGCAAGTAACTTTCGGGGTTCATATACTCTATGTTTTCGTGAGAATTTATTCTCCGTGTCAGGCATAGAGAAATGTATCCCCTCGAATTGAACTCGATCCATTCTAGTCTGTGATGGACTAGGATTGAGGGTTAGTAACCCAAGGGGGCACTAACAAGGACAATTCGGGTACTTTTTATTCTTAGATCTGAAACCCTGCATATAAAAAAACCTTAGAAACTCTTCCAATCTGAAGTCATGCTGAAATTTTGTCCAAAATAGGTGTACACACAGGAGAAATGAATTCTAACTTTCCTGTTAATTTATTTATTTTCTTTACTGATTAAATTACATGTATATTTAAATTATTTAAATTTAGAAAAAGCATGTTTAAATAAAAATATTTATGTAAATGTTATTATTAAATTTCTTTATTATGTAAACTAATTTATTTTCTTTTTGTGTGTTCTTTATTTTTCTGTTTGCATAGCATCATACAGGATAAAAGGCATTGATCCTTGTGTTAATTGTCTCATTGGAAAGCCTTCATCCATGGATAAAAAGGGTTCAAATCAAGTAATTCTAAACTCAGAAGTAAGACAGTGGGCTGAGGATTTACAAAGACAAGAAGGAAACAGTCTGCAGGATGATTATGTATCTGACTTAGCCAGTTATGCTCCAGTTTCGCTAAAAAGAAATGATATGCAAGATTTGCGAATTATTTGGGAAAGTTGGGATTCAAACAAAAAATTGCAGTTTTATCAGACTTACGGAGACATCCCATATTTGCTCTATGTCGAAGTTGATGATGAATTAATCAGAGCCCTAATTCAATTCTGGAATCCAGGGTACAATTGCTTCACTCTCAATAAAGAGGACTTGGTCCCTACTATTGAAGAGTACACAACTTTGCTACATATCGAAGGGGCTTTGGAGAATCGAATCTATTCAAAGTCAATTAAAACTCAACCCTTTCGAGTTAAATTAGCAAAGATTGCCGGGGTACGAGAAGAATGGGTGGCATCCCGTACAAAATAAAAAGGTGAAAGCGAAGGCATTGCTTGGACCAACATTAAAGAACTTATTCAGAGTCATCCAGATATTAAAGTACGATTCAATTTATTTGCTCTAGGTATGTATGGTATGGTCATCTTCCCAAAAGTATTGGGATATGTTGAAGTTGCAGTGGTAGATTTGTTTGAATAGCTACCGAAAAAGATTAATCCTGCTTCTGCAATCCTAGCAGAGACCTTCAGATCGTTAAATGCTTGTAGAAAGCTAGGAGGTGGACGATTCTCAGGGTGTACCCAGTTGTTATATGTTTGGATCCGTAGTCATTTCTGGAGGACAGAAAAGGTTTCATACCGACGCTTTAACACGGATTATTCACCATTAAAAGAATTTCTGGAGCAAGAATGGCCGAAAGAAATTAAGAAAGATATGTGGATTAATGCCTTTCGAAATCTGCAAAGCAATGACATTGTTTGGCGAGCCCCGTGGCAAATCCAAAGGGAATTCTTTTACAAATGTGGAGATTACAATTGGATAATGATGATAGGATTATGGGGAGGAATTGGATATGCACAACTCTTGGTCATAAGACAGTATGAAGGTCGTCAATTTGTACCTGTCACTGCTGGATTACAGTCATCTGAGTTCGCATTCCACAGCAAAAATTATAAAAGAAATATCATGGAAGCCGTTACAGCTTGGAAAACAACTTTTTGTATCCGAGCTAAAGCAGCAAAAGAAATGCTAACTCCTGATTATGAAGAATGGAGATCTGCCAGGAAAAATGAAAATATTCCTCTACCAGATCAAAAAGAGGATATCTCTATGGAAGATCGCATTAAGGTGGTTCCATCAGAGATTGAAATCATGAGAGCTGAGTTTAAAGCAGAAAGAGAAGGCTGGTCGAAAGAATTAGAGCAAATGAGACAAGATAAAGCTATGTTGGGTGTTGACATTGACTTTCATTCATCACAATGTGCAATGTTGAGAAAAGATAAAGAAAAAGTTGATGATGAATTCAGAGCATTACAGAAAAATTACCAGGAGTTATATAAATCCCAGAAAGCATCAGGATCAAGCCAATCAACAATACAGATGACCAGAGAATTGAACATCGAGAAAAGACGAGTTGAAGATCTGAAAGGAAAGAATAGCCGTCTACTCAAAAGCCTTGAGAAAGGAAAGAAAAAAATGAAAGATTTTGAGGTTGACAGAAGAGAGCGAATTATAAAAAGCAAGGCTGAACACCGCGAGATCATGAATGAAATGCAAAAGGAAAGGAATCGAGCCAAATATTTAGAAGAGATGAAGAATGACATCTTTGTTAAATTTGAAAGTGAGAAAAATATCATGTTCAAGGGATTTGAATCTGAAATGAACCAGCTGATTGCTGAACTTGAAGTCAGAGGCCAAAAGATGGAAGAATCCAATATTGAAAAAGAAAAATGGGAGCTAGAAAGAAAAAATTTCAACACCAGACTTGAGGTAGAGCAGGAAGTGGCTAGTAATTGGATGCAAAGATGCAGAAACAAGGATGTTCAAATCCAGAAGCTTAATCAAAGAACGCAAGAAGCATAAACAAAACTTGAAGAAGATCTGGATCAGTCTAGAAACAAAAACTCAGAATTTAACGCTTACATTTTGCAACTTGAAGAGTCATTATTTCAAGAAAAGGTTCGTCTAGGACCTAATGATCTCAAAGAAAGTAATGAAGAAAATGCTTCACTGCGAAGACGCATTAGAGATCTTGAAAAAATTCTGCACAATTGTCAAATCAGAATCACTGAGTTAGAGCAAACTCTTGAAGGAACGAATGAACAATGGCAAAAGTCAACTAATTTCTATGTGGAAAGAAGTGAAGAAAGAAGTAATATGGTGTTCGAGGCCATGGTACAAATGAGTGAAGTTGCTAGATATGTTGGGGAATTAGCTGTTGAAGCCAAAATAATTGAGCATCACGTTGATCCAGTTTCTAAGATCGGAAAGAAGGTGTCATGGTTAATGAAAGAAATTATAGAGCTTAATAGGAAAGCTACGCCTTATCTGTAGTTATGAATTATTATAAAGAAACTTTTGTATGCCGATGAAAGTTGTTCTATGACAGTTAACTTTTTGGGATCAATACCTTTTTGCATACATACATTTTGCATACATTCATCATTCATTTCATAATTTCTTTATGAATATTTTTTTTATTTTATTTATTAAGATAAAATTCATTAATTAAAATTTGGAAAAAATAATATTAAAAGATTTTTCAATCGCAGTTATTCTGGCCAAAAGAGAAATACAACATCACTACGGTACTAGACAAGCTACTAAGAGAATTATGGAGGATAAAATACAACGTATTGAGGAACAGCATAATAAAGAACAAGCAGAAATGAGAATGAAGTTGGAGAAAATTGAAGCCAATATTGCAAATTCACAAGACAACATGATGCAGAAAATAGAGGACATGTTTAAAAGACAGTCTATCATTGGAAAAATGCCTGAAAATCCTGTATCTTTCGACCAAGAACCTATGTATCCTCTAGGTTTTCCACCAGAACCAATTTATCATTCTGGTACTACACATATACAAATCAATGCTCGTACATCAGCATTTCAAGAAGCCAAACCACAGGAAAATCAACAAGTGGATCCTGCATCTTCAAGTAAAAATCCGCTTATATCAGATGTGAAAATAGGGAATTTTAATACTGAGCATTTAATCCCAGATTTGAATGAGCTGAATGAGAAACAAAAAGTAAATGAAGAATTGACCAGACAGATCAAGAGCTTAGAAGAACGAATGAAATCCGTGGAAATAACTGAATCATTTTATGGGTTTGACGCTAGTGAGTTGAGTTTGGTTCCAGACTTAATCATTCCCATCAAGTTCAAAGCTCCTGAATTTGATAAATATGACGGTACTACATGCCCTTCATCCCACATTACTATGTTTTGTCGAAGAATAGCAGGATATGTGAAGGACGAGAAATTGTTAATTCACTGCTTTCAGGATAGTTTGACAGGACCGGCTTTAAAATGGTATACTCAATTAACCAAAGCCAACATTAGATCTTGGAAAGATCTGGCTAAAGCATTCTTAGAGCAGTACCGCCACGTAACAGACATGATTCTTGATAGATGGACTCTCCAAAATTTGGAGAAAAAGAATAATGAAACATTCAGACAGTATGCCCAGAGATGGCGTGACACGGCAGCTCAAGTTCAACCACCTTTGTCAGAAAAAGAGGCCACAGTAATATTTGTTCATACATTGAAAGCTCCTTATTTAAATCATCTAATGGGGAATGCAACCAGAAATTTTGCAGATTTGGTCATTTCTGGAGAACTCATTGAAAATGTCTTGAAAAGTGGCAAAATTGAATCAAATGAGGGGTCTAGTTCCAAAAGACCTATGTACCGGAAAAAAGAGAACGAAGTCAACAATGCAAATTCTTACAACAAGGATTCATCGAAAAGTGTTACAATAACCCAGCCAAGGGTTAAGAAAGAGGAAACAAACACTAATCGAACAGAGTCCAGAGGATCTCGAAAAGAAAATGAAAGGTTATCTTTTACACCTTTACCAGTACCATATGCGGAGATCTATGATTCGCTGTTAAAAGCAGATGTCATACGGCCCTATCCTTTGGTTCCCATGCAACCACCATTCCCTCCTTGGTATGATACAAAGGCACATTGTGTTTACCATGAAGGAATTACGGGTCATTTTATTGAAAACTGTTTGGCATTCAAAAGGGTGGTTCAAAATTTGATCAACACTGGAAAGTTGGAATTCAATACACCATCTGCATCAAATCATCCATTGCCGAATCATGGAGATAAAAACATGAATGCAATTCAGGAAGAGAACAGAAAGAAAGCAAAAACTGACATTTCTGAAATTAAATCTCCTTTTGTTTGGGTATTCCAACAACTCTCTTTAGCCGGTATAATTCCACAACAATTCAGGCCAAAGCAGAATGAAGGCAAGAATTATTGTGAATATCATCAGGAAAGGGCATAAAATTCAACTATGTCCTGAGTTTAGGGATTTGGTGCAAAAATTGATGAACAACAGAGAAATAGAATTCTTTGAAGAAGAACCAGGGAAAAAAGAGGATGATGTTTGCTCATCAGAGGATTCTAAACCTAATCAAAGAATAAATGATCATGTGATCATTAATGTGAAATCATCTACGGCAATTCCTGCACCAATAAAGCCGAAAGTAGTTATCACCACTCCTCTACCATTTCCATACAAAGATACCCGCAGGGTACCTTGGAATTATACTACCAATGTTTCAATGGTAGGAGGATCTGTTTCTCTAGAAAAAACAGAAGAGAAAAAACAGAGTTTGGGTACAACATCGAAGTCTGAAGCAGTGAGCGAAGTTGGGTTCTTTACTAGAAGTGGGAGATGTTACTCTCCCGAAACATCTAATGCTTCAGAACAAGTGAAAGCAAAAGGAAAAACCATGGTAATACCTCAGAAGGTATTTGAGGATGAATCCCTTCCAGCATTTAATGAGCCTGTGACAGAAAAACAAGCTCAAGAATTTTTGAAATTCTTGAAACATAGTGAGTATAGTGTGGTTGAATAACTACACAAACAACAAGTAAGAATTTCTATTCTTGATTTATTGATGAATTCAGAAGCACATAGAAATGCTTTGATGAAAATTCTCAATCAAACATTTATCCCTGAAGATATATCCCTCAATAAACTTGATAGAATTGTGGGACATATAGCCGCTGACAATTACATAACGTTCACGGATGATGAAATACCGGAAGGTGGAATGGGGTCAGTAAAAGCTTTGAACATCACAAACACATTGTCATGGTCATGTGTTGCCAGGAGTATTGATTGATAATGGATCCGCTCTCAACTTGATGCCTCTAGTCACACTTCAAAGAATGCCTGTGGATCAATCACACATGAAGAGTTATCAGAATGTAGTGCGAGCATTTGATGGTACTCAAAAAGAAGTGCTTGGGAAAATGGAAATACCGTTGTTAATTGGACCAGTCGTGTACAGTATTGACTTTGTGGTGATGGACATCCACCCTACATATAATTGTCTATTAGGGAGGCCATTGATTCATTCAGCAGGAGCCGTTCCTTCTTCATTACATCAGAAATTGAAATTTGTTGTTGATGGACAACTAATATGCGTAGGAGCTGAAGAAGAAATCATTGCGTCAGTAACAAGTGATGTTCCATATATCGAAACCAATGATGATGCTCTTGAATGCTCTTTCCGAGCTCTTGAATTTGTAAATGCAACCTTTATTGCAGAAGGAAGCAAAATTCCATATCCCAGATTGTCTGATTGCACCAAGATGACGGTACAACAAACTTTAGGCATCGAAGCTAAAGCTGGGAAAGGTTTAGGAAAGAATCTTCAAGGGATTTCAGTTCCTATAAGTATAAAGATGAAGAAAGATCGTTTTGGGCTTGGGTTTAAGCCCAATTTTTAGCAAAAAAAACAAAGAGATGAAAAGAAGATGTGAAGATAGAAAGGCAAGGTTGAAAGGGAAAGAAATCCTTTGGGAACACATGTTTTTCCCACAGTTGAAGACCACATTCATATCAGGGGGAACAATTAATGTAGAACAGCAGCTTGTTGAAGCCTTTAAAGAGGAAAAGTTGACGAAAGATCAAAACATAGTTGAAGAAGCTATGAATGGATTATTTATCAACATGATCATGAATGACAACAAGACTGGCAAATACTTGGATAGGATTCGCCCATGTTTTCCTGGAGAAACACTCAACAATTGGACCACTGAAGATCTTCCTATAGTTTTTAATATTAACGCAGAGTAATATTCAGAACTAATCTTTATGTTTAGCTCAAAAATATGAAAACTTTTTGTTATCTTGTAAAGGAAATTATGTTAAATATAAGAAATTTTCTTTAAAATTTTCAGATGGCAATCATTTTTTACATTTTCTTACATTTTTACATTTATTTATTTCATAAATTTACTATATTCTTTCGGAAATATGTCCGACTTAAATTTACAGGTGTCACCATGTTAATAGCATGTTTATTCCTAAATTTAATCAAGAGATAAATTTAGAGCAACATATATGTCTGGAAGAAATCAATGGGTGTGAGGATGAACTGGAATGTGATGTTCCTACTGAACTATTAAGATTGGTAGAAAAAGAAGACAAACAAATTCTACCCCACAAAGAAGAGATTGAGACTGTGAACCTGGGAACAAATGAAGAAATGAAAGAGGTGAAAATTGGTACTACTCTGACAATCCAGATAAAACAAGAATTGATAAATCTCCTTCAAGAGTTCAAAGATATCTTTGCCTGGTCTTATCAAGATATGCCTGGTTTAAGCACAGATATAGTGATACACAAGCTTCCAATCAATCCAGAATATAAACCGGTCCAACAAAAGCTCAGACGAATGAGGCCAGAAATGTTGTTGCAAATCAAAGAAGAAGTAATGAAACAGATCAATGCAGGTTTCCTACAGGCAGCTAAATACCCAGAATGGGTAGCCAACATTGTTCCCGTACCAAAGAAAAATGGGAAAGTTCGAATGTGTGTGGATTACAGAGATCTCAACAAAGCTAGTCCGAAAGATAGTTTTCCATTACCCCACATAGACACATTGGTAGACAATACTGCAGGACACACATGGTTTTCATTCATGGATGGTTTTTCAGGATATAATCAGATAAAAATGAATCCTGAAGACATGGAAAAAACAACATTTGTAACCATGTGGGCACATTCTGTTATAAAGTGATGCCATTTGGATTGAAAAATGCAGGGGCAACATATCAAAGAGCCATGGTAACTTTGTTTCATGACATGATGCACAAAGAGATTGAAGTATATGTAGATGACATGATTGCCAAATCCCGAACTGAAAAAGAACATATTCAAAACCTGAGAAAGCTTTTCCAGAGATTGAGGAAGTATCAATTAAAGCTCAACCCCGCAAAATGCACTTTTGGGGTAACTTCCGGGAAACTTTTGGGATTTGTGGTCAGCAAAAAAGGAATCGAGATTGATCCAGATAAAGTAAAAGCAATTCAAGATCTTCCACCACCCAATACAAAAAAAGAATTTCGAGGCTTTTTGGGAAGATTAAATTATATATCTCGGTTCATTTCTCAATTAACTGACAAATGTGATCCAGTGTTCAAATTACTTCGAAAGAACAATCCTGAAGTCTGGAATGAAGAATGTCAAGAAACTTTGGATATTATTAAGAAATATTTATCCAATGCCCCAATTTTAGTATCACCAATGCCTGATAGACCATTAATTCTCTACTTGACGGTCTTCGAAAATTCGATGGGATGTGTACTAGGACAGCATGATGAATCTGGAAGAAAAGAAAAAGCTATTTATTATCTGAGCAAGAAATTTACTGATTGTGAAATTCGATATCCACCAATACAAAAATTATGTTGTGCCTTGGTGTGGGCTACTCGAAGACTCAGACAATATATGTTATACCATACTACTTGGCTGATATCAAAACTTGATCCTTTGAAATTCTTAATGGAATCACTAGCTTTGACAGGCAGAATGGCTAGATGGCAGATGTTATTATCTGAGTTTGATATTGTATATGTCAACCAAAAAGCAATAAAAGGAAGTGTAATAGCTGATTTTCTGGCCAGTCGTGTATCAAATGATTATCAGCCTTTGAGTTTCAATTTTCCCCGATGAAGATTTGTTGTGCATATCCATGAATGAAGAAGTCAAAACAAATGATGCATTTGCAACTTGGAAGCTTTACTTTGACGGAGCATCTAATGCTTTGGGACGAGGAATCGGGCAGTGTTAATTTCTCCAGAAAAATTTATTATCCCTTTACAAGTAGACTGGAGTTCTTTTGCACCAATAACATGGCGAATATGAAGCTTGTGTCATGGGATTGAAAGCAGCTATAGAAAGAAAAATCAAATGTCTCAAAATATGGAGATTCATCGTTAGTGGTGTATCAATTGCGAGGAGAATGGGAAACAAAAGATCCCAAATTGTTGGAATATCGAAATTTTACCCTCGAATTAGTGAAAGAATTTGAGAGAGTTACCTTCAATTATCTCCCTCGAGAAGAAAATCAAATGGCAGATGCTTTGGCTACATTAGCTGCTATGTTTCAAGCAACTAAGAAAGTTGATATGATGCCAATCAAATGCAAGTATATGAAATTCCTGCACATTGTTATAGTGTGGAAGAAGAGGTAGATGGTAAACCATGGTATCATGATATTCTGCAATATATCAAAAATCAAAGTTATCCACTAAATGCATCGGAAATTGATAAAAGAACCTTAGAAGAATGGTTGCTGGATATTTTCTTGATGGCGAGATTATGTATAGAAGCAATGATCAAATGCTATTGAGATGTTTAAATACCAGCGAAGCTAAAAGCATCATTGAAGAGTACACAGTGGAATATGTGGAACACATGCAAATGGTCTTTCCATGGCCAGAAAAATAATGAGATATGGATACTATTGGGCTACCATGCACACTGATTACATTGATTATGCAAGGAAATGTCATAAATGCCAGATATATGCAGACAAGATTCATGTACCCCCATATCCTTTACATGTAATGACAGCACCCTGGTCATTTTCTATGTGGGGAATAGATGTCATTGGTGCAATCACACCAAAAGCATCGAATGGACATTGTTTCATTCTTGTGGCAATTGATTATTTTACCAAATGGGTTGCTTTCATTATGCCAATTGAAAGAAGAAATAGTTTGCCGGTATGGCCTACCAGAAAGGATCATTACAGATAATGCTCTGAACCTGAACAACAAATGATGACCGAACTTTGTGCACAGTTTAAATCAAACATGCAAACTCAGTGGCGTATCGTCCAAAGATGAATGGGGCAGTTGAAGCAGCAAACAAGAACATCAAGAGAATCATTACAAAGACCACTGAAACTTATAAAGATTGGCACGAGAAGTTACCTTTTACTTTATATGCATACCGAACTACTGTTAGAACATCTACTGGGGCAACACCGTTTTCTTTATTCTACGGGATGGAAGCAGTCTTACCAATTGAATTTGAGATTCCATCGCTTCGAATATTGAGAGAAACAAAATTGGATGAATCTGAATGGATCCAAGCTAGAGTTGATCAATTGAACCTTGTTGAGGAGAAAAGATTGAAAGTTATTTGCCATGGACAGATGTATCAAAAACGGATGATGAAGTCTCATGACAAAAAAGTACATCCAAGAGAATTCCAAGAGGGTGATCTAGTACTAAAAAAGATCTTACCTGTACATAAAGATTTCCGTGGGAAATGGATGCCTAATTGGGAAGGGCCATACGTTGTAAAAAAGGCTTTTTCCGGAGGAGCGTTGATCTTGACAGAAATGGATGGAAAAATTCTGAGAAATCCAATAAACTCGGATTCTGTCAAGAAATATTATGCTTGAAGAAAAAAAAAGAGAAAAAAGAAGAAAAAAAAGGGGTCAAGGTGAAAACCCGCAAAGGGCATCTTGTAACCAAAAGAAGGATTTGAGTTGAAAACCTGAAAAGGCGGCTCAAATGCATGTTGATATTAGGCATCTGGCAATTGAACCCTTTTAAGATTTTGACAGTTTGGGAGAAACTTCACATCTACAAGCATTTTGACAACGTTTGAGATCTTCCAGACAAAAGCTTACATCATTTCTCTAAATTGTGTCAACTTGATTAATTTAGAAATACTTATACTAATAATTTGTTGAGACATTTGAATTTTTATCAATCTTATGTTTGTCATAACTTTGAATACAATTCTATATATTTCAAGTTCAATTTATTTGAGATTCAATTTATTTATGGAAATTCAATTTATTCTTCTATGAATTAACATAATTTTGAAATAAGTTGAAGATTTCTGAATATCACTTTATGTTAATACTTTTAAATACATGGAATATAAAGTAAGCAAATCATCACCATCTTAAAGCCATGAACAATAAGATTGTTACATGGGATGCTACCGACAACAAGGTCGAATTCGACAACTCTACTCATCAATTGCTCCAACCGATCATCATTCAGTTCTTGCACATATGTTTTTAAAGATATACTAAAACAGTAGAAGACGACCTTTGCAGCACTGATTCCAGCAAAAAGAAACAAGACATTGATATCACTGGGAAACATGTCTCTATACAGATTATTGTGCATGGTTTTTAGAGAAACCTAGAAGCATTTCCACCTCATCAGGTTCAAGTGGAGCAACTTTATTTCTTCCAACCCATACTAGATTCCATTTTCAGCACTCATCAAGAACATACTTTTGGACATTCGAATGTGATTCATTGTTATAAGCTTCAAGAGCCTTACAGATCCTTTCTATCAATTTGGCACTTCCTGTACATGTTTATAAACAGTTCAACTTTGTTCTTGGATCCCAGGAAGGCCATCATTTCTTTGTCAATGGAAAAGCATCAGCACATGGAAGAAGCAGAATAAAGAGAAAATATGTTCTTAATTGGCAGAATTATGAATATAGCCCTTGTCAGTGTAGTAGCATGAAAATATTTCGAATCTATAAATTATGGCTTTACATCTAATAAGTACTGTGATATACCAGACCAAACATTAGCTGAAAGATGAATGTGCTCATAGCATCTTCTGGAAGTGTTCTTTGAGTTATCTGATCTGGTTGGGTAAAACCAGTCATTGAATTTGAAAGATGAATGTGCCCAATAGCATCTTCTGGAAGTGTTCTTTGAGTTATCTGATCTGGTTGGGTAAAACCAGTCATTGAATTTGAAAGATGAATGTGCCCAATAGCATCTTCTGGAAGTGTTCTTTGAGTTATCTGATCTGGTTGGGTAAAACCAGTCATTGAATTTGAAAGATGAATGTGCTCATAGCATCTTCTAGAAGTGTTCTTTGAGTTATCTGATCTGGTTGGGTAAAACCAGTCATTGAATTTGAAAGATGAATGTGCTCATAGCATATTCTGGAAGTGTTCTTTGAGTTATCTGATCTGGTTGGGTAAAACCAGTCATTGAATTTGAAAAATGAATGTGCTAATAGCATCTTCTGGAAGTGTTCTTTGAGTTATCTGATCTGGTTTGGTAAAACCAGTCATTGAATCTGAAAGATGAATGTGCCCAATAGCATCTTCTGGAAGTGTTCTTTGAGTTATCTGATCTGGTTTGGTAAAACCAATCATTGAATTTAAAAGATGAATTTGCTCATAGTAGAAATAAGGAGACCCAATGGCATCTTCTGGAAGTGTTCTTTGAGTTATCTGATCTGATTTGATATAAAACCCAGGACCAATCATTGGAATTAAAAGATGAATTGCATGATCGTCTTCATTAAGAAGTTTCTTTTCAAGCTTCTTGTGCTTATTCCTTTCCCAAAAATCATAGCACAAGTTTCGCCTTTGCTTGTAACTGGGATCATTGCATAATGGCTTCCCATCTTTTACCGGAAGAAATGTGTCGGCAGCCTTAGCCATTTGAGCAGTACATATAAAATTTGTCAATTCTGCAATTGATGAATCTGGACCACATCTCTCCATGGCTATTGAAGTTTCAGCCTCTGAGAATCCCATTTTTGTCAAGTATAACAGTTTATTCTCATCATCAGAATCAGAATTCAAGATTTCTTGGTATTTAAAGAACTATCGATATATGTGAAATCATCTTGAAAGGACATTTCATAATCAGATGAGTTGTTATCAGAATCAACATGTCACATGAAGGCAAGCTTTTCAAGAGCCTATACTATTGAGTTTTATTCTCAAGAGGTTTTGTGACATTATATCTACCTCTACATTTGTCAAAGAGGATAGATTCTCTGATTTGAAGAAGAAAGATTTATTGGGTTTTTACAATTGAAGAAATACTCAATTCACCAATCTGAAATCAAATAAACTTAACATTCATGCATCATATTTAGGTGTTTTCAAAAATAGGAGCATTTTCATTCATTTTATCCATGTTGAATATTTGACAGGAATTTCAAAATTTTAGCAAAAATTCAAATCTATCACTTGATGGATTATCTTTTCCAGTTCGAGTTCATAATTAGAAGAACTCATCTGAAGAAGGAAGAAGAAATTCATAATGAGAAGAATTTGTTGAACCTTTTGCTCAAATCCATCATCTGATGGATCAGCTTTTCCAGTTCGAGTTCATAATGAGAAGAACTCATCTGAAGAAGGAAGAAGAAATTCATAATGAGAAGAATTTTTTCAACCTTTTGCTCAAATCTATCACTTGATGGATTATCTTTTCCAGTTCGAGTTCATAATGAGAAGAACTCATCTGAAGAAGGATGAAGAAGTTCATAATGAGAAGAATTTGTTCAACCTTTTGCTCAAATCTATCACTTGATAGATTATCTTGTCCAGTTCGAGTTCATAATGAGAAGAACTCATCTGAAGAAGGATGGAGAAGTTCATAATGAGAAGAATTTGTTCAACCTTTTCCTCAAATCTATCACTTGATAGATTAGCTTTTCCAGTTCGAGTTCATAATGAGAAGAACTCATCTGAAGAAGGATGAAGAAGTTCATAATGAGAAGAATTTGTTCAACTTTTTGCTCAAATCCATCACTTGATGGATCAACTTTTCTAGAAAAAGTTCATAATGAGAAGAACTCATCTGAAGAAAGAAGAATTTGTTCAGATTTTTACTCAAATCCATCACTTGATGGGTCAGTTTTCCCAGAGAAGTTCATAATGAGAAGAACTCATCAGGAGAAGAAGAAGTTCATAATAAGAAGAGCTTATTCCACCTTTTGAATGACTCTATCACAGAAAGAAAGAGGTCAACATCATCCCCAGCGGAAAGTTCATAATGAGAAGAACTCACCTGACAGAAAGAGAAGAATTTATTCAACATCTCCATACTAATCAAGTGAAGTCAAATGAAAAAACTTATTATCTTTTCGTCTTTGCTCTATTCTTATTAAGAATAAGCAAAGAGGGGCAGCTGAAGATATTCATTTTTTTCATTTTAATTTTATTTATATTATTATATTATTATTATTATTATTATTATTATAATTTAATTATTATTATTAATATAATTATTTATTTATTAATATTACAAACCGAGCCCAATAATCAGGCCCATATTACAAGCCCAAACCAGATGGAAACCCTAAACATTTAGGGTTTTAGTTAAGGTTTTCTACCCTAACCCCGTGCCGCCGCCTCAATGGTTTCCAGCCACCAGAAGTCTTCAGCCACCGCCGTTGGTTCCAGAAGGCCACATGTCCGCGCCTACACTCCACCAATGCCACGAAGCCACCCCGAAGCCTCCAGAAGCTCTGCTGCCACAACCCCGACCGTCCACGTCGCCTCTATGGTGGTCACCAGCATAGCTTTGGTGACTCACCGAAATCCGCTCTTCGGACCGGTCCGATGGCCACACCGGTGATGGCTATAAAGCCATCACCCCATCTGCGAGCAGAAACAAGAGAACAACAGAGAGAGACGGAGACCACACAGAGACCGAGAGAGATACAAGATACTAAAAAACTACCAACGATCTCAACAACAACACAGCAAGAAACAGAAAGAAAGAAAGAAAAAGAAAGAAGAGAAACTTACTCTATCATCGAGAACCCCAACCGTCACCGGACAACGAAACCGAAGGTACTTTTGTAGATTTGCTCCGATTAGGACTTTTTAAGGAAAAAGAGCACCGGAAACGCCTTTAGGACGGTCCGATCTATTAACGGTGTAAAAATAAAATTTTCCGGCCACCGGATGCGGTGGCCGGCGGTGACGGTCACGGCGGCAGACGGTTGCCGTCCGGTGACCGGCTTCCCTCCGATGAGGGAAGCTAGAGAGAAGGCAGAGAGAAATTTGTTCTCTCTCTATTAGAGAGAGAACAGAAATAAGGAAATGAAAGCTGGCCCGTAGGGCCAGCCGGCTTAGGGTATTAATACCCTCTCCCAAACGACGTCGTTCGGGGAGGGTATTTCTGTAATTTCATAAAGGGTAAACCCCGTCCGAAGCCATTCCAACTTGTAATTTTACATTCTAGTCACTAATCGAGTTTATAATACTTTTAATTCAGATATTTCAATTTCATTTAATTTAGTCCTTTATATTAAAATAATATATTTAGGATAAATATCATATTTAGTCCTTTAATTTTAATAATTAATATTTTAATCCTGAGTATATATTTTTAATTTATTTTAATCTTATATTCGAATTTTAAATAAGTTTATTTTAGTCACTAAATTATTAAAAAAAATAGCATTTTAATCCCTGTAATTTTGATTAATTATGAATTAGGTTTTTAATTTTAATTTTACTATAATTTAGTCACTTATTTTAAATGTTTTTATTTCTTTTATTGCTTTTAATACATGGTTCTAATTATTTATTATTTTAATTTACTTGTCTAAATATTTTTATTATTATTATGTAGTCATAAATATATATATAATAAATAGATATTTATTTTAAATAAATTATTTTAATATTTATTTGTCAATATCAAAGAAAAGGACGGTCTTAATACAACCGGATGTCTTATTCTGGTATTTTAAAATTAAAAATTATAAAAAATATTATTTAATTTAAATTAATATTTATCAATATCAAAGAAAAGAGCTGTCTTAAGGCACCTAGAAGTCCTTTTCTGATAATTTTAAATTTTTTATAATTTGAAATAATAGGATTATAATTAAATATATTTTGAATTTTTTTAATTTTTAATAATAGACAATTTATATTAAAAGTACCAATTTTGGGCGTTGTAGGGGTGCTAATCCTTCCCTAAACGTAATCGACCACGAATCCCTTTTTATTATTAAAAAGAACAAATTTTTGGTTATAAACGCAGATCAGTTTATCTTCTAATTGATGTTTTCTTAAAAACTCTTTTAAAAGATATTTTTTTTAGGTATTCGACCTACCTAACCCAAAAGGCCGATGGCGACTCCCAAATTATTTTCAAAACCATTTATTCACATCACTTTTCCCGCCAAATTTAAAATTTCGTGCCCGGACGAAAACAGGTTACGACCATCTGCAGGGACAAACAAATAAAAGATCAAAGAATGATGAATATTAAGATCGATAAAAAATGATCATGCTGGTGAATGTAGTTCTGTACCGATGCCAAGTTCGACTTGGAACTATTATAACCATCTTTTATGCAATGTTAGCAAATGCTTTTTTGTTGGGATTAAATTAAATAGGAGTAGCCATCGACCTTTGGGTTAGGTAGGTCGAATACTTGAAAAACGTCTTTTAAAACAATTTTAAGTAAAAATCGTTTTTAAGACAAAAATTGGTCTGCGTTTACCAAAAACTCAATTTTACAGGTTCAGGAGTCAATTACGCGTGGGGAACGATTAGCACTCCCACAGCGCCCAAAATTGATACTTAGTTGCTTGCACATTGTCGTAGTAGTGAAAATTGTGAATTCACATCGATAATTAAAGTATTGTCGGAACCATCTTTTGGTTGGGCCCGGAATTGGGCTTCAACGTAATTAATTGGGTTAGAGTCGCCACCGACCATTTCAAAAAGAATTTAGGTGGGTCGGACACCATCTTACCTAATCCGCGTTTTACCATAAACGTGTCGGGTTCAGGAGTCGGTTACAATCAAGGAATGATTAGCACCTTTGAACTGCCTTTTCGGTACCAATTAATTCATCGGTTGTCTTAATAGCGAAAATCAAAATTTAAATTGAAATTTAAAAATCCAATTCGAATTAATTACCTTTGATCGATTGAAAGTATCCCTAAAAAGTTAAAAGTGTTAGATTGTAAAAATGAAAATAAACATGAGAAAAGAATAATAAAAAAATATTAATATAATAAGATTAATAAAAAAAGAAAAATAATTAAATATATATATATAACAATGTAAAAAGAAATAAAAAATATTAAAATTAGGAGAAAATGAAAAAATATATATAAAGTAAATAAATAAATAAATGAAATAAAAAAAGTCAAAAGTTGTTACATCTCCTATGTTTTGCGTGTAGAGAAACTGAATTTGCAATGAAAATGCTCTGCCACTCCTCATGCTTTTAGATATTGGCTTTGGATCCTCCACGTTTATTTTTTGTCCTTTTCTTCCATCGGTTTTTCCAAATCTTTGCCCCTTCCTCTGATTTTGGTTCCACGTTTTTCTCTTTGTCTTTTCCTCTTGATGCATGAGTCTATTTATAGTATAAAGAAACCTATTTTTAGCTCAGATTTAGAGTCCTACTTGGACTCAAAATGCTTCGGTTTTAGTGTTTCAATAGGATTCAAATACGTTGGTTTTAGTGTTTCAATAGGACTCAAATACGTTGGTTTATTTTTTGAATCTCACTAAATTGAGGTTGTTGAGTACGGGGCCTACAAAAATAATAAAATAAAAATATAATAATAATAATAATAATAATAATAAATAAATATATAATATAATAAAATATTTTTGTAGACCCGAACAAAAACGGGTGTCTACAGCTGCCCCTCTTTGCATATTTTTGTGTTAACAAGAATAGGGCAAAGATGAAAAAGACAACCAGTTTTTGTCCGGTTCTCTTTGATTTGAGACTTGATGGTGTTTATTGTGACACTAAGTCTATCCATTGGGAACAATATCCTTCTTCTTGAAGTTGAAATCGTAGGGAATCGAAAAGTGACTCTTTGTTGCCAATCTTGGTCGACCTTAGTCTTCTTCTCGATTTAGAGACCTGGGTGTAAAAATTTGATCGGAAAGTAGTTCCTTGCTGATGCAACGCGGTTGATACGCCCTTATGCTGAATGGAATCGAACTCGAAGGTCTTTGGTAGATAGCCCTTCTTGCCTTGAGCTATGCTGAAAATGATGGTGCCTTTGAGCTGAGTGGAGTCGAACTCGAAGGTCTTTGTTGACAGATAACCCTTCTAGCCTTGAGTTATGCCGTATATGATGTGCCCTCGAAGCTGAGTGTAATCGATCTCGAGGGTCTTTGGCAGATAGCCCTTCTCGACTTAAGCTATGCTGCAAATGATGTGCCTTGGAGCTGAGCGTAGTCGAACTCGAAGGCCTTTGGTTGGCAGATAACCCTTCTCGACTTAAGTTATGCTGTAAATGATATGCCTTGGAGCTGATCGTAGTCGAACTCGAACGTCTTTTGGTCACAGATAACCCTTCTAGCCTTGAGTTATGTTGTAAATGATGTGCCCTCGAAGCTGAGTGTAATCGAATTCGATGGTCTTTGGCAGATAGCTCTTCTTGACTTAAGCTATGCTGCAAATGATATGCCTTTGAGCTGAGCGTAGTCGAACTCGAAGGTCTTTAGTTAGAAGATAACCCTTCTCGACTTAAGTTATGCTACAAATGATATGCCTTGGAGCTGAGCGTAGTCAAACTTGAAGGCCTTTGGTGGGCACGATACCCTTTGTCGTGAAGTTGAAATCGTGGATGGCTCCTTCGTTGTGAAGTTGAGCCTCGAATTGGATATCATTCGTCGTGAAGTTGAAATCCAAATATTTGTGTTGTTTCAAGGCCAATATCCTTCGCCGTGAAGTTGAAATTGACTCTAAAACTGGAAAGTTGTTTGTTGACAGCCAGTCGCCCCTTCGCTGTGAAGTTGAGCTTGTGTTGTCTCGAGTCTAATATCCTTCACTGTGAAGTTGAAATTGACTCTGAATGAAACTGAAAAGTTATTTGCTGACAGTCAGTCACCCATTCGCTGTGAAGTTGAGCTTGTGTTGTCTCGAGTCCAATATCCTTCGCTGTGAAGTTGAAATTGATTCTGAATGAAACTGAAATGTTGTTTGACATTCAGTCGCCCCTTCGCTGTGAAGTTGAGCTTGTGTTGTCTCGAGTCCAATATCCTTCACTGTGAAGTTAAAATTGACTCTGAATGAAACTGAAAAGTTGTTTGTTGACAGTAAGCCGCCCCTTCGCTGTGAAGTTGAGCTTGTGTTGTCTCGAGTCCAATATCCTTCGCTGTGAAGTTGAAATTGACTCTGAATGAAACTAAAAAGTTATTTATTGACCGTCAGTCGCCCCTTCGCTGTGAAGTTGAGCAACCACCATCAATTTCTGAAAGCACTTTTTGAATCAATTATCTTTCATCTTGAAGTTGAAATTTGACTCTAAAAGCTGTAAAAAAATATGTGTGCTAAAAATGATAAATGTGATGCTCTTAAGTGTGTCTAAGATGCATGCAACATTAATTAATTTTGTTTTATCTCTTGGATGGAGCCTCATTTTTGTCTGCTGATATTGTCATTGGAATCGACCATGCCCCATTTCAAGCTTTGGCTTTACAGACCTTTCATATTTAAGACTGTCCTATTTGAAAATGTTTTTCTTCTTTTTCTTATTTTAGGAGGGAGAATGATAAAAATTCTATAAAATATTGTTCGCAATTGAATCAAATTATAAACATGAGTTCAAAGTATATCAAATGAATCAATAACTCTTTTAATACTTTCAGAGTTACAGCTCTTTAATGCTTTTAGAGTTACAGCTCTTTGACAAATGTTCAAATGGATGAGTTGGTTTTAGGTTGACCTAAGGTTTCAGCCATAAAAAGGTCATTTTTTTGTTATTGCAACATGCTTTTTTTAGTTTGGCATTTTAATTGGGTGCGGACAAAATGAAGCAACTAGTATGATCAATTACTAGACCTTTTATTTCGATCCTCTGTAATCTTCCATTTGTTCAAGCCTCGTAAGCTCCTCTAACAAAGGTAGTGCAGAAATATCGGTCTAAAATGAAATTCCTGAGTGCTCGTGTGAAGTTGACTATAACAGGTGTTCCTTAACTCCCTTAGTCCATCATTATCGAAAATTTCTTACTTAGATAAATTTGATTTAATTTGCCGCTATCTGGCTAGCTAAATCCATAAAGCTGGGGTGTTTAACCAATTGCTTTAGAGGGACAACTTAACATTATAATCAGTTTTATCAAGTTAACTGAAGGGTTCATCTCATCACAAAGTCTTCGGCCGGACAATAGCAGTGGAGCAAACAACGAATTGCCAAGTGTTCGAGCAATGTCATAGTTTAAACGTAATCTACTCATAAGGCCAGAGCTTTCAAGTTTCCTCTATAACCAATTGCCTTAGTGGAATAACTCAGCTTTACGGATTTAATTTCTTAAGTTTGTCAAGAAGAACCTGTTATAGTCTAGGTGTTGTTGAAAGTCAAGGAATCTCATTTTTAGAGTTCAATTTCCAAGCAATTGACCTAAACTAGATTTACCTACTCGACTATTCCATCTGTAAAGATAATGATCATCATTGAACGTATTAAATAAAAAGTATACTAATGTCATATGCAAAAGGATGCCCCATGTTATCTGCACCTTATGAAAGGAAAATGTTATATTGGTTTATTACAAGAGCAGGGTACGGTGTTTGAGTGCATATTCTGGTAAAGTCAAATTCCTTTTTTTAAATCATGTTACTTCGTCAAAGATCTGTAACTTTGAACCATTTACAGAG
The DNA here is from genome assembly GCF_006381635.1 of Hibiscus syriacus. NCBI lineage: Eukaryota > Viridiplantae > Streptophyta > Magnoliopsida > Malvales > Malvaceae > Hibiscus > Hibiscus syriacus. The sequence goes on along the minus strand of NW_024062693.1, from coordinate 951,423 downwards.
TTTCTTAATTCAGATGATATTCAAAGAATTGCAAGTTTGCAAATGTGATTCATTGCTTAACGTCTTTAAAGTAACATAAATTTATTTAAAAGTCCTTACAATAGCTTGAGAAAACAAATGAAAAACAAATTCAAACATAATGCCTCAAATGATGAAATGATCTTCCTCACTTGGATGCCCCCAAGTTGTTGAAGTTGATCCAGTTCTGGTTACGCATCTTCTGCACGACTCTCTCGAATGAGTAACAATTCTCAATTGTATGCCTTGGGACACCACCGTGATATTCACAATGAGTATTCTCTTCATACTACTTGGGGTATGGGGACTTCATGGTTTCCACCAGGTATGGTGACACTACATGGGTGTCAAGAAGTTGTTGGTAAAGCTCTTTGTAGGTCCTGGGAATAGAATCAAAATGTTCCCATTTTTTATGAGACATGTGAATGTAATAAAAAAGAAAAATAATGCTAAATATGCAGGAATGCATGATGCATGCAATGTTCGAGGTATTGATAAAAAAATGTGTCTGTTATTAGAAATAATCCTTATTTGAGGCAAAAGTGTTTTAACTTTTAAGAGACAAAAATATCCTGATAGCTTCTGACATATTGACTAGTCTTCTACCTTCGTCTGTCACCGGTTGAATAACTTGTCGAACCGCTCTGGCTTCTCTGGATGAACCGTGTAAATGTTGAGTTGCTTTTTGTACTGGCCAAAAAAGTCTCGAATGACTGCATCTCTGGCATTTATCTTTTGTTGAACCTGTTCCCAACGAATACATCATTGGAGCCCTCAATTGATACGAACTATGTGAAGTTCATTTATCTATTTCTTGAATTCTTCAGCAAGGGTCTCCAATTTCAGCTATCGTTTTGCCATTGTTGTCTTTGAAGAGACTCCCTTCATCTTGCCCCTGCAACCTCTACCAGTCAGTTCTTCAAAGATAAACTTTCATTGTGCTTGATGTAGACCCGGTTCATTCTGAGTCCTTTATAATGCAGCAGAGTGATACACTCTTCAATTGTGGGTACCACGTCTTCTGGATTGAATACGACACATAACCACCTTGTAGACTGTCCTCTGTATTTTCATCTCTTGTATTACAACCCCTTTGTTCATTAATGCAGATTATTCATGTTTAACAAACACATTTTTGGTGGATCAACACCTATTTTAAATGATGCAAGTGATGAAAAGAAAATAAAATAAAATAAAAATGAAAAGAGTTAGTGAGGTGAAAATAATAAAAAACAATCATGAAAAATAAAAGTCCTACCCTATATGATGTTTACCCCATATGCTTTAATTCCTACCCGAACATGATCTCTATCCCGCATGCTAATTTCAAACAAATCCTAACCGCATATTTGTCTAGTTCGCATGCTTTGAACAGAAAATAAGGCAGAAAACAAAGCAGTCTAGGGTTTGGAATGAGGTTTTGGGGTGAGCTCTAATTCTATGTACTCTCCCGGTTTAGCTTCTAAAAAAGGTACTCGAGTTCTCCTTGCTGGTGCCCCCTTGGGCTTGCCAAACCCTTAGTCCTAAGCCCATCACAAGCTTATGTAGACTAAGTTAAACTCGAGAGGATACATTCCCTTATGCCCATACGGAGAATAAATTCACACGAAGACATAAGGTATATGAATCCCAAAGGTTACTTGCTAGGCCCATACGGAGAATAAATTCCCACGAAGGCGTTGCTTTCGCCCCCACTTAAAAGGGTTCGGAGCTCGGGTATAGAGCTCGAGATGACAATTTTGAAAAATATCTGAAATCATTAAAAAACGTTAGTACAACTATTTATTTGAAAAAATAATCAAAGATAAATAATAAGAATCGAATAAATAAATTAAAATTTAAACTTGTAATTTTTGCTAAAAATGAAAACCAATAATTAATTTCGGCCTGACTCACTTATCTGTCCCCAGCGGAGTCACCAAGCTGTCGGAATCGTCTTTTGGTTGGGCCCGGAATTGGGCTTCGACATAATTAATGGGGTTAGAGTCGTCACCGACCATTTCAAAAATAATTTAGGTGGATCGGACACCATCTTACCTGATCTGCGTTTTACCAGAAACGTGTCGGGTTCAAGAGCCGGTTACAGTCAAGGAAGGATTAGCACCCTTGAACTGCCCTTTCGGTACCAATTAATTCATCGGTTGTCTTAATAGAGAGAAAATCAAAATTTAAATTCAAATTAATTACATTTGATCGATTGAAAGTATTCCTAAAAAGTCAAAAGTGTTAGATTGTAAAAATGAAAATAAACATGAGAAAATAATAATAATAAAATATTAATATAATAATATTAATAAAAAAAGAAAAAATATATATATATATATAACAATGTAAAAAGAAATAAAAAAATATTAAAATAAAGAGAAAATGAAAAATATATATAAAGTAAATAAATAAATAAATGAAATAAAAAGAATAAGTCAAAAGTTGTTACATCTCCTATGTTTTGCGTGTAGAGAAACTGGATTTGCAATGAAAATGCTCTGACACTCCTTGTGCTTTTAGATACTGGCTTTGGATCCTCCACGCTTATTTTTTGTCCTTTTCTTCCCTCGGTTTTTCCAAATCGTTGCCCCTTCCTCTGATTTTGGTTCCACGTTTTTCTCTCTGTCATTTCCTCTTGATGCATGAGTCTATTTATAGTCTAAAGAAACTTATTTTTAGCTCAGAGTTAGAGTCCTACTTGGAGTCAAAATGCTTCGGTTTTAGTATTTCAATAGGACTCAAATACCTTGGTTTTAGTGTTTTAATAGGATTCAAATACGTTGATTTATTTTCTAAATCTCACTAAATCGAGGTTGTTGAGTGCGGTGTAACACCCCAACCCGTACCCGACTCAGATATAAGTCTGAGGTGTCACATTGACTTTTCAAACCTTGACTCTTAAAGAAAATCATGAAAATTTTAAACTTTCTTTAAGATAAAAGATGTTAATTTACACAAGTTGGACCAAAATAAACAAAATTAATCAGAGCATTAGAAATCCACAATTTTGTTACATGCCAACACACACTATATACAACCAAATACCTAAACTTAACTACCATTCTGATCTGATTTGTGGAAATGAGAGTCTGACCTGTCTTGCTCCTCTTCACTTCTCTTCTCGATTTCCAAAACCTACGTGTGAACACTCACACGCTAAGTCGATGACTTAGCGAGGCATAAAAAACATATAATAGAAAATCTAACTCAGAGCAACGCATGAACACTTAATATGATTCTACCATTCACAAACATATAATATTTCATATAACATAGACATACATACACCTGTATATTATCATCTTCACACTTAGCATTATTATCAAACCTTCTTATCATATAATCTCATTTTCACTAAATGTGCACATCATCAATCACTTAGAACAATTCACAAAGAATCAAACATAACAGTGAAATTTAGGTTTGTCTACTAAACTATAACACATATGATCATGTTATGCACATATGCAAATAATCCTCTTATGCAAATTTCACTTAAATTTTATCTTTGAATTGCCCATGTACATTATTGAGAACAGAAGGTACTACGTAAGTACACTGAGGTTGTGCATAAATGTTGTCACCACAGCTCGAATAATTCCCACTAGGGGCACTGAATATTTGTCCCGAAGGACCACTATGTCCCGAAGGACCAATGATATGTCCTGAAGGACCACTGATAATCCCTCGACTTTTGGCATGCCAATTATACCTACAACTCTCATATTAAATAACATGGGCTTAAATATGGATACACTTCCCATTTTCATATCTCTCTTATCACTCATCATATAACACATTATTCACTTCACATGTACACATATGATCACTTAGCATTATCCTTTGGTAATACCGCTCATTACACATAATGTCATATTAAAACATGGATAAATTATGCATATAATCGCTTGCATGTAGAACAATTCCATATAAATCACATATCACAAGGCTTATAACTTATTCTTATATTTTCTCATAAACATATACTCTTATAACTTCTTATCATAACCTTCTTATCACTTGATTTCATATAGCTCAATAGTCACGTGACTTATTTTATATACATATATTCACATACTTTATAATTACATAATTTACTCCATTTCACCCATAGTCACATAATTACATAATTCACTTACATATATATCATTTTCATACCTAAATCATATAACACCTAAGACTTCCTCATAAAGTTATACTATATGTTCATATAATCTCATTTTATCCTATAAGTCAATACTTATCTTGACTCACTTTTCCATTTATTCACATAATTGATTATATCAATTCATATAATTTATTACACTATCCTGCATTTATGTTGATCATGTAATCTATATCATAACATATAATTTATATACTAAATTAATCCATTTATCTAGCTTCATGTCACATGACTCCTATATCATAGTTTCTTTTAAATATAATTCTTCTCTAAACACTTAACTTATAATTTGGTATCATCATTTATATTTATGCACCCTAATTTACATACTATTCTCCTAAAGTCTTATAACCTTTTCTTATATAAACCCTTATACCATATAATATAACCTATACTTGATTATCTTATGATCACAATTACTTATATCAAATAATGCTTTAACTTACAACCTAGGTCACGTGTTTATTTCATTCCTTATGACTTTATCACACAACTTATGTCACATTTCATACAATTTCATATTCCTTTATTACTTGACTTATTTCTTGTTCCTATATCTTCTCATATACATATAAATATATGTTTTCTCATCTTATAACTTATATTACATATGCATGCAATCTTAAAAGCTAATAATCAATAACTCAGATAATATTCTTTTATTGTTTCATAAATCATTATCATATAACACATAAATGCACATCGCATAACATGTAATGCAAGCATGTCACATTCACATAGCACGCAATCTTAATCATGCTTCGACTCATGCTATCATATATTCAAAATATCTGGAACAGACTTATCATAAGTCCAATTCCCATGTAAAAGTACATATATTCCAATAGTATGCACTCACCTTGGCCTCACTAAGTTCTAATCCCATTTTATGATTTCCTTTCTTTCGATCGAATCTTAACTTGATAGTCGTCCCAGAACTTGTTTGTACTCTATATCTACATAATCATACATTGATACATATCAGTATCCAATTGATATACTCTAATATATCATTTCTTAGACCAAAAGAAAGGTCTATTTCTATTTCCCTTTTAAGTGCATCGATATATTTTACAGTGCATCGATGTATCCCTTAACATGTGCATCGATGCATTACCCCATGCATCGATACATAATTTACATTCGATACTTCCATTTTAATGGGTGTATCGATGCACTCCCTATGCATCGATGCACTCCTTGCATTCGATGTTCATTTATTTGAGAGTGCATCGGTACACATTGAAGATGTACCGATGCACACAACCCAAAAATTACATCTTGATCACGAAGATGTCTTGTTTTAACCCCAAATTCTACTTATTAATCTCTCATTGTACCTTAAAACTTATCTATACATATATAAACCTTCTTATAACACTATAACACTTTACCATCTCCCATAATTCACCATAATTCTTGAATCAAAGAATTTCATTAAATTTTTCATGTGTTCTAAATTCAATTCTATCACCTCTAACTTCTTAATTAACCATTTGAAAAGTCAAATTCATTCTTAGAACTTCAAAAACCTTTTTATAACAAAAATTCATTTCTTAACTCTTAATAGAAATTCCTTTCTAATTCTCTCTTCTTGGTGTTTTAAACTTATATAAGCTTTCCTTAAGCTTATATAACCCCCAAAGACTCAAATCCAACTTAAGAATTCAAGAAATCAACAAATAAATCAAACTTACCTTTAAAGATGGAAGCCAACATGAAGAAGGAAGAAAAAGAGATAAGCTTTCGAGATAACTCTCCCCATCCCCACGTGTTATCTTCCTAAATAAGGGAGATAAAAATATCATCCAATCCAAATTACCATAATACCCTTATAATCCTTTCATATTTATCCTTTTATCCAATAATGAAATATTTCTATTAAAATCCTTGAACTTTCAATTTTTCCTAAATTGATCATCAAATTTCAAAATTCTCATTTTAATCATTGACCCGGATTTCGGGATGTTACAAATCTCCCATCCTTTAAAGAAAATTCGTCCTTGAATTTTCACTGAACATATCAATAAGAACATATCTTCTAATGTTCTCATGCTACCTCCTTTACTTAATCTTTCCTTCCTTTATTTCTTCAACTATTTTTTTCCTTTATACATTTATCTACTATCACTTATCATATACACAGTAACCCACAACCTCAATCCATTTATGTCTTTTCTCTCATTTGATTATGCATTTTCCTTTGACCTTTCTAAAATCAATATAATGTCACTCATTACATAGACAGTAACATCCATTTTCATCACTCAACATCATAAATCCATCTCTAACTACCTTATAATAATAACCAAATTCATTTTCCATCATCATTTAACCAAGAACACGACCTTAAATCTTCTTTAAATATGATTAAACATACACTTTAAAGAATCTTTTCACATCACCTTGCACACTTTTCTTACTTCTATATCAAAATTATCATCTACACTTCCATATAACCTTTATCGTATCTGATCCTTTAACCTGATCCTTTAACTCAATCCCTTTCATTTCTTTATTCCATTATTCATTTATTTATTCCTTATACATAAATCATATATTTCCTTTCATGTTCACATACTCTTGTCTTATCACCTATACTCATCTCTATGTACCAATCTTCATTGCATCCGTATAACTTTGATAACCCATTTACTTATACAGAACTTCATTCTTTATCATTTCTTATACTTGTATTTACTTCCTTAAGGTTCCATGCAAATACATATCCTTTTCTACATCATAGCTATCTGATCAGAATACACAACTATATTCATATTCACATCATAATTGATTAACTCAACTTTATCTTTTCCTCCAATCTTATAACTCTATCATCTTTACTCTGATAGCCAGTCAATAACATCGGTTCAATCTAGGGCACAAGCCCTAGTCAACCAATCATATACATCCTTTCCAATCAAAATTATCTCAAAATTAGTTTACTTAACTTATCAATTTCACCTCTATTCTCATACATCCTGTAATTTTCGTTGTTCAAACTCAACATTATGACTTCCTTTGTCTTATAAACTGATCATCGATATACATATTCTCAAACTCTTCTTATCAATCCTCATCTTTACTCAAATATTCAAACCCTTATTTCCTTTACTATACCACATTACTATGATCCAAATATACAACTGTATCCAGATCCATTTCATATTTGGTTATCATATACTGACAATATCTTATAATCTTATACTTCCAGTACATTCCCATCACATATTTTTGTTAGCCAACGCTAACTTTTTTCTTCTAAAATGCAATCTCTTATCATATTCACACTTTTGCTTATGTACAACACTATTCTTTGATTCAACTCATAAACTCTGGCTTTCTATATCTTATACGCTTGTCGTTGATGCACTTATTCTTGAAATCTTCTACAAATTCTAACCACTTCTTTAGATCTTTTAACTTTCTTATGGTGACACTTGTTCACCATATTATATCTTATCCATAAAATAATAAGAATACTTCACATCACTTTTTCGATTCAAAACTGTGAAAACCTTCTATCATTATTCTAATATGATTTCAACTTTATGAAATCAGCCTTTAATCATATAAGACACTTTATGAGGTTTCTGCTCTTCATCCTGTCTGGCCAGGGCATGTGAATTGCTACCACCATCATATTTGTCAGCTATCGATTTACTTTGACAATTTCTATAATAAATTTCTACTATATCATACAAATCTTATTCTATTAGCAAGACAACATACTCCTTACACTATCAGATCAGAAATTTTCACTTGTAGTTGGCATGTACATATTTTTAAACCTCATTTGACTTCGGTTGAAGCCTAGAATTGGCTAAAACTTAGCTCTGATATCATTAAATGTAACACCCCAACCCGTACCCGACTCAGATACAAGTCTGAGGTGTCACATTGACTTTTCAAACCTTGACTCTTAAAGAAAATCATGACAATTTTAAACTTTCTTTAAGATAAAAGATGTTAATTTACACAAGTTGGACCAAAATAAACAAAATTAATCAGAGCATTAGAAATCCACAATTTTGTTACATGCCAACACACTATATACAACCAAATACATACACTTAACTATCATTCTGATCTGATTTGTGGAAAGGAGAGTCTGACCTGTCTTGCTCCTCTTCACTTCTCTTCTCGCTTTCCAAAACCTACGTGTGAACACTCACACACTAAGTCGATGACTTAGTGAGGCATAAAAAACATATAATAGAAACTCTAACTCAGAGCAACGCATGAACACTTAATATGATTCTACCATTCACAAATATATAATATTTCATATAACATATACATACATGCACTTGTATATTATCATATTCACCCTTAGATTTATTATCAAACCTTCTTATCATATAATCTCATCTTCACTAAATGTTCACATCATCAATCACTTAGAGTGATTCACAAAGAATCAAACATAACAGTGAAATTTACGTTTGTCTACTAAACTATAACACATATGATCATGTTATGCACATATGCAAATAATCCTCTTATGCAAATTTCACTTAAATTTTATCTTTGAATTGCCCATGTACATTATTGAGAACAGAAGGTACGTGAGTACACTGAGGTTGTGCACAAATGATGTCACCACAGCTCGAATAATTCCCACTAGGGGCACTGAATATTTGTCCCGAAGGACCACTATGTCCCGAAGGACCACTGATAATCCCTCGACACTTGGCATGCCAATTATACCTACAGCTCTCATATTAAATAACATGGGCTTAAATATGGATACACTTCCCATTTTCATATCTCTCTTATCACTCATCATATAACACATCATTCACTTCACATGTACATATATGATCACTTAGCATTATTCTTTGGTAATACCTCTCATTACACATAATGTCATATTAAAACATGGATGAATTATGCATATAATCACTTGCACGTAGAACAATTCCATATAAATCACATATCACATGGCTTATAACTTATTCTTATATTTTCTCATAAACATATACTCTTATAATTTCTTATCATAACCTTCTTATCACTTGCTTTCATATAGCTCAATAGTCACCTGACTTATTTTATATACATATATTCACATACTTTATAATTACATAGTTTACTCCATTTCACCCATATTCACATAATTACATAATTCACTTACATATATATCATTTTCATACCTAAATCATATAACACCTAAGTCTTCCTCATAAAGTTATAATATATGTTCATATAATCTCATTTTATCCTATAAGTCAATACTTATCTTGACTCACTTTTCTATTTATTCACATAATTGATTATATCAATTCATATAATTTATTACACTATCTTGCATTTATATTGATCATGTAATCTATATCATAACATATATTTTATATACTAAATTAATCTATTTATCTAGCTTCATGTCACATGACTCCTATATCATAGTTTCTTTTAAATATAATTATTCTCTAAACACTTAACTTATAATTTGGTATCATCATTTATATTTATGCACCCTAATTTACATATTATTCTCCTAAAGTCTTATAACCTTTTCTTATATAAACCCTTATACCATATAATATAACCTATACTTGATTATCTTATGATCACAATTACTTATATCAAATAATGCTTTAACTTACAACCTAGGTCACGTGTTTATTTCATTCCTTATGACTTTATCACACAACTTATGTCACATTTCATACAATTTCATATTCCTTTATTACTTGACTTATTTCTTGTTCCTATATTTTCTCATATACATATAAATATATGTTTTCTCTTCTTATAACTTATATTACATATGCATGTAATCTTAGAAGTTAATAATCAGCAACTGAGATAATATTCTTGTATTGTTTCATAAATCATTATCATATAACACATAAATGCATATCACATAAAGTGTAATGCAAGCATGTCACATTCACATAGCACACAATCTTAATCATGCTTCGACTCATGCTATCATATATTCAAAATATCTGGAACAGACTTGTCATAAGTCCAATTCCCATGTAAAAGTACATATATTCCAATAGTATGCACTCACCTTGGCCTCACTAAGTTCCAATCCAATTTTATGATTTTCTTTCTTTCGATCGAATCTTAACTTGATAGTCGTCCCAAAACTTGTTCGTACTCTATATCTATATAATCATACATTGATACATATCAGTATCCAATTGATATACTCTAATCTATCATTTCTTAGACCAAAAGAAAGGTCTATTTCTATTTCCCTTTGAAGTGCATCGATACATTTTACAGTGTATCGATGCATCCCTTAACATGTGCATCGATGCACTACCCCATGCATCGATACACAATTTACATTCGATATTTCCATTTTAATGGGTGTATTGATGCACTCCTTGCATTCGATGTTCATTTATTTGAGAGTGCATCGGTACACATTGAAGATGTACCGATGCACACAACCCAGAAATTACATCGTGAGCACGAATATGTCTTGTTTTAACCCCAAATTTTACTTATTAATCTCTCATTATACCTTAAAACTTATTTATACATATGTAAACCTTCTTATAACACTATAACACTTTACCATGTCCCATAATTCACCATAATTCTTGAATCAAAGAATTTCATTAAATTTATCATGTGCTCTAAATTCAATTCTATCACATCTAACTTCTTAATTAACCCTTTGACAAGTCAAATTCATTCTTAGAACTTCAAAAACCTTTTTATAACAAAAGTTCATTTCTTAACTCTTAATAGAATTTCCTTTCTAATTCTATCTTCTTGGTGTTTTAAACTTATATAAGCTTTCCATAAGCTTATATAACCCCCAAAGACTCAAATCCAACTTAAGAATTCAAGAAATCAACAACTAAATCAAACTTACCTTTAAAGATGGAAGCCAAAGTGAAGAATAAAGAAGAAGAGATAAGCGTTCCAGATAACACTCCCCATCCCCACGTGTTATCTTCCTAAATAAGGGAGATAAAAATATCATCCAATCCAAATTACCATAATACCCTTATAATTCTTTCATATTTATCCTTTTATCCAATAATGAAATATTCCTATTAAAATCCATGAACTTTCAATTTTTCCAAAATTGATCCCCAAATTTCAAAATTCTCATTTTAGTCACTGACCCAGATTTCGAGATGTTACATGCGGGGCCTGTAAAAATAATAAAATAAAAATATATTAGTAATAATAATAAATAAATATATATATAATAAAATATTTTTGTAGACCCAGACAAAAACGGGTGTCTACAAGTATGATCCATTTATTAAAGTTAAATTAATTTGCTCCGAATTGATTAGTTAGAGAAAATTCTTTAACTTGAAAAGAAATCTCTAGATTAGCAATCATCCATCAAAAAAATTATCTCGTCTATTTCTTATATGTAAAGAATATTCCCTCCTCGATAAAAATGTGTATCGAATATAAACTAAAAAATCAACATTTGCGTAAAATAACATAAATTTCCATTTAAAAAAAGTGCATTGCATTATTTGATAAAAAAATTAATTTAATTAGTAAAATAAACTAGATTTATTTCAAGTTCTCATTTCGTTAAAATGTCGTATCGGATCACACCACTTCGACCTAGTGATGCTTTCCACGCTCATTCTACGAATACGTGTTCTTGAAAATATTCGAATAACATATCAATAGATAACGAAAAATGCCGAAAAAAATACAATTTGAAATCTACAAAATAAAATATTCGCAACACACATAGCTAATAACATCTATTTAAAATAATACATATAGAGCCGTAATATACAAAATATACATATGTATGAAAGACCTGAGCAAAATAAAAGATTTCATATCAAAATACAAATAAAAAATATAATCATATTCGATTTAAGGGACCAAAATAGTAATAATAGAAATTTGAAGGGCTAAACAAAATATAAATAAACCAGAGCTAATATCAAAAATAATAAACAATACAGGTACTAGAAATGAAAATAACCCATAAATAATATTAAGGACTGAAATGAAATAATCCAGAAAAATAACAGGCCAAATAATAATTAAACCAAATGTAAAGCAGTGACTAAAATAAAAGATTTACATATATCATTACCAAAATCAAACATTAACAAGAATAAAATAATACATAATAACAAGACTAAAACATAAATACTAAAACATAAGTGCTTGAAATAAAATAAGGTACAAATTCATTAAATGACTGAAAAATAAAATTACAAAGGTAGGAGGACACGAATTGGGATTTACCCACACACAAAAATGCCAACTGGCCCCCCTCGAAACTACGTCGTTTCGTGGGGGATATATAAGCTTGAAATCAGGCTTTCCCTTTTCACTCTCCTTATTTGCTTTGTCTCGCCCAAAACAGAAGAGAGAGAATGCGAGGAATTCTCTCAACTCTCTCATCGGGAAAGAGAGAGGTCGTCGCCACTGTCACAGCTCACGGCAACACTCACGGCAGCCGGAGAAAGGCCACTAACCCCAGAAGATGCCTCTCCTCACCCTCAACCCAGATCCCAAACCCTTACGGCCTAAAAATAACCCTAAATCCCTAGATCTAAAGGTTTATCTTTCGAAACAACAAGAAATCAGCGACCTTTTGGGCTTCCAACGTTTATAACCGAGGTATGGCTTCTTTTCTCTTAGGTATTTTAAATTTCTTGGCTCAAATATGGTTGTATTTCACTCAACTTCCTCTCTTGTTTTTTTTTTTTTTGAATATTCTCTGTATTTTTTTGTTCCCCCCGAATGTTTTTTCTGTTCTCTCTCATTTTCTTTTTTTATCTCCCCCTCTAATGGCTTCTGTTTTCAAATAAATAGGGTTTAAGTACCCTAGATTCACAGACCCGATTTTCCTCGAGATAGTGTTTGATTTGTTCTCCCTTTTATTTTATTTTTCTTCTGACTGTTGATATGATTTTTGTCACCGTTTGATGGATTTGTTGTCACTGTTTGGTGCAAATTTGTCGACGACGGTGTCAGAGGAGGTCGGCGAGGGTAAGGCTCGGCTTGAGCAATGACGGCTAAACTGGTGTTAGGGTAAAAACCCTTAGTTGGGTCATCTTAAACTGTTGGATCAAATCTGATCCAAAGGTTGGAATCCAAAGCGGCGCTAGGAACCTACCAGAAACTCTAATGTGTTTAGGATTTCGGGTCAGATCGGGGCTCCAATTCGGTCGGCTGGATTCTTTTGGTGAGCTGTTGAGTCGGGTCGGTTGGATTCTCTTTGTGAGCTGCTGAGTCAGGTCTGATGGGTTGGGTCTGGATCAGCTGGGTCTGGTGCTGGGCCTACAAAAATAATGTAAAATATGTAAATAATAATAATAATAATAATTAATAATATTTATTTTAAGACCCAGACAAAAACGGGTGTCTACATGTGCGATTTTCATTTAAACCTATTTTTAGAAAAACAACTCCCAAGATAAATAGACTAATGGAAAATAATTCGTATGACTACATTTTTTTCGATAAACTGCAATTCCTCAGTTAACTCAAAATAAAATAGTTTAGTACAAAATAATAAAATAGTTCGCATAACATAAAATATTTTGATTAACTCAAAATAAAGTAGTTTAGTACAAATATTTCAACGAGTCCACTAGTTCTACATCGTGGTGGACAACGAGTCCGACGCGGACGTAATTGTGGTTCCTTTTCAGCAATATCATCATTATCAGGACCGATAACTATATATGAAATCGATCCAACATTGGCACTGGAATCGGAACTGGTGTAGAATATGCTCTGTGGCGGCATCTTCTCAACAATATCGGATCCAAAGTTAGTCACCAATTGTGTCGGTGGAGAATTCAACAGGTCAAAGACGTCGGTGAGGAAACCTTCCTAGAATTGCCCTATTTCCTAAAATGTTGATTGAGTCAAATGGGTGAAGACAGGGTCAAGGTATAGCATCGACATATGAGGAGGTCCCTGTGTTGGTTCCAATGAGGATGATGCACCTTGTTGTCTTCTTCTTCTCTGCCTTGACTCCTCCCCCACGTTGCCTCCCTATCTGTGGGCGACTCTGTGGAGGAACATATAATTCTCGCGCTCACTCCTCATCGGTTAATATATGTTGCATCCCATATTCTTGGTACCACCGTATATAACCTTATGTCACGCTGTGGTCGAAGATGGGTTGAGTCATGGAGTCCTCTCCAATCTTCGGACCCACTCGTTCAGATACACCACTTTATGGTCCACCCTATTAATTTTCGTCTTCCCTTGTCGTGTCAATCGATGTAACTCATCCAAGCAAGATGGATGTGACGAAATTGATTTGACACGATTAAATTGTCGAAAGACGCCCTCGATATGATGCCACTTGACTATCTCATACAAGATCAACGGGATTGACACGATGTACACCGACGCATTAATCACCAGAATCTCATGCAGTATACAATCAACAATGGCAACATCGCAATAAGGCGTCAATGTGAATTATAAAATTAAAATTACATTACTTTATTAGCTAAAAACCTCAAATAAATTAAATTATTCTAAAATTATAAGATAAAAGTCGAAGGAAAATATTTTATTACATGATGTCCAAACTTATCGATCAAGAGTTTGAAGTCTCATTGATGTGTTGGTAAGTGGACGTGAGATGTTTCATCAATCCACCTATCATTAAAACAATAGAATTGTATTATTTGTTAATAATATTATAAAAATTATTTTTTTACCTATTAAGTAACGGAAAATTCATATGAGACATGTGTTTTAAGGATCGGGCATAAAAATGACATTTGGATCCATACCCATGACTGCAACAACAATAAACACCCTCCAATGACATTTTTCGTCGGATCTATAGCTCTACAAAGTTGTCGGAACAAAGATGCCAAAATTGTCTACCCCTAACTTATATTTCTTGAATCACTCAAATTTTGCAAATGATTCAACCACATCAGATGCACCTTATTTCAGGATTTGTCTCGTATTAAAATCCCCTAATAACTCGTAGTACATGCGCACGAGTAAATAGCTTCAAAAAATTAATAAAATAATATAACTACTTAATTTCCAAAAAAATGAAATAGTAATAAATATTCATAGATAAAAACATTTATATTTACCTCATTCACTTCATGCTCCGCATTCTGGGGTAGGTTTGTAAAATTGTCATCCAAAAATTTAATTTTTATATTTCCACCATCGCTTGCATCATCAAGCAGATCAATTCTGAGTAATACCTCATATATGTTTCTAGGGGCGTCGACAACACCAGTAGTAGTTACATCATCAATAGGCAGTCCCAGATAAAATGCAACATCTTGCAGGGTATTAATTTTCGCCTCACACGGTAAATGAAACGTGTGCGTCTTCGATCTCCATCTTTCCACCAACGCATTTATAAATGGAGGATGCAATTTCACACCATCACCAGTTATACTATTGATATATCTGAAACCCGTTAAATGCAAATAATAAATAATATCTGCATCGGGCGATATCACACGATTTATATGACACTTTAATACACGTTCATATCCTACGAAATATAAATGTTAAAAAAATATTTAAATATCAAAACAAATAGACTAAATAAATAAATAGTAAAAAATATAAATAATTAATTTATCTCATCTCTTCGCCTTTAATAATCGAATACATGACTTTGATCATGTCTTAATAGACTCACCGCCATGATATGAAATCGTTGAATATATCGTTGAATATATGAAAGAGATTAGTGTGGTGATGAATAAGAGTGAAAACCCTATTTATAGTCTTTCTCGCACCTGAAAAAGCATAATTTTAGATGCAACTCGCGTCTTGAAAGAAGCGAATTACAAAATTTATTTTATTCCAAGTACCTCACGGTTCGCAAAACGCAAGATTATTTTATTTTTTAAATTTCAAAATACATTATAATTATATACATATACACATAATTTTTTATTATTCTAAAATTTAAAAAAAATATATTATAATTATTTTTTATAAAATATCTATTGTAATTACTATATTTATATATTATAATATTTAATAATTAATATTATTAATTATTATTATATTTATTTATTATATTCATTTAAATTTTACGTTTCAACGAAAATCGAATGAACCTCACTTTGCAGGTCGAGAATTCTTTTATAAATTTCATGATATTTTAAATCATAAAGATTACCTCGCGCTTCCCAATACATAAAATCATTTTATCCAATTATTTTATTATCTTACTTGAAAAGTGCATACACATCACATGCATATCGCATGCTGGAAGATACAAAGATTTAACGCGATTTACAAACTTTGAGGTCGTCTTATTTAGAATTATTCTTCCAAACAATATCTAAAGGACCTTATTTCTTTAAATAATTATTTATTTGGGTTTTTAATATAAAATTGCCTCTGCAATATGCCCTCTTCTCGAAATTGCATTGGAAATTTAAGCCTCGAAGATTTTCAACTGTAGCCACGCTCACATGCTGCTTCCGAAATGCCAAAAAGCAAAAACAAAAAATCTTCCCTTTCTCATTTTCCATTTCGTTTTTCCACTAATATATTTGTTCAGTCACTTCTATAAACCAAAAACAGGAGAAAACACACACTTCTCTTACATACATACATATACATATATATACATATATATATATATATATATATATATAAACACACATATATATAACATATATCCACAGCTGTCTTTATGTCTGAATCAGGAGTAACCTTTCCCAGATTCCCTGTTTTTTTCTACTTGCTTTTCACCCCTTCTAAAAATGAGCTGTCAAAATCTCCTCGCCACCATTGCTTTATATTATACTTCGTTTCCCATTGCCGGCGACCAGAAATCGGCTCCGTTGCTATTCGCCACATGCAAAGTGCAGGCAACAGGGACCAAGCATAGCCCTCTGCTCTTCAGCTCCTTCACTGCTTCTTCACCTTCGTTCTGACAACACAATGAGACTAATATATCAAAAACTTAATAACAATAATAATAATAAAAAACTGTGTTTTTCTTCTTCTTTTGGTTACTTACAGTTACAGGTGGGTGTTGCAGATAAGGAGAACAAAGGACTTGAACCTGGTCATGCAGGAACAGGATATAACCCATCGCTTCATGCAGCACTGATGCCGTATCTGTCTGCAACATAGCCAAATTCCCATAATTTTCAATTTTCGGGTAAATGATAAGTAAAATCATAGTTGCGAACCTTGCCAAAAGGTGAAACCAGCTGCTGCAATGCTGTGATTCTATCACCTATCTTCTCCTTCCTCACCTGTAATCATTAACAAAGAGAAATCATCTGTTAGAATTCATCTTTTTTTAAGCTGCAAGTTTCAAAAATATACCCAATATGTATACAATTACCTTTGCATGCCCGGTGGTAGTGGGATTCTCAGCCTTGGACTTCTTATTGGCTCTTCGGCTTGCTGGTTGAGCTTCAACAATGAAGCCAGTCCTCTTTCTCTTCCAAAAAAAAAATCGGACTTAAAAAATTAAGCTTTCCTTACATGAATTTAAGAAAAAAAAGGCAAAGATTAAAACTTTTGATACTCACATTCGATTTCGAGGGATCCTGGAAAGTTTTGGCGTTGTTACCAGAAGAAGCCGAAGAAGAATCACTGCATGCAACCGTTTTCTTAGCAGCAACAATGGCAGATTCTTCACCAAACACAATCTCACCATCATTTGGTGACCCCAAAGCAAAGCATTTTGGGTGACTTGTCGTGATCACGAACAGAAAAAGAACATCTGTAGTTAAAACCTTGGCCAAGATCAAGACCCACAACATCATCACCACCACCACCACCACCACCAAACAATAACTGAGAAAAACTAGTAGTTGTTGCAGTCGACTGGTCCCCCTCAAAACCCTGATCACTATCAGCCATCATAAAGGAAAAGAAAACCCAAAAATCAAACAACCCCACAAGCTTGAATGATATGACTTTTAAACTTTCCTGCTCTTTTTGTCTCTGTTTGCTGTAGTTGGAAAGCAACTAGCAGCAGCCGTTACAATAGTGAGAGAATTGGGAGAAAAAAAATGGGTGGCTTAAGATGGGGGGAGGCTTTGGTTTACGACTAGTGACAGTCAAACCCGTCTAACCCGAGAAAACCGTGGTTTATTTATCCAAAGCCTTGGTTTACAAATTTTGATTCGGCTGATACCCTTGTTATGACTGGTTGGCCTTGAAACTCAAAAAAATAGAAAGACCTGATCAGTGTGCAGTCACCAGCACCGACTAACTGAGTTGACTTGACGTACAAAAACTTTAAGAAAGTACCTAACTAGATGTGTAGATGAAAAATTGTTTGATCATTTTTGTTTATGTTGATTTATAATAAATGAGTATAGGTAAAAAAACTTATTTATTTAATAAATAAATATAAATAGATGTATATTTGATAATTGATGTATTCAAAAATATTTTTTTAAATAGACATAAATATATTAGTAACAAAAATAATTTCGTTTGGAGTGGGATAAATAAAATTTAAGGATGGACACCTACACACTATGGGTAATACTTATGTGTGCTATTGATATTCAATTCATTTATATTCACATAAAAACTCATTTAAAAGTAGCACGAATTAATTTATCTCAGTGGTTAAGATAATTATTGTTATTTTTAAAGGTCACGAGTTCGAGCACCAGCGACATTAGTAGGGTAATTGAGCATTCATTGTCAAATAATTGAGAGTATTTAAAACATATATTACTTTGTAATCACCTTAGCTTAATAAAAAACTCATTTAAAAGCTCAACGCGTGATGATTTTTAAAGTTAAAACTGTGAAGTTTAATGAGATTAAAAACTAGAAATTATATCACTATTTATATGAATATCTTTAAAATTAAAAAAACAATATAAATATGATACGACGAAAATTTACACCCCTAAACCTAACAAATGCCTTATAAAATTACACCACTATACCTAACAAATTCAGTTCCACAAAATGTACGAGTCCAGCAAAGTACACATGCATGGCCACTTGTTAAGACTTGCCTTACAAAAGAAGAAGATCGAAAAAATGGTCTGAAACCTACATGATGATAGCTTCTCTGTTTGACCATAAGACGATGTATAGGTTAGAGTTGGATGTTTTAAAGTTAACACTCTGTTATAACCATTCATATTTACTATAAATTTACTTTTTATATGTAGTTTTAAACTTTAAATATTATTTAAAAATTAACATTTTATTAGATTATTTAGAAAATAATATTTTAAAATTATTATTAGAATATTAGTTTTGATATGTTTGTAGTAATTTTGATTTGATTAAAAGAGTAAAGTATATAAATAGTCTCTAGATTACATGACGTTATTTTGTTGAGTATTCAAATTATTAAAAGTTATAAAATGATATATTGATTATAAAATGTTGTTTTATTGAGTCCATCGAGTATTAAAAGTTACAAAATAGTCATCAACTATTTTTTTTAAATAACGAGTTTGAAACATATGAGTAATCAAATGACTATTTTGTAACTTTTAATAGTTAAATAACTCAACAAAATAACGTTATATAGTCAAAAGACTAATAATTTTTAATAGTCGAAAAACTCAATAAAAATAATATCATATAATTAAGAGATCATTTGTGTATTTTATCAAAAATTAGGGTAAATTACATCGTTCCTCACTAAACTTTACTCCCTCTCCTATTTTTGTTCACCATACTTTCAATTTTCTAATTTGCTCACTGAACTTTACATTTTGAATCATTTTGCTCACGCTGTCGTTAACTATTTAACGATGTTATGACATGACACAAGTATCAAAACGAGGAGTTTTGAAAAACTCAAATATATACCAAAACGACATCGTTTCAAATCCTCTTCTTTCCCACTTTTTCTATCTACTTTGTAAATAAAGTGGCCCGTTGCCCCTGTCGGTCAACACGTCATTTTTCATTTCTCCCGCGTCTATTGTCTTGTATGGTGGTCGTTCGGTCTTAAAATTCACACGTCGATTCATCTCGACCCCTTGAGACTGAATATGGTGGTTGTTACACCCGAAAATGTCTCAAAATCCAAGAATCTCTACTGAAAACGTTTCGACTTCCTTACTTTCGATCTCTAATTCGTGGATATCAGAGCAAGTTCTGACAAAATGAAGGTCGTATTCATACTCAAGGAATCGAGGCAAAGCAACCCATGAAATTTGAGACCGAACGACCACCATTTACGACGGTCAATAGTGGCCGATGGAGGCATACTGCCACCTTTTGTTTTTATTTTATATATAGTTGGGTGAGCAAAATAGGAGAGAAAGTAAAGTTCAGTTAGAAACGGTGCAATTTACCCTTTATATTTTTCAATTATTTTATATTAAATAATAATAAAAACGCATCATCACAATGTCAAAGAGATAACGACAGAGTAAGTAAAATAATTCAATTTATAAAGTTCAATAAATTAAAAAAAAATTAAAAGTATGATGAATAAAATAAAAGAGAAAAAAAGTTATTGACGGTGTAATTTATCAAAAATAAATAAAAATTGTTTAGAAGTAAGAATGGAAGTAGACGAGGCACCGCAGTCGAGATCCGTTCCGACATTTGCATCATCGCATGCTGCGTTTCCCGACACCTCGTTGGTCGTTGTTGGCTTCGTTCTTCTGCATGTCTCCTCCCTTCGTTTTATTCGATGTTTCCATAACAAGGTCCTCCTTTTCTACTTATTAACAGAACTGCCCCCGCTTCACTTATAACAATAATTAAAATTTTATTATCTTCATTAATATATTAATTAATTTACAATTATCTCGTTTAAAGTTAAATATTTAAACAAATAGTATCATTAATCATCAAATTAATTTTGTTATTTCATTAATTAAAGAGGATAACTGTTACTTTAGAGGATTCAATCATCAACGACTATAAAATATTTGAGTGTTTATTATTAAATGATTAAAAATATTTTAAACAAATACTATCACTTATAATCACATTAAAATAACTTTTGGCGGAGAACATTTCCGACACATGTGAGTGAAAAATAAGTTAATCCGAAAAATAATCATAAATGAGAGTTAAAATATGTATTAATTTTGAGTTTTTATAACGATACTCGGTTTCAGTCACTCGTGTCGAACAAGAACAGCATTGGCGTTTTTTTTTCCTTGTTCGGTTTCAGTATGCTATTTGCTTTTAGCTCTAATTCAAACCCTTCTTCTCATCGGTTTTCAAATTCTAGTTATTCTTATAAATCTCAGTTTTCTTCCTTGTTTCTCAACACATCATCTCCCTTAAATAACACTTTATGCAATTACCCAAAAAGAACTTTAAATTGTAAAAAAGAAGCTATCGAACAATTTGAATTTTGGAACCAATCTAGTTCGGAAATACACCGGTAGGAAGCTAAAGCTTAAAAGAACAATTAAAAAAATGAGTTTGATATAGCTTTTGGGTATCAATCCAAATACAGATGCTAGAGTTACAACTTGGACATTTCCCATTCACAGGATTTGGTGTTTTAATCTCACCCATTCAACAAAACTCAATGAACAATTTCCAAAGCATATGCGAGAATGCAAGTGCTAAGTAAAATCATACATGTTGATCAAATCTGAGCAATCACTAAGAAAGAAAAAGCATCTGAAACCAAACCTAATGACGTATATCTAGACCCCAAATATTCAACGCTAGAACCGAGAGAAACGATTGAATCGTAGTTCAATTGACACTATTTGTTCACGGTTCAAGAGGTCCATAAATAGTTTGAAAATGTATAAAAAAATTAATGGAAAATAAGTGCACCCGAAGGCCGTTTGAGCATTTCAACAAACACCTAGCACGTATTACCCGCTCATCCATGGAAACAAATCTCCTTCAGCTTCTGGGCAGCTGATTCATCCACCGAGTACTGCAATCACAAAAAAGACCAACGCTTTGATATGAGAAAATAAAGGAGAAAATGTCAGTATGTATGTTGAGTTTTGAGCTATAGAGGCACCTTGTTGAGGACCCAAAGAGAGTGGTTATAGGCGCGGTGGAAGAGCTCATTGAGGGCTTTGGAGTCGGAGGCGTCGAAGTCCCTGTAGTTAACGAAGTTCTCGCGGGCGTATTTAGCGTAGTAAGGGCGAGAATCTTTGGGTAAGCGCCTCACCAACCTTAACATCTCACCATAAACTCTCAACGCTTTCTTCATCTTAATCTTTCCAAACAACTACTGCACCTCGACTCGATGTCTTTCTTTCCTTCCTTGGACTACCCATCCGCCCTGCCTACAACTGAATTTTGCTTATTACCTATTTTTTTTTTTAAAAAGTCTTAATTATAAAATAAGTACCCAAACTATACCGTTTTTTCTAAATGAGTGCTCAAACTTTTTTTGAATCATCCAGGTGCCCGGGACGTAACAATCGTTAAAAAATTATGTTAAGTGACACATGTTATTCTCTGTTAATTTTGAAACTTTAAAAAAATTAAAAAGTATTATATTTATAAAAAAAAAACACTATTTTTCTAAAATTACAAAATGCCCCAAAATCCCTAATAATCTCAAATCTCTAACCCTGACCCTAACCTCCCTTTTTCGACCATGGTTGCCGTTGTCGACGCCTCCCTTGCCATCTCTCTGGTCAGCTATCGTCTCTCTTATCATCGTGCGTGTAATTGGATCGCATAGGTGTTGCGAATTCGAGAGGTTTGAATTCACTAGAGACGGGATTTTGTGTCACGATTTTGTCGTTTCCTTATTCAAAGATATGACGTTTATGGTCAGGTTCGGCTTGTCGTAGGGTGGATGTTCTGGTAAAGGTCTAATCGATGTCAAGTGATGACAGACAATGTGGGTTTAAGGATTGAAATTGAATTTTTTAAAGTTTTGAGGTTTTTTTTAAAGTTTTATTTATTTTTATATATATATATATTTTTATTTTAAATAATTTTTTTAAAATTGCCAGAACATGAGTTTTATTTATTTATATATATATAATTTTATTTTTATTTTAAATAATTTTTTTAAAATTGCCAGAACATGACATGTGTCACTTAACGATGAAATTTAAGTTCGTTACGGCCCGTGTAACACCCCAATCCGTATCCGACAAGGATACGAGTTCGAGATGTCACATTGACTTTTTAAAACAATTTCCTTACAAAATATCTGAACATTTGAACTTATATTAATAAAATACAATAATATACCATTAAATTATGCTTCATTATAAAAATTTAAGGCAAAAACGTACTTATGAACAGTACTATACGATATGAACAGTATCATGAACAGTGAAAAAATTCGAATATATCGATGCACTGCTACAGTACTTTCGTAAAAATATTTATAAATTCATAAAAATATAACATTTCATCGCTATGCAGTTACATTTATATAAATACGTTAAAAACATTATAAAACTCAATCAGAGCATAAATACTTAATTTATCGACTTTGTATACATGCCAACCATTATCATTCTTACAAAATACATAATATATATTTCTTTTCTGATCTGATCTTTGGAAAGGAGGAATTTACATGTCTTGCACAACTTTTATCAATTTTCCTCTTCTCAAAACCTACGCGTGAAACAATCACACGCTAAGTCGTTGACTTAGTGAGGCATATAAAACATATAATAAAACTATAGAACATTTCATATAATAAAATGCATACATATACATATACCATCATCATCATAATTTTTATTTATCATATGATTTTGTACTTATCATTTCTGTATATCATATAACACACATACCATCATATAATTCATGTAACATATTTCATATCACCAAAACATATACATCATATGTATTGTATTTATTATTGTCTCTTTATTAGCCCATGTACATTTTTAAGAACTTAAGGTATTCGAGTACATTGAGAGTTGTGCACAAATGTTGGCACCACAGCTCGTATAAATTCCCACTAGGGGCATTGAATATTTGTCCCGAAGGACCACTATGTCCCGAAGGACCGCGTAGACCCTCGACTCTTGGCATGCCAACTATACCTATAGCTCTCGTATCATATAACATGGGCATTTTTCATATGCTTCATATATTCATGTACTCATATCATTACTCTTATGATCACATATCACATGTGCATATAATCACATAGTTTACTTTCATGTAATTCATGTAACTTTTCATATGATTTAATATTCATATGTCACATAGCTCATATCACTTTGCATAGTTTCACATAAACATATATACCATATCTTGTTCACATATATTTCCCATATAACTCATATCATTTGATTCATGTCTTAATCTTATTTCATCATATATATCATTTATATTCTTTCACTTAATCTCATATGTTCATATATCACATATCACATAGAATAACATATCAGACATAGCTCATGTATAATGATGCATAAAATGTATAATCATGTAGTACAATATCACATATCGCATATAATAACATATGACACCTATACATATTTTCATGTACTCAAACACACATAAAAATCACATAACATTTTAGAAATCACTTCTTATCATAATAACTTTGTCACTGGCTCATCGCAAGCCAATGTTTGAACGATAACATAAGTACAATTAAATTACACTCACCTTAGCCTTGCTTGCTTCGATTCAATTCTAATTCTTCGATTGTTCCGGAATTTGTTTAGGCTCAATATCTAAATAAACATAATTTTTGATATGATTATCAGAAGCCTAAACCTTATAACTTGGTATTAATAACTTAGGTTAATTTCATGAACCAAAAATTCACTTTTCATTTAGGAGTGTACCGATGCACTATGGGTGCATCGGTACCCAAAATAGCTTCGAAATTTCTATGCATTGATGCACCCCCTTAATGCATCGATGCACATTCAAAATTGTCTTAGTGCATCGGTGCCCATTCATAGTGTACCGATGCACCCTTCAATTATAAACTGATTTCACCCGAAAATTCCATAAGTTTAATTAAAATTCTTCATGTTTCATTCCCTTTTCTGTTCTTAACTCAAGTATATACTCTTAAACTACTTTCTACTCATTCAATACACCTTTAACCTTAAAATTCCATCTTTCATATGGAAATCTATAATCATACCAAATTTTCCATGTTATCCAAACTTAATTCTAACACTTCTAACTTCTTATTCTCATAGATGACAAGTCAAATTCATCCTCCAAATTCATTTAAACCTTCTTATTCAAAATTACACTTAAAACCCCATTTTCTTTAATCTTTCGTAACTTCTTCATCTTTTGATTTTAAGACAAATTAAGCTTTCCTTAAGCTTAATTATCATCTAAGGATAAAAACACAACTTAAATTTTAGCTAATAATCAACAACGAAGAAATCTTACCTTTTGCTTGAGCTCTCACGTGGAGGAGGAAGAAGAAAGAAGATGAAGAAGAAAAGTGGAGAAAATATCTCCTTCATCTTATCCTTACCTACATATATATCATTTCCAAGTCAAATGACCATTTTGCCCTTTCATTCTTTTAATAATTACTAACAACTTTCAGGATATATATATTCTCATAAATCATTAAATTATTCAATTATTCTACTTTTATCCTCAAATTCTAAAATTTTACAATTTAGTCACTAACCTGGTATTGAGGATGTTATAGCCCGGACACGTAAAGTGGTAACATTTGTAAGATTAGACACTTGGATGATTCAAAAAAAAAGTTTGGACACCTATTTGAGAAAAAAATGATATAGTTTGAACACTTATTTTGTAATTAAACCTTTTAAAAATAAAATTTTAAGCTATTAATAACAAAATAAAAAGAAACCACTATATAAAACAAACTAAAAATTTAAATTCTTAATCTTAATATAAGATTAAAGTTAGAATTAAAACATTATGATCAATGCATTCTATATGATTTTCAACTACTTCCTCCGTCCCATTAAACTTGTCTACCGTTGATATTTTTGGTTAAATTTTTTTAACTTTGACTCATCATTATTTAAAATTTATTATTGATAAACATATAAAAAAATATATTTTAAAAACTTTAAATCAAGTAATTTTTAAATATATATTTTATAAAATTTAATTAATTAAAATATTTAAAATAGTAATGGTCAATGTTTAAAATTTTTTACTTTTAAAAAATTAATAATCTACACAATTAATGGGACGAAGGGAGTATTAAATGTACTAAATAATAAAAAATATAATAAAGTTATTAAAATATTTTATAAAAATTAAAGAAAATTAATTAATTGATAATTTTATTCAAAATATTAAAGTGCATAAATTAGATTTAAGGTGATTATAGTGTAGTATATGTTTAGAGTTTTTTTAGCTTCTTGATAACACATACATTCTATAGATACAAGTTGTTTGAACTTAGATTCTTTAAAGTGAAAAATATTCCTTTTTAACGTTGAAACCAATAAATAATTTTTTTTGTACAAATAGAAGCTCCTAGCTTTTTTAAAAGAGCAAAAAAAATCCAAAATTACAATTATAGTTCACAACTATAAGTGAAAATTAAAAATATAATGTTAAAATAACAGAGTATTATACTGAATAATGCATCATTCTCGTTACTCTTTAATGTTTATAGTAAAACTATATTTATACACAAAGCTAACCGTAGCTGAACTAACTTCAAACAAGAAACTAACTAATAATCAATTGGATATCCAATCACTAACACCCCCAAGTTATAGCTTGAATATGTCTTTAAGCCCCAACTTGGACACTAGAAACTCATGTTGTCGACTGCCTAACGTTTTAGTCATTATGTCGGCTAGTTGCTCCATTGTAACAACATATTTTGGTTGTATAAGTCCCTCTTGGATTTTATCTCTAACAAAGTGACAGTATATGTCAATATGCTTTGTTCGCCCATGAAAGACGAGATTTACAGCAATCTGCACAGTTGTTTTACTGTCACACTTCAACTTGACTAGTTCTTTAAGATTTACTCTCAACTTTGTCAACAAACCCTTCAACCAAACTACTACTGCTATTGTAGTTGCCATTATTCGATATTCTGCTTCAACAGATGATCTTGCTATCGTATTTTGTTTCTTTGGTTTTCAGGAAATCATGGATTCTCCAAGCGTAATACAATAATTAATGATAGATTTATTAGATATGGGAGACGCTGCCTAATCATAGTCACAATAAGCAACCATCTGACATTTACTTTTTGCACTCAACAAGATTCCTCTGCTTGGCTTCCTTTTAATATACATCACCCATATGAATGCTGATTCCAAATGAGATTATTTCGGTTCTTTGATAAACTGGCTCAAATGATGACCCATGTAAGTTATATCTAGCCCCGTATATGTTAAATAAATAAGTCTTCTTATAAGCCTTTGATACAATGTCTTGTCTTGCAATGCCTCATCGCTACTACCTTCATCATTTTCTTCATCATAAGTTGTTGTGGTTAATTTCTTATTTTGTTCCAAGGGTGTTGAAATAGGTGTTGCACCCCCTAAACCCATGTCCTCTATTAATTCCAGGCATACTTTCTTTGGTTTAGTAGAATGCCCTCTCTAAACCTCATAACCTTAAGACCAAGAAAGTAGTGTAACTCAACCAAATCTTTCATCCTGAAATCTCTGTTTAAGAGACCCTTTAATTCTTGTATCAAAACCTCATCGTTCTCAGTGATCATCAAGTCATCAAAATAGATGAGCACCATGACTATCTTACCTCCATGTGTTTTTGTGAACATAGAGTATCAAACTTGCTTTGTGAATATCTACAAGTAAATAACGCATCTATCAATTTTAAATTCCATTATCTCGACGCCTGTTTTAGTCCAGATAAAGACTTTCGTAGCTGGCATACTTTAGGCTCCCCTTATTACAAACACGGTCAGGTGAAGTTATGTACATCTTCTCTAACAAATCTCCTTGCAAGAAGGCGTTACAGACATCCATTTGGAAAACAAACCATTGGAAAATATAAGATAAAGTCGGAAACGTTCAAATTGTGAAAAGCTTGAAAACAAACGAAAATGTTTCCACATAATCTACTCTCTATCGCTAAATATAGCCCTTGGCAATAGAGCACACTTTGTATCTCTCAATGTCACCATTGACTTTATATTTGATATTGTACACCCATTTACAACCAATGAATGTTTTACCCAGAGGCAAATATATTATTAATCACGTGTTGTTGGGTTCCAAAGCATGCGTCTCCTCTTCCATTTCCTTAATCTAGATATTATTTTGGATGATGTCATTATAGGATTATGGTTCACTCAAAGAAAAGGTTAAAGAAACAAAAGTTTGTGTATATTGAGGAAGATGATAATAAAAAATCTATGTTGTAATAGGAACTTGACCTGAAACGGATGATAATTTGTAGGACCTAACAAAATCACTTAACCAATCAGGCGTCCGAGAAGTCCTATTAGACTTTCTAGGGACTACCTCATTAGGTTGATAAAGAAAAGGAACTGGATCACTCGTGGAGTGTGCACACAAGAACTTTGGTGAATGATTCTAAGGGAAGAAAAAACAATTTAAACATTTTAAGTTAAAAAACTTTGTGCCATTGTTACTCCGAATTATTTTAATTAAATAAAAGAACTGATTTTGAATCAGAAGGAGAAACTGTTTTAAGAAGTGGGCAACATCATGTTTTGATCGAAACAACTAAACCTAAGACATGTGAGAGTGATCAACAACAATAGTGAGAAGTAGTCTACGATCACTTTGAGTTGATATTCGATAAGGACCCCAAAGATTAATATGTAGCATATGATTATCTGTCCTAACGTGACTTAAAGGAAATAACAACCGAACTTATTTAACAAGAGGGCAAACATAGCAACTATGAAGACAATCACCATTGAATTTAATAGGTTGAAGGAAAGAAGTTTTATGTAGATTATTTAAATTTGCATGCCCAAAGCATGCATGCCAAAGTTCAATGTTGTTTATAATAGAAGCGGGTACAACATGTTATCATAAGTAAGAAACGAAACCGAATCATGTGAATTTAAAGAAGACAACAAACTAGAAAACTGAAAGAATCAAGAAAATAAATACCTTATGAAGCTTTACTAATCCCCATCGTCCTTCTACTTGAAAGATCCTGTATAATGCAAAAATTATGAGAAAAGTTCGACACAAAGAGAACATTAGTAATAGCGATGGTAGGAGTACAACTATATATGCAAGTATCTGTAATAAATGTAACATTATCATTTGGGAGATGAACAAATTTGGACTTGGAATCCAAACTTTGGAAATAAAAAATTATTTTGCCAGTGACGCTAATGTCTAAAATCCATATTAAGGAATTATCAGACGCACGTAAACATCCATAAACCATACTCGCTAAATTCACAGTCGGGGCATTGAAGGTTATCTTATTCTGGAGATCAACAGTCTGATTGTATTGCTCTTGTGAGAACATAGGAATACCAGTGCCACTTGGCTCAACAGAACCAACATTTGAATTAAGATCAACAATAGATCTTGAAGCAATCACCAGCAACAAAATAATTCTTCTTTTCGATGAACTTAAAGTCCGGGAGAAAATCAATCAAACGGTTGTAATTATCCTTTTGTGCCCTTTATCTTACAATGGTCACAAATACCACTGAATCTTCGACGACCATTGTTTCCCGATGAATTAGAAAATAAGGTAGTTATCTCAGAAAAAAGAAAGTGAACTTGTTGGGGCTCCTCTTGCATGATCATAAAGTATCTTTGATCAACCAATGATAGTGGTTTCATCAAAAGGATTTGACTCCAAAGTGAGGCATGAGTTTCGTTTAGGCCCATGAGAAATTGAAGCAATCGTTGTCAAGCATGATGTTGAGCAGCCTTCTTGATAGGGAAGTGATGGCGGGTTAATAAACGTTGCTCTTGTTGAAGAATCAAACCTAGAAAGCTCTAGACTCGATGAAGAACAAAGGGGATGAATAGGGGAAGGTGGCCGCAACAGCTAGGATTCTTTAGGGTTTCTTTTAGGTTCTGAAATCAAGGCAATAAGATTAGAACAAAATAAACAAAAGATAAAGAAATTGAAAATAAAATAAGATAATAAAGAAATCAAAAGATCTTCCTTATGAAGGTGGACGGTAAAGATGATTGATGGTGCGGATGGATTTGTTGAAAATAGATGGATAAATATCCTATCGAACCCTCCTAGTCGCGATGAAAAGGCAAATTGGAGTATGAAGATTAATCTTCCTCACAAGATCTTGAAAGAACTCCAAGAGAAGAAGCTTCGAAGGCACAAGGCAATCATTACTTGCAAAAATGAACTCTCGTTGTATTATTAATCAAAGAAATATGTTTTACAAAGTTGAATGAATCCTCCTTTATATAGGGGATGAATTCTAAAGGTCCTAAATAACTAATGAATAAAATAATAACAAACTAAACATGTCTTAACTCTAATTCCTAATAAAATAAGAGAAAATAACCTCAGTGACCAAAAATGCCTTATGATATACGATTTTAACCAACTTTTTTTGGATTTGCCAAAAATGACCAACTAAATTGCAATGCGATCGATAATTCGCAACGCGATCTCCGGTATCGCAAATCAGTTTCCAGATTCGCAACGCGAACTTCGACTATCGCATTGCGATTTATATATTCGCATTGCGATAGTCCAAGTTCGCGTTGCGATAGTCGAAGTTTGCGTTGCGAATCTGGAAACTGATTTGCGATAGTCGAAGTTCGCGTTGCGATTTATTACAAATTCGTTGCGATAGTCAAAGTTCGTTGCGATAGTCCAAGTTCGCGTTGCGATTTATTCCAAATTCGTTGCGATAGTCCAAAATCGCAACGACTGGTGGTATTGCATTTGTTTCTTAAGAATTTTCTCTAAAAAGATAGTATTCGCTCGAACGTGTCGAAGACACGTATTACCACAACCACGACCACGACCACGAGACGAGACAACGGCGGCGGCGGCGGCGCGTGAGAGTCCCCCTTGTTCTCTATCACTCAACAAGGAAGTGGGAAAGCCAAGCCTTAAATACCATTCCCAATAGTGTTTCCAATACTATGTGGGATTGAGCATTACCAACACTTGTTTCCAATACTATGTGATTATTCAGGAAACAATTAACAATCATGCACCTTAAAATAACTGAATCAACAACCAATTGCATTAGTATTATACGATTAAATATGTCATAATTAAAAGTCAATCTACAATCAATCGCGATTATTGCAATTTTAAGAAAAACATTCAAAAAAAATTACATCACTCGCGAGAATAAAAAAATTTGTTATCGTGCAATTACAATGAATTGAAAATAAATTAGAATTGCATGAAAACTAAACGAACCACAAATACTTTTCATACAAATACTAAAGTCATTAACTATAATTCACAAATAATATCACTATTTAAGGCTCAATCCCACATAGTATTGGGAACAAGTGTTGGTAATGCTCAATCCCACATAGTATTGGAAACACTATTGGGAATGGTATTTAAGGCTTGGCTTTCCCACTTCCTTGTTGAGTGATAGAGAACAAGGGTGACTCTCGCGTGCCGCCGCCGCCGTCGTCTGTCTCGTCTCGGGTCGTGGTCGTGGTCGTGGTCGTGGTAATACGTGTCTTTGACACGTCTACGCGAATACTATCTTTTTAGAGAAAATTATTAAGAAACAAATGCAATACCACCAGTCGTTACGATTTTGGACTATCACAACGAACTTGGAATAAATCGCAACGCGTACTTCAACTATCGCAACGCGAACTTCGACTATCGCAATGAACTTGGAATAAATCGCAACGCGAACTTCGACTATCGCAACGAACTTGAAATAAATCGCAACGCGAACTTTGACTATCGCAACGAACTTGGAATAAATCGCAACGCGAACTTCCACTATCGCAATGAAATTGGAATAAATCGCAACGTGAACTTCGACTATCGCAACGAACTTGGAATAAATCGCAACGCAAACTTCGACTATCGCAACGAACTTGGAATAAATCGTAATGCGAACTTCGACTATCGCAACGAACTTGGACTATCGCAACGCGAATTTGAAATAAATCGCAACGAGAACTTGGACTATCGCAACGAATTTGGAAAACGCATTGCAATAGTCGAAGTTCGCGTTGCGATAGTCAATGTTCGTGTTGCGAATCTGGAAACTGATTTGCGATACCGGAGATCGCGTTGCGAATTATCGATCGCATTGCGATTTAGTTGGTCATTTTGGCAAATCCAAAAAAAATTGGTTAAAATCGTATATTATAAGGCATTTTTGGTCACTGAGGTTATTTTCTCATAAAATAATAATAACTAAAAATAATGTTTTAACTTAACCTTAATTCCTAATAAAATAATAAATATAATCCTAAAATATAATGCATCATCCTATATTAACTTATATTACAAAAAATTAATATAAATATTGAAAATCGTATAGGACTTTCTGAACGTGTTATCTTTACTAAAATGAACATATCTAGAGTTTCCGATATCGGATTGATGCGATTCAAGAACTGTTGGAAATCTAAGAGACAGACGGTCGTATATCCAGAGACATGTTAGCCAAATAAGATCAGGATCCTATTAAAAATTTTGTCGCAAGTTTGCTGTTGTTCTGATCTTCTTTTCCAAAGCTTGGACGAGTGGATCATTTGGAAGAGTTATTACTTCTTCCTTTGATGTGTGACTTGCGATGCATGTATCACTTTTTATTATCACCACAATTGCAAACTGCAAGAGGAACTAGAGCATTGAACTCATCCCACAAGAGTTTTAGATGAGTGAAATAGGATGACATAAAAACCTCACATTCGTACTATCTAGGATTATACCAATGGACGGTATAGGGGTATGTAGGTTCTTTGTAGCGCTCTTAGTAGAGGTGTGGGATTGCAACCTAACATTCATTAAGTCCAACGGGATCTTCCTTCCAAGAGAACTTGTGGCTTTGAGAATTATATTATGGCTTAAGGACTTATACGAGCTTATATATTTGGAACGTTAATGTGGGATTGCCTAATGATTCGAGGGAATGACTCTTGTGATGGGTTAAAACGAGGTTTGAATCATTGAGGGAAAGGCTGATTTGTATGGAAGGATTCTCATACAAGTTTCGTACGGCGTAGTGTCAGGGTCGAGATGTTATGTTTGTGACACTTAGTATTAGAGAAAAATTATTGGTGGAAGATAACATGGTTTTGATATTTGTGGTGATTCACACCGAACACTTCAACGTATAGAGTAGGCAAGGTAGACAATGTACATGTCGAGCGCTTCTAAGAAGTGAATAGACAAGATGACATGGTCTTACGACGAGCGCTCTAGCGTGTGAAGTAGGCAGAGTGGTCTTTTTTTTCATTGCGAGCACTTCAACGTATGGAATAAACAAGATGAACTAGTCTTACAGTAAGCGCTCTAGCATGTGGAGTATGCAAAGTGATCAAAGTTCACGTCGAGATGTTCCACATCTTAAGTAGGCAGGGTGTTCTTAGTTCACACCAAACACTTCTATGGTTGGAGTAGGTAGGGTGAATAGAGTTTATGCCGAGCGCTTCCATAGGTGGATAGAGTTCATGCCAAGCGGTTCTGAGAGGGGAGTAAGTAGGATGACTTGGTCTTACGTCGAATGATCAAGCATGTGGAGTAGGCACAATGAATTAGTATTGTGATAGCACAAAGGTGCTCAATGTTGATATTTGCACGAAGGACACTTGTTCTTTAAAAATACATAAGTTTTCAATTTCAATATGTGCTCAAGGGGCACTTAATTATGAAAAATGTATAGAGTTTCTTATTGGTTATAATTATGCAGGGGCATTTAATTATAATGTTTTGCAGGGACGCTTATCATATGTAGCACAAAGGTTCTTCGTGGTAACCTATTTGGGGGGAATGCTTGACTGTGTTGGTTAACCAAGGGCTTGTTATTTCTCTTCTTAGCACATGGGTACTTGATTTCTTTATGTTGTTACAATTTTATTCTTAGTATTGGGGTGAGATACCCTTGAGCATCAAGGTGAGATCCGGAGTTGTATCGGAAATGTACACCCGCCAACTTATTACGTTGAATCTTGGGGTATCTGTGCCCAGTCGACTGCTGAAGTGTCGTGGCACTGACTTGGATATCCACTGACTATCGTATTATGCTAGTGAGGAACTCGGGTTTCCTGGTTGTTTCCCAAGCATCAAACAAGGTTAGTTTTATGTAAACCTAGTTGTTACTGTTTCTACTATTATGTTATTTATTTTTTCTCACTTGAAGTCTTATTCGGTATTATTAGAGAGTATTTGGGGTACCTCGGGTATGATCCCTTAATCCTTGGATTCTTTATCCAAAAAATATTTGTGGATATCGATATTGACCCTTCAGTATTGATACTAAACCTTTGGTATTGATACCCACCTATTGGTATCAGTACCCCCTAACTGATGTGAACAATTTAATTAAGGAAGTATCAATATTCATACTTGAGTATCGATACTCTAGTGTTGGGGTATCGATACTTGATTGAATATTGATACCAAATTTCGGTTTGATGTTTTAAAAAATACCCTAGTATCAATAACCCTATAGAGGGTATCGATACCTCTATCCTAGTATTGATACCCAATAAATGAGTATCAATATTAAACCTTTAAAAGCATTTAATTTTTGCCTGATTGAAGAACAATATCGATATTGTTCAAACAGTTTCGATACCATCGCTACTGGGTGCTCTGTTTTGGCATGAAAATCCTATATTTCCATACCCAAATGCCCCATTGAGGTCCCCAACTAATGTTTAAGTGTTTTATTTTATTATAAGGGTCATAAAGAGTTTGTAAACATGCTAAAAACACTCAAACAATGCCACCGTGAACATGCTTCAAGCTCATACAACCTACTAATCTCATCTAATTGAGCTACATGTGGTATAAATAAGTTAAAAGTGAGTTACATGGGTATCTAAGCTGCTGGAAGTGTTAAAGGCTCAACCCAAGATGAGTTTCTCCTTCTCCTTGCTTGAGAATTTTCCCCAACTTCCTTCACTAGCAAGAAGAAAACACTATGGTTAGTAACTGAGTTTTAGGGCTGAGAAAGGTTTAAAAATACTTCTTAAGGTTTAAACTTCTTGAAAAACATATTAAACTCAAAAGTTTCTTGAACCCTCATAAAACCCACTTGTGGTAACCATGGCCAAAAACATGATCTCTTGGTTTTAAACAAAAGCTCTAGAGGTACTGAGTTTGATTATTACCTTTAGGTTGCTGAGTGATGCTTGCAAATTGTAAAGCTTTAACCTTTGCTAATACTTGGTGAATGAGGAAGTGATTGGAGAGTAATAGATAAGGTTTGTAGAGGGAAAGAGAAACATTGCTTCAGATGTGATATCATCCACCTTAATGGGTTTTCATGCTTTTGAAAATAAAATGGTGTATTCACTTCCATGGTCCCTAAAACTCTAATTACAAACTAAAATTAACCTTTTTTACTCTTTCTTGGGTTAAACCTAAGCCCAAAACCATTTCAACTTGGGTCAAAACTTCTTATGAACTAAAGAATAAATCAAGGTATACCCCAGGTTAACCCGAAACTCCTAACTTGGGATACGGGGTGTTATATATTCTTCTATACATAAGCGATTATTTCCTGTTAGAAAACCATTTATATGGCTAGTACACCGAGTTTGGTACAAAATATGTAACTATATATTTCAATAAATACACATTAACATCTTACTAATTGTAGGGGAAGTATCATGAATCACAATGATGTTTGTGGTGAGGACATCATGAAATTAAGTAGAGATAAATATTGAGGCACAAGCGAGTGGATTATATAGACAACATCATGTACATGAAGTAAAGTTGTGTTCATAACGAGGTCGATATGAGATTAAGTGGGGAGAATATGAAGTTGTGAGATACGAAGCTACAAAGTAAATTGGTGTTCATGACGAGACCATCATGAGATCGAATGGGGGATAATGTAGAGTCGCAGAATGTTGATAAGCAGATGATTGGTTTCACCAAGTTAAATCACGTGGCAAGGTTTCAACATGTGAGAATCATAGAGGACGATAAGACCGAAAAGTATTTTGATATAGGTGTTTAGGATTCATATTATATCTATTGGGCTAATGGATTCTTTTGTTAGTGGTGCTTTTATGTGTAATAATGAAACATGTGTATCATTACTATCATGGAAGGATTGAACAAGAATAAAAGAGGTGGAACTTTTATTCTTTGTGGATGATGTTACAAGGGCCAAGTGGACCAAGTTTAAATGATTCATCTATGAAGTGCTAAGAGGACCTGAGTTAGGACATGTCTAACACGTTTGAATTCCCACATGTTTAGAATGAGTATGGTGCCATTGGGAGTGATTACCAGACCTTGTCATGTGTGACACATCTTTGAAGATGCTGCTAAGCAGTAGGTACACGAAGAGTGAAACACCAAGTGACACATCATATGGATTAAGAGGATGTGATGGTGTTAGAATCTTAGTTATACCAATGATGATTCCTCAAGGTATATCTTTAGAAGTAATGAACTCGGTGACAACAAGAGGAAATCGAAAGGTAAGTGGCTTTACTCTTCCCAGAGCTATGAGTTTGGTGTCTTATGGAACGAATCATGGTCTTAGTTCTTGAGGGAAAATGGTGGACCTCGTGAGGAAGGTCAACTCTATGCTACAGGTAATTAAGACATGGTTTTAGTGTCGATGAGGACATCGACCAAAATAAATGGGAGAGAATGTCATGGATACCTCATATCCATGAGATTACCCGATAAAAACTCGATGCAGGATCGAGTAAAAGTGTTTGTGATTCAAGGAAAAGCTTGAAGAATGGCAATGGAGGGTCTGTCAAGGTAATAGATAATTTTGGACATTCTAATGTTTACTATTGCCATAGCTAGTAAGTTTACTTAGCTCTTTTGAGGGGAAATATATTATCTAGTGTTGGGTCTCCACCATCCCCTCACCCTGAGTTAGCATGTGGAGCTACAAGGTGTAAACGGTCATTTATTAGGTTCACGTGAAACCTAAGTATGTGGGCATCATGACCAACTGGATGGTACGATGTCTCTCTAGGATTATACCTAGGGATAGTAGAGGGGCATGTGGGTCTCATATCGCGCTCTTGGTAAAGGAGTAGGGTTGCAACCTAACATTCGCTATGCCCTATAGGATCTCCTTTCCGAGAGTACTTATCGCTTTAGGAATTATATTATGGCTTAAAGACTAATACGAGGCTTGTTAATTTGACAGGTTAATGTGGGACTGGCTAATGATTTGAGGGAATGACTCTTGAAGAGTGTGGCTTGACTTTATGACGAGTTAAAATAAGGCTTGGATCATTGAGAGAAAGACAATTTTGTATGGGATGAGTCATATACATGTGCTGTAACACTCCAAAGTATGGGTTAATAGTTTCGGGTTCACCCGAGAGGTAACTGGACCTCGTAGATTTTATAATTTAAGTCGATGGGCTTAATTGGGTCAGAATCAAGCCCAATTAGTCATAAAAATGAGATTTTTAATTTGTAAAAAAATAAGGAATGACCAAAAGCGTTATTTCCCCATTTTTCAAAAGATAAGCCTTTATATTCTTTCATTTTCTTCTCATTCTCATTTTCTCTCATTTTTCTTCTCATTCTTCATCTTCAAAATGCCAAGCTAAAGGTAAGGTATTGAGCCCTTTTTATGCTTCATTCTTGTTCATAATTCCTCCAACGATGTTGTTTTAGTGAATCAAGATTGGGTTTTTATAATTAAAGAGAAAAGTGGGAGTTTTCATCAAAATCATCAAGGAAAAGAGTTTGGCTAAGCAAGGTGCTTCATTTCAGGCTTATAACTCGAAAGCAGTGTATTTCTAATCCTTTGGAGTACTAAGTTTTCATTAATATAAGGACTTTGCTAAGATTTGAGTATTTAAGCATTTTAAGGTTTATATTTGATATCAAGATTAAATCATGTTTTAGAGGTTAAAAGACATTTTTATGCTACTTTAAGACCCTGGTTAACTCCCTAAAGCTTTTTTACTTGATTAGAAACCAAACTATGGTATTTAGGATGATTGTGGATGATTTTCTGAGCCTAAATAAATATTTTAGGGTTTGAGTATCGATAATGGGATGAATAGTATTGATATTGGATGAATTGGGGCTAAAATTAGGGATTTCAGGCTGGGAGTATCGATACTGCCAAGAGGAGTATCATACTGCCCCTACAGTATCGATACTCAAGGTGACAATATCGATACTGGGCCTCATTTTCAGAAACAGAATGCATTTTTAGTACAGATACTCATAGGGGTATCGATACTTGACCATAGGGTATAGATACTGCAAGTAGAGTATTTATACTACTCACTTTGGATGGTTAGTTTGACTTAGTTAAAGCCCGTAAAAGCTAAAGACGATCTAAGTTAGTAAGACTTGGTCTATGAGGGATGAAAAAGGCCAAAAGGGCCCGAATGCACTCGTAAGAGTGGGTTACAACCGAAGTGCCCATAGTAGGCGTAACGCGTTCAAGTTTCTTCAGCTGAGCATGTATACAAATGGTTGAGGATGAGGATCGTGCAGAGGGATGTACTGACCAGCGGTACAATGAGCAAGTCAGATTTAGAAATAGCAGAAAGCTTTGGGCTTTAAAAACGTCAGTGAACCTAGGAGGAGTAACTCGTCCTTTCAATTTAAGGGATTTTGAAAGGAAGTTCAATAAGAATGATCAAAGTGTCGTTACTCAGAG
The DNA here is from genome assembly GCF_006381635.1 of Hibiscus syriacus. Classification (NCBI taxonomy): domain Eukaryota; kingdom Viridiplantae; phylum Streptophyta; class Magnoliopsida; order Malvales; family Malvaceae; genus Hibiscus; species Hibiscus syriacus. The sequence goes on along the minus strand of NW_024062693.1, from coordinate 912,703 downwards.
TTGAACACGAGTCAAGTATCGGGTTAGCTAATAGTACAGCCAGTGAGCAGCAGATGCATAAGTCATCTAAAACCATGAGAATGCATAGAGACTTCGCTAAAGATATAGAATGATTAATATACCCTTAAGCAACGAGTGACTAGAATGGAGCATCGTATTAAATAACAGCAGTAACATATTGATAAGCATTCGTATAACATTTTAAGTGAGAGAACGAGTGAGATATCATCTAGAGAGGGGATTACCTTACCTTATTGAGTCCAATTATGCTAAGGTATACCCATGTTAACTTAGTTACTCTACTGGGGCATTGTAAGTGCGTGAGGCACTTCAGGAGCTAATGAGGGCACGAGGCCTGAACACTCACGAAGAGTTAGTTAGTGATGTCAGTGTCATGTGGCCTTTGGGCCTTAGGTATGCATATATAGTCGTATCAGTCCAATTTAGGCTGTGATGGTCGTTTAGTGGTATAGGATATTCGAGAACATATGAAGCAGGTGAGCAAGGTACTTCTGTGGCTAACTATGTGTCGATGCCATAACACTCACTAAGGATAGGTTAACAAGTGTGATGTCCTTACCCGAATACACCACAGTAAGTACATGAGGCACTTTAACGACAATTTGGGGGCGATGCTTAACACTCACGAATGGTGGGTTAATCGGATGTGATATCTGCAGTTAGTAGTGTCTGATGGCTTTGTGATACCAGATACTAATCAACATTGCATATAGATAGTACACAGTCGAGTTAGAGTTGCATTTAGATAATGCAAAACAGTTGCAGTCAATCTGAGTAGACACCCGATAAAGGTGTATACATGGTGAGGCCCTTGTCCGAGGACTAAGGGAAGCTAAGTCTCCTACGTCAGTGGTAGAACAGTAAAACCTTAAGTAGGTAGCACTTGATCAAGATCATGAATGTGCTTACTACATGGATTCAAATAGCGAAATGAAACCACTATAGCGGCCGCTATTTTGCGATAGTACTGTCGTCCGAAACCAATATTGGCGATTTTTGCGATGGGTTACAGATTCACGTCGATAGCGGTGGATTGTGCCCATAATTTAACGGGTAGTCGTGTGTAGCGCCAATAGCGGGACACTATTAATGCTATCATATTATTACTGTAAAATAAAAGTAAAAAAATAGAAAAGCTAAAATTGTCACCCGAAAATGCTAGGAAAATATGTTTAAATGGTATTGAATTAATCGGCAACAACAAAATTTCAAACATGCATTATAATTTTTTTTTGTAAACTCTAAAAAAATAGAGAACATAATCACATATCAAGAGTCAATACTACTCACCAAAGATCAAATTGAGAAGGGGACAAATCGAAAAAAAACAAAGTTATTTTGTGGAGAAATCTTGTGTTCGTCGAGCATTGCCATCGGTGATGAAGTTAGACAGCAACGTGCTTCCATTTGAGAATGTAAAAAAATAAAATAAAAATCAAAAGTTTTAAGAGTTATGGGATTTAGTAAAAAAATCAATGGTAGAAAACAAAGAACTTGCGTTCTTAAAGATATGTTTTTCTTTTATTAAAAAAAAGATGAAATGTAGAGACTTGGAAGTTATAGGATTTGGGAAAATGAAATGTTCTAAAATTTTTCTTTTGAACTCTTAAAGAGAGATGATTTTGGTCGTTCCACTCCGCTCCAATTTTTTTTTTGCTATAAGTTTTAAAATATTTTTTTGATGTGTTAATTTCCGTCCCACTCCCTCCACCTTTCACAATTTATAATTTAATCCTTAGTTTAGGTGTAAACTTTAATTTTTATTTAATTTAGTCCTAATTCCAATAATCTAAATTTATGAAATTTAAATTGTACACTTTTATTTTAGTTCTATTTAATTTAGTTATTTTTTGTTCTTTAAGCAATATTGCATATATATGTTATTTTTTCTTAGAAAACATTCTAAAAGTCATTAAAAATGACTCCTTAACATTATAATTGTTATGTTTTATGATAAGTTGTGTGAATTTTAAAAAAAATACGACCGCGACACCCGCAGTTACCGCGATGACATCCGTTATGTCTGCAACCGCGATAAACACAACGAGACCGAAAAAGTGACCGCAAACGCTATTCAAATCCCTAGCCTATTGCTTAATACCATATCTGTAGCGCACTTACGGTTATGAATTCTTAATGTTGCTCTAGATTAGCGATAATACTGTTGGCATTGTAAGCTCAGCCTTCGGATGTTTTCCATAGGTAGATTGGTAGCTTTAGCAGCTCGTGAAGCACTGTCGTTGTAGGTCTTCCAACATCTCCTTCAAAGTAATGTACTGTAGCTTTAGTGGGCATGTGTATTTAGAAAACCTTGTTTATTTATTTTATCAATGGGATGTATTATTAAAATATTTTAATAACTATTTTATATATTGTATGATACCATTAAATATATTTTAAAAAAATGAGCATGTTTTAAAAATCAATGTTACCTCAATAGCCTAGTATATTACTTTTAGGGTGCGTTTGGTTCACGGAATGTAAGATTACCAGTGGGAATAAAAGATTGCCAGGGAATAGGATTACTGAGAATGTTGTATTTTGTGTTTGGTTGGTTTAGCAGGAATGTAAAATTACCGTGTTTGGTTAAAGGAATAAAAGATTATTAGAATGTATATTTGACCAAATTGTCCTTATTATATATTTGTACAATATTACAAATTGTAAAATATTTATATATTTTCTTTAAAAAATTAAATTCATAATATTTATATAATTTTTTTTACAAAATTTAAAATATATAAAAGGTTTAAGGAAAGAGTAAAAAAAATTTAATCCATGAATTTTATATAAAATTTTAATTATAGAATTTTTTTTTTGTAAATCTAAAATAATTTAAGGTTAAATTTTTAATTTAACCTTCGTAGAATTTTTATTATTCAATGACAGAAGAATGATATTTTTGAAAAAAAAAATAAAAATTTAAAGGCATTTTAGTCCAAAACATCGGTAATATTACAATACCTAAGGGAATGGAGATAATGACATTCCCGATAATATACCCCAAAAAATCTGGCAATAAAACATTACCGGGAATGAGATTCCCGACCAACCAAACATGAAAATATGAGATTTTCATCTCATCTCATGAGAATCTCACAATCTTTAAACCAAAACCCCTTAACTCATTTGAGTTTAAGGTGTCAGAGTCGAGACACTGTTTGTGACACCTTGTTGGAACAATTTCATCCCAAAAAGGTTAAAGCGTGAAATTTTAAGTGGATAAGGATAAAGGGTTGGTATATAAACACGTGCACATTGTTTGAATTCTCTGGCAATGGATAGATAAGTTTGTTAAAGTGGTGTTAGGTTTGATTTCAGAATAAGCTACAAGATCTGAAAAAGGTTTAAATGGTAAATTTGATTCTACAGTATACCTAAATTTTTGTTTTAGTTCTTAAGTTTTTTTCCCAATTAAAATTAACTTTAAAATTTGTTTCCCGTCGTTACTTTTGATCTTTTTAACTACCGACGTTGGAAAGTTATTTGATCATTCCAATCATTTAATGAATAATACGAGAGTCAAATTACAAATAAACTATAATTTAAATGTCAAACTGGAAAAAAATAACTTAAAAGTTATTTTAAATAATATTTTGGGGTATGGGGATGACAATTTAATCGGACTCCGATGGATCCTAACTTAATCCAACTTGATAGGAGCAAGTTTTTTCTTTTAAAATTTAAGTGCTTGTTGGATCAGATTTCTTGTATAAAAGTTTTGGGTTCGGGTCGAAGTCAAGTTTAGAATTAAAAATCTTTGACTCGAATCAACTCAAATATTTTTTAATTATATTATATAACTTAATTTAATTACAAAAATATCTTTCTATATATATATATAATGTTTTAGGGTTTCTCCCATTCAAATCAAAATAGTTAGAAGGTGTTTCAAGACATGAATTAGTCGCAATGAAGTTTTTGATCTGATATGAAGGCTAGATTAGGAGATCAAAATTTAGATATTGTAAGAATAAATCTTCATTTTGTTATTATAAAGAAGTTCCCCCCTAAAATAATTCTAACGACAGCTTAGGATTGTAGAATAATGACAATAGTTTTAGCGAAAAAATTGGATCAAGAAAAAAAAAACAAAGCACAGTGGTTTAAGTACTCTGAAACTCGTTGGAATGAGTTTATATATATACATTTCATTAGTTTGACCCTTAAATTATAATTTATTTTTAATTTGATCTACATGTTACTTACTAATCGACTGAAATGGTGGCATTTCATATAATATTTTAAATTACAATCTGCCACGACACACCAGAACTACAGATACAAATGTCCAAGTACAAGTGGGTCTTGATGTACTTGTCCCTGTTGTATATGTAAAATTGCGCACCCCACTACTAACTGTTATAAATGAAAAGCCATGAAGTCCCAACATGAAGACACCCTCTCAGATATTCTTGTCCAACAATAACAACATACTATATTGGCCCTAAAGATGCCATTCTATCTTATTATCTCCATTATTGCCCATTCTCTGGGGCCCCCAGAACCAATGAACCTCTAATTTGGCAAACCAGATCCAAACTCACCTACAATCACTTCTATTCCATAAGCATACATATCATTCATTCTAACATTCAACAAATCAATCACTTCCCACAGAAAACTACACTCTTTTCTTAGTAGGTGCCCCCCCCCCCCACCCAAAAAAAAAAACTTTTTTGTGTGTTTGGCTTGACATGAAAAGCATTAAAACACCAATTATGGCGAGAAAATATCATTCAACAACTACTTGCAATTTTTTTTACCTTCTTTTAACAAAAGAAATCAAACTCTGTAATCAGCTTGTGAGAAAGTCATCAAAACTTATGATTATGTTTATGGCTTTATATTTGAAATGCTGACAATGTTTTGCATGCCGACATCTCATTAAAGAATAGAATTAAACTTTTTAATAGTTAAATAAATGCATTTATGTTTAATGCACTAACAGAGTCTAGATAAGTGAAGTATGTGATACCGAAGTGTGAACAAATGAAATTAAACCTTAAAAGATTTAATTCATCAACTTTGTTTTAAAGGGTTTTTAAAGAGATCTATATGGTGACAATATCAATACAAACCTTAATTGATATTTTTAACATACAGAATCGAATATGCATAATTCACAATTGGTGTATAGACTATAGAGTATGCACTAACCTGGCTTCTGGGAAGCAGTACTTTGGAAGATTATATCAAATATAAACCCCGACTTTCTTGCTGGACTCCAGGAATCAAGAAAATGCATTCTCATTGCAGAAAGATAACAGTGGCGAATCCTATAACTTTGACCAATGGCAACGGTGAACGACTATTGTCCCCCTGGAAAAGCACCAAGAATTGCAAGCAATGTGGGGTCTATGTCATTAATTGAAATGTGAAAAGACAGTCATTAAATTATGATTTTGGTCCTTCCACTATGCTCAAATTGGGGATATTAGTTCAAAAGCATAGACTGAATGTAACTTTGAGCATATTAAAGGGACCAAAACTATAATTGACCAAATAAAGTTAAAAGTCAACCATCAAATAGCAAACCTCAATCTCTCTAATCTCCATTTAATATATTTCACTTTCCCCAGTTTAAACCAACTATATCAAGTTTTGTAAATCCCTTTGTATTCCTCAACTTTAGAAAAAAAATGGTTTTCCAAAGAGAAGCAGCTGAAACTGAAAGTAGATCTACAACACAACAAGGCGAGCTAAGGGTTAATGAAGATAGCAATAATGAAGCAATTGAAGAAGATATTCCAGGAGAGTGGTTGAACCTAACACTCGGTGGGAACTTAATACCAGCAACTGGAGACTATGAGTCTGCCTTGGACCCGCAGTTAAGACGAGTTCCTGCCAAGGTTTTCTCTTGTAACTTCTGCAAGAGGAAGTTTTACAGTTCACAAGCTTTAGTGGCCACCAAAACGCCCACAAGCGGGAGCGAGGTGCAGCCAGAAGATATCAATCCCAGAGGATGATGGCGATGATGAGTTTGCCAGCGAGCAGTCAAATGGTTCGATCACTTGGCGTACGACCGCATTCGCTTGTTCACAAATCAACCAGAGATGCAGCTGTTGCAAGTGTAGCAAGATTTAATGATACTTACACAGTGCAATTCACAGTTGATGATGGAGTTGACTTCATGTGGCCGGGCAGTTTCCGTTTGGATCCTCGACCACCCGAACCACTGTCAGAACCATCCAAGCTTGACTTGATTCTTCGGCTCTAATCCATCTATCTACTCTCTAGTCCAAGTTTAAATCTCTTAAACATCAGATTATTGTTAGGCATAACTTTTGAGATTAATTGTATTTTACTGTAACATAGATACTTTGCTTATTTTACTTTTGCTATCAAAATTATAACCATAAAGACAAGAAATATATATATATATATATATATATATATATTCCAATTTGAAAACTATCAAACTTATTGGAATCAACGTGATTAGATCAAATCACCTTAGGCTTCTTTTTGGATCACACTTTCCTGTGATGAAATGGAATCATAGGAGCATTTTGCCGTTCATCTCACCACATCCTCTTTGGTGAAGTTGCTTGGCACTCCTCCATCGTGAAGTAAACTTCCCTTGCTACAATTTTTAACCAGAGCTTAAGGCCTCCAGTGAACACATACTGCATCCCCAGAGAAATGGAAATTTCTATTTCACTCTCTTCTACGTTTAAGAAAATATATATTATTTTATTATATTATTTAGTACTATAAATACACTTTTAATTATTATTCAATATCGAATAATTTTAATATATATTATTAATCAATATGAATATCTTTTTTCTTTGGTAAACAACTGAAGAGATTACTAAATTGACTTTACATTCTTCTCACTGCCACTTCCCTAGATTCGTTGCTAAGTAGATATGATTTAACTATGAATATCAATAACTTTTAATATTATTTTTTAATAAATTTTAACTATAATTGAAATTATTATTTTTATTTCATTTTATTATTTAATATAGATATGATTTTAATAATTTTATTTTTATTATATATACACTCACTTTAATATTATTACAGTGCATACACATCTAATTATTTTTAGAGATACAGTTTCTAAAGAAATTAAATATTCAAGTTTAATCACCTATGAATTTCTATCTACAATACTTATGACTATGATTTATCTAAAAATTCTAAAAGTTGTGTTTTTAGAGAAGCAATCTCTATCTAAATAATTATGGTTATGATTTATCTAAAAAATTATAGATTATACTTCTGAGAAAAGAAAAAAGATTACCTAAACCCAATCCAGTTAACCCTTCTGTTAGATAAAATAACCAACTGATCTACATCGATTTGGCTATTTCAGTTTTCATATTATGATCAACTGCTTAGTGCTTATGAAACAGGCAAGGGAGGTGATAGTCATAATTCCTATGCAGCGGCATTGAAGTACCCATCCACATCTAAATTTGTCATCGAAAGCGTGCTGAGGAAACAGTACCACGACAGTAGAACATAAATTAATCTCATTTTCCCAAAATCCATCCGCTTCTTCCATTATATAATATCCTCCTCCTATACAAACCCCCGATTAGTCAAGGTTGTCATTTTCCTAGAACACAAACCTTATCCAGAATCTATAAAGCAAAAATTAATAAATATATAAAAATTACGACAACAAAAACAAAAATGGGTGTACTAAAAGTTTACCCTATTTGATTGTAAGTCGCCAAGATATGAAAAAAAAAACTTTTGACGGTAAGTTAGCCAAAGAAACCATTGTTCCTAATCATCAGCAGAATTAATTATTTCACCAATCAGTTTCTTATATCTTGATGGTTATTTTCCTCTTATACTACACATCTGGCAGCACTTGATTTGAGATCTTTGCCAGAGTTCCAGTTCTATCAGGTTCCAAGTATAAATTTCGATGAGTTTGCTGAATACAAATTGTTTGCAGAGGCAGTCGAAGATTACCTCATCACATAAAAGGAGGTATTAAGAGTTTATCAAGTAGCCAGATGAACCAAAGTTTGGCATTTCTTCCAGGATAAGGAAGAAAAAAAAAATAGAAGATATGGTTAAGAATGTCAACCACATAGATTTTCTTAATCAAACAAAAGCATTTTGATCATCAACCACTTACCCAAAATCGTAAGAGAACAATCAAGAATTTGGTATGATTCTGTAGATGAAAGAAAATAATGAAATCAGTTGTCTTCCATTATGCATTTTCAAGATTACAAGCCAATGTGAAAAACAAAACTTGTCTAAGTTCAACATTTAACACTTTCACAGTAAGAAATGACACCCTATTATCAGACAATTCATCTTCATATACAACTACCTGAATAGCAAACATCAGTACTTTCTCTAACTGCAAACTTAAGAGTTGAGAATGTTATTTGTGGAGAAAAGAAAAAGAAATACAATGTGTCACCTTTCACACTATGTTTATAGTTTAAGACGCTGATCTCAACATAGAAAAGAATAGGTTCTTTTCATATGAACACAGCGACATCAAGCTGTTCTTCGCAGTCCTCCAAATGGAAGGCTGAGCTCCTATCTGAAACTTCCTCGCTTCCATGTTGATTCCAATTTACATTAACAAAAAAATCATCATCAATCACTATTCTAAAAAAAATAAAAATCCTAGGAAACAAAAGACCTTAGCAAAATTTCCTAAGTTCTCAAGGAAGCATTTTAAAAGTTCCTAATTCAAGTCTCAAGGAAGCATTTTAAAAGTTACATTTAAAAACGAAACGAGGACATACCTCCTACGAACCAAGCACGACGATCCACAAGTAGTAAACGTGTAGTCATAGTCCAATGACCAGCTGGACAGGTTTACTTAAACATCCAAACAATCAATTTCACTTGACTTTTACCTTGATTAAAAAAAAATCAGCTGAATGCTTGTAAAATAGAGTGTAAATTACGTAAAAATCTTAAAGAAAAAAATAAACAATTTTTTACCTTCTGAATTTCCATTGAGTAGCAGCGGGGAACTTCAACAGGAGGCAAACCTTCATGTTCCCATTTCCCAATCGACCAAAGCATCAAATGCATAAAATGAATATTGGTGCCACTTGTGTTAAGAACCAAGCAAATTTCACCGAAAATATTTTCGGTTAAGTGAGAAGGCTGGAGCTTTCTGCTCCCGTTGTAGCCTTGCAGGAGAGCGAATGAGTTGAGAATCGAGCTTTTACGAGACTCGATCCCCCCATTGATAACCAAACCTCGTCGCATATCTTTCAAAAACTCGGTTCCCGCCGATTTTAGGTCTTTCTCGTCTCCTTCCACTTACATAGTTCATCGATTTTAATATATGTTTTCCCCGTTTTCGGGTATTTGATTCGCGGAAAATCCAGGTTGACGTAAAATGTTTTCCAGTCAATGGAAAACTGGGGCTTAAACACGGTATTTAGACTTACCCTTTGATAAAGGGTAAGTCTAAATTCAAATTTCTCGCGGCCCTTGCTCCACAGAGAGAACACCATAAATTCTTTCTCCCGTCCCTTGCTCCACACCGACGACTGTTTGGAATCCTTCTCACCGACGAGGCGGACGGTCGTATTCTCAAGTATGTCTCATTTCTTCTTCTCCCTTTTCTTTTCCTACCCTAATTTTCCATTTTCTTCGAGTTTACTTCTCTCTCGCATCTGCATTTTCTGGTACTTCCTCTCTATTACTCTGCTATTGATTCCTACTGCTATCCATTAAATCTGCTTGTATTCGACAATATTACAATTGTATTTTCTGTCGATTAGCTTTTGATTAATTGCTTTTTGACTTCTGATCTGAGTTGTCTTTAATGGGTTATTAGCCGTGGTTACAGAGGCAAATTTGGGGTTTAGGAAAGGGTTTTGTTTTGACTGTAAAAATCTGTTTATGGAATGCTATTTACCATGATTATTGTGGAGATTTGTAGCAATTGTAGGCTTTATTGATTCTTCACCTTCTACACATTGTCTTCCTGGCTGGTTGACCTTTTATGTTATAGTGAGCAAAGCAGCAGTTATTTGGCTTTGCTTCATTTTTTATGAAATTTCACCACTTGGTGTCCAATTGAATTTACTGTAATTTGGTTGAATTTATATAACATGGCTGGTCTCTATGAATCTATAAGATTAAACAATGGCAGTTTACATTCTTGGCTAGTTGCCAGTTTAAAATTTTATGCATGGGGTATTTTTATTTTGTGTATTGTTTGCAGTGCTGGGAATTTGAGTATCTATCATCCTTTACTTCTCTAGTGGGGTGTGCTATGCATTGAGAATAGTTAGGTTTTTGTTTTGAGCTGTTTGTGAAAAAAGTTCAGGTTTAGTACATGGTTAAACTACAGTTTTATTGAGTTGATTTATGTTTCACTTGGTAAATATTACTTAGTAACTTGGTATGGATTTAATAGTCCTTGCATTGTCTGCCATTGGCTTTAAGCTTTTGTTCATTATCATCTTGTTTCGATCGAAACTCTGCTTTGTTCATATGAGTAGTCTATAAGTGCTATATGGAAAAAGGATTTTAAGCGTATTGAGAGCATCTTAAAACTTGGGTAAGATAGGGTGGTCTCGTAGAAACAATAATGACAAGCAAGAACATGAACTTAAACATAGCTTAAAAGGCCAAGGACAACCAGAGGGTGGCAAATTATATCGTTATGGAATACTTTGGTTGTTCCGAGTAGGTTTAAATTGATAATTGCTTTATCTTTTCTGAAATAAAGGGTTTTCCAGTGGTAAGGTATTTCCTTTTTCTTGTCACATGGAAGAAGAATCCTCTTTGGTAGTCGTTAACAGGATTGTTTCTCATCCCATATGGATCCTACATCGTCCGGTAACAATTGTGTCTTCAATCTTGCTTTATCATCCAAATTGTGCTCGGAACTTGACCATTAATACCGAAGTTGATATTGCCTTACATGAATAATGATTAATGAAATGATGTAAAGGTTATCTCACACAATGTACAATCATTTTTTTACTGTAGATAGAACTTTGGTGACGACTTTCTTTGTGAGGTCTTTGATTTTTTACCCAAGAATAAGCTTGAGGCCAAAGTTTTCTTGGTTAAAAAACAAAGCAAAGGAAAATTTGGCTTCAGAAACTTACTTAAGGTTAAGATGTGAACTTTAAAATGTGGTGTATTATTATTTATGACTTAGACAATATTTTAGCTCTAATGTATTGTAACACTAATTATGAATTAGACTATGTATTATTACGGTTGGATATTATTGTTGTTTAAATGTGATAAATCCTTTAATTATATATTTTGACAATATTATTATTAGTATAATGTTATGTATTATTGTTGTTTTAGTTTAGTGTACTATTAATTAAACATTCTTAAGATTTATAAACTTTTATAATATATTTTTAATCAATTATTAATATTATCTAAAATCGGTATTTTTATAAAATATAATTATATATAAAAAATGAAACTTTAAAAAATAATAAATAATAAAACATATTCAATATGTACATCTTCTTCATTAAAAACAGATTATGAAAACAATTTTCAGGAAAATTACCCAAACAATGTAAAACATTTTACAATGTGCCATCCAAACACTGAAAAATGTTTTTGGAAAATGATTTATACTTTTATAAAACATTTTCCAGATTTCATTTTCCGTAAACTATTTTCAGTGAAATAAATGAACCCATAAACTAAGAATAAATATCATTTACTTAAAATATAAGTTATTTTTTACTCATCTCTCTTACTCTAGATTTAGAGTAATGTCCACTTTATTTATTTTAGACTAATTATTTTAAAATATATATAGTAAATAATTTTTTCTCGCGTTAGTTTATTAAACATGTGAATTTATATATACACTATAAATAAAAATATACATAGGGATTCTCTCATTGAAAAACACCTAATTTTCTCTTATTAATGTACCGTAAATCTCATTTCTTTTTCGTTTTTGTTGATTGACGGTGACACCAATTTTAATGTTGATCGTTGATTGTCAGTATTTTTTATTGTTTTTCTTTTCTATATCACATATCTATTTTTTTAATAAATTTATCTTTATGGCATGTTTTCTTATACTTTTTGACATGTTTTTCGGTTGTTTACCCCTTTTTCATTTATCTTTTTTCTAATGGTTGATTTCATATCTTCATGACTGATCAAGATGGTGTTTGTCTGATATCTTGTTTATCTTTTATGCTTTAGACCTTCGGATTGGATTTGGATATCCGATTTGCGTTCGTTGATAGCTTTTCATGTCGTTCGAGTCTGATTTACGGTTTGTCAGTGGTCTTTCAATAGTCTAATCCCCTTTTATCGTTCGTTTGTCAATGCAATCAGATCTGTTTTGTATCTATCTTTGTTCAAGTTTCTTGATTAAATTTTTAATCTTTTCTTATATGATCCTTATGTAATCTTAAATTGTTAATTTTGTTTCAATAATTATAAAAAAAAATTATAATTACATAAACTTAATAATGACGTACAATCATAAAGCCCATCCGGCGCGTCCGTCTTTGCGGTGCCGGCAAACTCTGGAGCCGAAGCCGTAACAGTGTATAAAGTGAAAGGCGGAAAAAGGTGAAGCATCCGGAGGCCGCCGCCGTTGCTCCGTCTATTACACTTCGTCTTCATGTGCAAAATTCTATGCCAAATCATTGGAGTAATAAATATGTACAAATATTTAGACTTTTTACTTTCACAAATATGTACAACCTCCTGTCACTTTCCCCCACGTTTGCATCACTTCCCCATTCACTACTATTATTTTCTTTTGGTCAAATTTATATCAAGCCCCATATTATACTTTTTTTCTGGATTTAATCCTTATATTATATATTTTTGCATCATGTCAAAAAAATTTCCTAAATTTGATTAAATGGTCATTTTGATTTTGATTTTTTTTTTAAATATTTTAGCTTCAAACGGTTTATAACTTTAAAGTAAAACATTATATAATGTTTGACTAGATAGTCACCTTGACCCTTAATTTTTTAGAGTATTTTGACCCATGGTATTTTATTTTGGGATAAAAATGTTCCTATTTTGATATATTGATCATTTATTAACAAATGATTATCATCCTAGAAGTGACTTTTTTGCCCAAAATTAAACGTTAAGGGCCAAAATGTTCTCAAAAAATAATAAGTGTTAAGGTAATTATTTAGTCAAACGTTAAATGTATTCTTTAATATTATGCCTATATTTTAAGAAGATTTCAACCTTTTTAGTTTTCAAGTATAATTTCAATTTAAGAGTGAAGTTTTTAGTTATGAGGTTTCAAATTTAAATACTTTAGTCATAGAATTCATTGAGTGGTCTCAATGATAAATGAGAATGTTGTTTTTCCTTGGGGACTCGGATTCGAGTAACTGCGCTCGCATGGTTTCTGTACATTATCAATATACTAAAAAATTCTGAACATGTACCATCTTAAAATCACACTAATTTTACTCAAAAAAAATATAATATAGTTATATTTTGCTTAAAATAACTACATAAAGGGACTAACTAATAGCAAGTAATAATAACTTGATGCGTTTGAAAGAAGAGTTGAGTTTCATTAAACAATTCAATTCATATGATCATAATAAAATTAATCAGTATGATGTTAATATAGAATTACAGTAAATGTATATGTATAATTAAAATTAAAATAATCCTCACAATTTATAAACAAATGAGCTAATTATTATAATATATTCAGATTTAAATCTAAATGATTTTGAATAAGACCGACACGTATAGAACATAAATAAAAATAATTTGAGATAAAAATAGGGTCAAAGTTAGAGAAATTAAGCGTCAAAATTACAGATAATACCAACAACCAGTTGGTCTAGTGGGATGAGGCACTAGGTCCCTTAAGTAAGGTCAGAGATTCGAATCCTGATGTTTGCGAATAGAGTAAACTGTGTTGGGAGAGTCACCTCGCCTCTGCAGTATCCGGATTACTCGGTCAATAGATTATATACCAATGATTAATTGAAAAAAATATTTTGTTAATCACAAAACGAGATCAGGATTTTATGAATGATAATATCATGTGCAGGTGCATGTGTGTATATATATATATTCAGAAAAACATTGAAAGTCGGTTGGAATATTTGTTTTGTTTGGTTTCTACGATTATAATGCGGCCCTTTTGACTGCAAAATTAAGTATCGGACGACTTCTTGAATTTTTTAAAATTATTCTTTTAATTATTGTGTTTGAAATTTGATAATGTGGGTGAAAATCCGAAATCCAAACATGATTAATTATATGTTTTCAAGACTTTTTTTTATTAAAATTATCCCAATATAAAAGAAATTGATCGTTTATGAAATCCTAAATTTCGTTAAAAATATTAATGTGATTTTAGTTTAAGGAAAATTTGTCTTTTAAATTTAGATTTTATTAGATTTTTTTAAACAATGACAACTGAATTTCATTAGTAAAAATTGAGGAATCAAAATTATAACGTATCTAAAGAAAAAAAATTGAAGACGATAGTCACCAAAAACACATACATAAAATTAAAAAATTAATCTCAAAGATACGAAGAGATTGAAATCTTCTAAACATCAAAACAATCCAGTAAACTTCATAAAACTCATTGTCTCTGTCGAACGAGACGCTTTACGATGTGATAAAGGAGTAGTGAGCCAACCAAATGATTTGGCAGACTGTTTCGCTACACAATTCTGATTATATCAGCAAACAACCATTTACAAAAGAAGATATTTGACAATACTTGACCACTGACAAGCCAATCAGAAAACAAGTGCCGTGAGGATCTTTGTGGAAGCACAAACACGACCGCTTAAGTATGCGAAAAACTTATCGAAAACTATAAGGAACGTGCCACAAGAGCAGAAAAAAAATGTGCCACAAAAGCAGAGAAAAATGTGTCACGAGGATAAAAATTCTTATTTAAAAGCAAAAAAACTAAAAAAAAAGACAAAAGTGCAACCAATATTAAGATTGGGACCACCGCCGGCTAAACAAAAAACAAATGAAGAAACGAAGACTACACAATAATGTTGAGAGAAAAAATTAGGTTAAAGAAAAGAGAGAGTCAAAAATGTTCATAGAAAGACAAACTGTGGCAAGCATTATTTTATTAGAATTTTAAAATTTATATGAACTATGTTAAGATATAGGCTCAATACAAAAATAAGTGCTTAAACTTTGCTTCGAAAAACGATTTGTGCTTAAAGAATTTTTTGCTAAAAAATAGTGCATAACTTTTTCTCAGTTATACTTTTAAATGTCCACCGTTATATTTTTATTTTTTAATAATAAAAATATTATTTTTAATGAAAAATGAAAAAATGAAAAAAAAAAACTTAATTTATTTACAAAAGAACTCCAAACTTTTAATGAAATTATAAAAAAAATTAAAAACAACTAAAAATATCATTTCAACCCAATTACCATGGTGGAACGCCGGAGGAACATTGACGGAGCAACGGCGAGGATGGGTTTTGAGTAGAATTAGACGGTGCTTTGAATGGTGGTGACGGCGTGGCATATGGACATCGGGATTGACCGAAATCAAAGAAAAATAGCGATGGTGCTTAAAATCCGACTAACCTTCGAACGCTTCTGTAACACCCCAATTTAGGGGCTAAAATTTAGAAATTATAAAGTGGTGGATTTAATTGGTATTTTGAAAGAAACGGTGGATTAAATTGAATAATTTCAAAATTGGCAGACCGTTTTAAGAAGTGAAGGAAGTTCAGTGGCTAAACTCATGGTTTACCCATATTTTATTTTGGGAGAATTATAACCCCTATTTCCCGTATGTTTTGCAGATTAATTTCCCAGTTTCCCTCTCCCTTCAACCCTCCTTTGATCTTCGATCTACTCGCCGTATGACCTCCGATCGACGAGCCGAAACCACCATCGTGTTCGTTGTCGAGCGAGGAACAAAACCCCTCAAACCTTTCATCGTGAATCGTCACCGTTCGTCGTGAATTTCAGTCGGAAGTATCGTCGTAATAACGTGAATTTCAGTCGGAAGTATCGTCGGTAATAACTCATTTAGTTGGTTTTTCATCGACGATCGGGTCATCCGTTTACGACACCTCCCGCACCATCGTGTTCGTTGCATCGTTCCGAGTTTGCCGGTGTCATCCTTGGTCTCCGTTGACGGCGGCGCGTGTGGAGGTGAAGCGGTCAAAGTTTCTGACGTTTCAAAATCGAGCTCTCCGCCGTTCAAAATTGTGAACCGAGCTTTGTAAGTATCTCGAAATCGCTCAAAATAATTTTTAGAAATTTTTCTGTGAATTTTACGCTGCCGGAACAGTGCCCATGCGCCCCCACGCGCCGCCACTGCGCGTGGGGAAGAAAAAATGACCGGTTTGACCGGTTTTGGTGCATAGTTGACCGGTCACAACCCAACCTGACCCGACCCGTTTACCCGACCCATTGACCCGACCTGACCCGTTGACTCGACCCGTTGACCGTTGACCCGTTGACCGGCGTTGACCACTATTGACCAAAACTTTGACCGGCTTTGACCAGGCATTAAACGACCTTTGACTTCGACCGAGTATACCTATCCTGACATTTTTCGACGTTCCAAATCCGATTCTGCTGTCCGTTTTTCGAAATTCAAACTCGAAGGCCTCGAAATTGCCGGTCAAACCCGTTGACTTTGATTTTGACCGAAAATTCCAAATTTCCGAAAAGTCATATTTTATGCTTTCGACGTCCTGAATCCGAATCCGAAGTCCGTTTTGCCAAATTCGAACCCGGTAAGCCGTCTTTCACTGATTTATCACCCGATTCGATCCGTTTATCGCAATTAAGCTCCGTTTCTGATATAATTTATGTTGATATGTATCTGAGGAATTATTGGAAGTTGAATTGAAGATCAAAGGCATTCGAATGGAATTTTTATGGTCGATCAGTATTGCACGGAAATCGAGGTAATACTTTACTACCTCTTTATGCTTTATGGAACATGTTGGTATTGATAAATACATGAATGGAAATGTTTGGTCTCATATGTGTAATTAATGAAGATCTACACTAGGTACGAATACGGTAGAAAGTAGATAACTGAATATGGCTCAGATGACTATTATAAGAAATTGGAGGACGGTTTGAATTAAATTACAAGTTCTGGAATTAAGTGATAAAAGAATCAACCATGGATTGTAGATTATAATCTATCTCATTAAAGGTACTTAGATGATAAATTATGAGAATATTTCGATTAGTTAAAATTACGAAATTACCCTTATATTGGAAAATGACAAGAATTGTCTCTAGAAGTGGATTAATAAATCTGAAAAGAATTATTGATATGCTAAAATTATTGATGTGCATAAGAAATGTTAGTTTTACTTGGAAATTATGGATAACCGGTTTTTAACTCCAAGAAGGTTTATGCTAGATACTAGAAGTCTTTTAAGGAATCATTTCAAGATCAAAGAATGTTCGAGGAAGCAATTAATCATAGGATCTCTATATTATATTATTTTCATTAAGAGCTAATATCTAAATTATATGGTTAAGAAATTACGAAAATGCCCTTGAGAGATAAAATAGTCTGAATTGACCCTGAATGAGAAAGTACTTTGAGGATTTGTACTTAACTTGATTAAGTACGAATTTAATTGTTAAGATCATGTATTTGAACAGAAAAATTCATGATATTTCGTTTGTAAAATCTGAGAAGACACTTGACCCGAAAATATTCAAATAATGAGTAAATACTTGAAGAGTAATTTATCGGGGGTATTCTGCTGTCAGAATTGTTCGAAAGGACTGAAGTATATGATAAGATTGAATTAAATAATAAGATCGGATGGCAGGAAAAGATTGAAATACCGTAGATCTGTAAAATGACCAAAATACCCCTGTAATGTAAATGACTCAAGAATGACACCAAGCTCAGGAATGATTGGGTATTCTCAAGCTCTGAAATGAATGGAATAAAATTGAACACCAAAATTACCAAAATACCCTTATGGCCTATATTAAGTAAATGTATTGGATTAATTAAGGAATCCAAATAAGCATAGGTGTTGGACTACCTTTAAAAAGTTATGGAACACAACTTAAGTAAGACGATAAACTTTAATGATATGTCAGTACCTGAACGACATAGATATTACTTGAATGCGTGTTTGTCTACTCAAGTTTAGCTCGATGATAATTTTAGAAGTATTCAGCTCAGCTCAACTCTAGATCGCATTCAGTATTAAGAATTAGACGTTTGTTCGACAAATCAACCAAGAAGACCAAATTGAATGAATCTAAAGTACAATATATATCTGAAATTCAGGAACGTTTGTATTACTATGGAAAATCACGAAGTAACTGGAATGGACTTGAATGCTAAATGAACTAAGTAACTTCAATGACTGAGGATTAAGTAAGTGATTAGGATAAGCCTGGAAATTCGGATGAATTTACATGATGTATCGTCCTTATGGAACATGAACTACAAATCAAGCACGTCAGTATTTCATGATATCGTGGAAGCTTGGAAATGAAATAAAGACCATTGGAATATCTATTCAGCGATGATTCTGAAGATGATCTATGGACAAGAATTTGTGGTATTAAAGAGTAAATACCCTAGAAGGAAAATGAATTGACCAGTCGACATAGATTATTAAGGTTCTGAATCTTCGTTTTCAAGTTGTTCAATTATCTGATCAATTGACATGGATGTAAAGGATTCTGAATACCCTTCTGGTTACGTACAACTTCTGAAAACTGTCCGAATAAGATAATATCCTGATAATTCACATTCTGAATAACTGATGATTCTGTCAGTTAATGAACTCTTAAAATAGTGATTCTAAATTCCAACATTCTATCGACATACTGAAGAATTGTGTTTCTCTGCCTGATACAGTACCTCTAAATAATACATGTAAACTCTAGTGTGTTCCCTAATTACATGAATGTTTTTATCTGATTTCAAATTTGAATTCTGTCATGATACCTGACCTGGATTCTGATCTGATATTGACATGGATTCTGATCTGATACATGACCTGGATTCTGATATAATACTTGACTTGAATTATGTTTTGATTTTTGATATATCCGTTCACGTACGGAACATGTTTTATTGGGGGGTATTGTTGGAGGAAGATTACTTGGAGGCTCCTCGGCTTTGTGCTCAGGGCCTTACTTGCAGGCTCCTCGGCTTTGTGCTCAGGGCCTTACTGTTCGTGACGGGGTTGTATGGTTCTGGGGAACCTACACATTTTGTTCGTGACGGATGGGGGTATATATATATATGTTTTAAAAAGATCTGAAAAGTTACATGGTTTTTGGGAACACACTAGAAAACCTATTCTGATCTCCTAAACTCAGTCATCCGAAATATTTCTCTGAAACGAAAGCTCATTGTCTGTTACCACCTGAAATATCAGTAGGATCTCTGCTCAGTATAAAAATCTGTAAATGTTCAGAAACAATAAGGAAATATATATTTAGCTGTATCTGCACGTTCATCAGCATCATCTTGTAGTTCTGTATTACTGAGCTTTTCGAAGCTCACTCTATTACTCACATTTTCAGGTTAAAACAATTGTATCAGTGCATCTATCGACTTCAGTAAAGGAGTTCTTCCGGCGTGGTTGCAGAGTATGGTACTTGTGATTATGGGGCATGTAATTGTATTTTGATTTATATACGAGTCTTAAAATCTGTTTTATTTTTAAATAGCGACAAATGATTTTATAAGTTTGCATGTTCTGATAAAAAGTTTTAAATTTTCCATTATTTTTATAGTGGGTCGCTCTGGTGGCCCTAATGTGACTTCCCGGATCGGATCGGGCTCCCCGCATCAGTCTGGGGGGTTACCGTTTCTCCACGGCAAACGGTGACAGATTATGGAAAAAGGCCAACGGGGGTTTGATCGGGAGTCGACACCGATCCTAACAATGGTAGCAGTGCCGGCCACGGCCGGCCGATCGGCCTGCGACCATAGAAGGGGAAGAGAGAACTGGAGAAAATGGGGGAGAAGAAAAAGGGGTGCCTCTCGCACGCGGGATTCACTGTTTGGTTTTTTTAATAAAAAATATTTTATTTTTAAATTTTTTAAAAAAATTCTCAAAATTACCAGGGCTCGATGTAACACCCCCAACTCGTATCTGACCTGGATCCGAGTCCGAGATGTCACATCAACTTTTAAAACCTTTACTTGTTCAAAATAATGAAAGTTTCCCGTTAAAGAAAACTTCATATTATTTCATCATAAAAGTTTACAAACTTATCAAAGCATATACTATTCAAATCGTTTATATTACATGCCAACTATATCTAAAAGAATCAAATACATATTAAACATTTTTTTTCTGATCTTAAACGTTGTAAGGAAGATGTTGACCTGTCTTGCTCCTCTTAGATTCTCTTCTCACTTCTGTAACCTACGTGTGAAACAATCACACGCTAAGTCTATGACTTAGTGAGGTATAATTAAATTTACTATAACATATCATTCCTAATTGCTATTATGCATACTTCATAAACTATGGAATGCATTATGTATCAAACATAACTACAGACATATGCATATCAATTATTTATCTTTATTATAATTCTTGTCATTATCATTGATTTCTTTTATCATATAACCCTTTACTCACCATGCATACACATCATATAGCACATATATAACTATACCAATTAACAAACGTATCATCATGAGATTTTTGTAACACACTTAACATTACCAAACATACATATCGCATATAGTATATTTGTTATTATCTCTTGATTAGCCCATGTACACTGTGAGAACTATAAATATGCGAGTCTATTGAGGTTGTGCACTAATGTTGTCACCACAGCTCGTATAAATGCACCGAAGTGCCACATAGAATTGCACCGAAGTACCTCGTAGAATTGCACCATAGTGCAGCGTATAAATGCACCGAAGTGCCATATAAGACTGTCCCTAAAGATCACGTGGAAAATTCCTTAAGAATTATATACATATGCCAATGATCAAGTATGTGTCTCAAAAGACCTCACACATGTTCCAAATAATACATATATGTCCCGAAGGACCGCGTAGACCCTCGACTCTTGGCATGCCAACTATACCTCTAGCTATCATGTCGCATAACATGGGCATTAATATTTATGTTATCATACATTCACATATATACGTAGTCTCATAGTTCTTTCATATAGCTCACTGTCATATAAATCACATATCACATATACATATAGACATATGGTTCACTTATACGTAGAACATTTTCATATGATTCACATATCACAGAGCTTATCACATATAATTGTATTCTTTTTCATATAATCACATAGTCATATAATATTTCATATGATCTCATAGGTCATATCTCATAGATTCTTATTGCCTATTTTATATTATATTTTTATACCACTAATTCATAATATAATTTAGCTCAATGTTGATTAACTTATTTTACTCTTTCACTTATTCATATAATTTCATTACACCACTTTCTATAATTTATTACAACATCATGTACTCCTTTTACTGTAATTGATACATTAATGCCATATAATTTATATTTCTAATTCCTATAACATCCTTATATGATTTCAAGTACTTTGGTACTACACTTCATATCATATAAAAATCTAACAGTTTTAGATTATAGTTTCATTAACATATCGACCTTCCCTATTACTTATCTAACATATTCATATACTCATATCACATAATAATTTCCTGACTATATCTTATGTTCATTTCATGCTTAAATCGTATAATATCTAAGTCTCCCTTATATAGTTTACGCTACATATTCATAGAATCTTATTTGAATCTTATAGATAATTGCTACTTATCTTATCTCATTTCCCTTTTATCAATTTACATGATTTATTACACTAACCTTTTAAATAACATATGACTTATATCACTTATCTCACAATATTTAAATACTAGTTTACTCTATTTATTTAATTCAGTTTCATATAACACCTATAATCTTTCTCATATGGATTTTATAGTTCTTCATTAGATAATTCCTATATCATAATTTCCTTTAAGTATATCACACTTCCTATAGTGTTTATCCTATAGGTTCGTATCATCATATGTTCATGTCCCCTAATTTATATATTATTATTTTCCTAGAGTCACCTAATTATTATCTTCCGTTTATATTTGGTTCTCTTGAATCTTCTCATAATCACATATCTTCATGACTTATCACTTATGTGTAGCTTACATTTCATTCTTATATAGCACAATAAACCTTGGCTTAATTATTCTGTAAATAGCATATACTTACATGGCTTTTCTTTTATAAGCATATCATTACATAACTTATTTTATGCTTTCCCATTAAAATATAATAATATTTACATAAATCATGTATCACACACAAAGCATATCAACATATAGCACATATAATCATATCAAACCATGCTCATGTTCATGACTTCATGCATTCTACTATAGGAAATAGACTCATCGAGAGTCATATTTCCATTAACACAAGATACCAAAAGTATGCACTCACCTGGCCTCACTAGTCAATACCGATCTCTTATCTATTCCCCCCGATCGATCTTACTTGTCAATAGTTCCAGAACTCGTTTAGGCTCTGTATCTACACAATTATACATTTTTAGGCAATTATTAGATACCTATACCTTGTAATTCGATACTAACAGCATAAACGAACTTAATAAACCAATATTCACATTTTTCCTTTAGGGGGTATCGATACTCTACTGGGGTATCGGTACCCTCAAAACATTATGTAATTTTTTGTTCAAGGGGGTATCGGTACCCAACTGGGGGGTATCGGTACCCCTATGACATTATGAAATTTTTTTCGTTTGAGAGGGTATTGGTACCTGTTGAATGGATACCGATACCCCTAGCTCAAAAATCATGTTTTGAGCTCGAAAATTCACTCTATTTCTCACAAATACCTCATGTTTCAACCTTTTACATATCCATAACTCATATACACATGTTTAAACCCATTTCTACTCCATAATCATTTCTTTAAACTCAAAATTCTATCATTTACATGGCATTCAAGATTCACACTAAATTTCCAACATGTTCTAAATTTAATTCTAACACCTCATACTTCCTAATTAGCTTGGTGACAAGTCAAATTTAACTTCCAATTTAACTTATTAACTCTCATTCAAGATTTCCTTTAAAAACTTCTAATCTTTAATCTCTCTTGACTCCTTTATCTTATGGTTTTAAGACAAAATTAAGCTTTCCTTAAGCTTAATTATCATCTAATGATCAGAACCCAATCTTAAATTCAGCTAAATATCAACCAACAAGAGATCTTACATTTGCTTATGGCTTCACGTGAAGAAGAAGAAGAAAGGAGAAGAAGAGAACTCTAGAGAAATCTCTCATCTTCCACATGGTTATCTTATCTTATAATGGAAAATAAAAATCTTACTTGTCAAATGACCATTTTACCCTTTAATTCATTCAATAATTACTAAGCAGTCTTCATAAAATATTTCCAATAAGTCATTGAACTATTCAATTATCCTACATTAATCACCAATTTCTGAAATTTTCAATCTAGTCTCTAACCCGGTGTTGAGGCAAAGTTTAACGGTCAAATTAGTGTGTACCGATACAGTTCAAAGGGAAAATGGAAATAAATCCTTCTTTTAGTTTAAGAAATGAAAATTTAAGTATGCCAAGTGGAATGTTGATATGTATATTATACGTGTGATTATGTAGATATCAATCGAGAGCAATGTCCGGACAAGGTGTCAAGTAATAGCCATCAAGAAGAGATAAGGAATTTGTATTGATTAGTGAGTGCACATTATTTAGTATATGATGTTTCATGGGAAATAAGACTTGTGATAAGTTTATTTCCAATAGTAAAAATGCATGAATTCATAGATAGAAGTATGTGTTTGTTATGATTTATATGTGTGCATGGGTATATGTGTTAACATATTATTGTGTATGTTATATGAGTTGTATAAGTATATGTTAGTGTGATAAGTCATATGGAACAATACAAATAATCTATATGATTATATAAAAATATGAAATAAGCTACGTGATAAGGACATAAGGAATGAAATGAACACGTGATATAGGCTATAAGCTAAAGAATCATTTGCTATAAATATATGGGAGCATAAGATAATCAAGTATAAATTATATTATATGGTATAAATGATGATATCAAATTATAAGACAAGTGTTATAGGAATGAATTATATACTTAAAGGAACCTATGATATAGGAGTCTTGTGAAATTGAACTAAATAAATAGATTAACTTAGTAAATAAATAATATTAGATAAGTGGTATAAATTAATTATATGTTATAGTATAGATTACATGATCTGTATAAATTCAGGATAGTGTAATAAATCATATGACTGGGTATAAATAATTATGTGAGTAAATGGAAAAGGGAGACAATATAAGTATTTACTTATAGGGTAATATGAGATTATATGAACATATAGTATAACTTTATGAGAAATTCTTATGTTTTATAGGATTTAGGTGTGGAAATAATCTATGTATAAGTGAATTACGTGAACTATGTGAGTATAAAAGTACAAACCATAAGTTATATGATACGAATAAGTTATTATATGTACATGATGTATGTTATGAGATGTGATCTATGTGATTAAGAGAGAATGATATTAGCTATAAGAGTATATGTACATGTGAATGATATGGAAATGAACTACGTGACTATGTGTGATCTAATGAATATATGATAATGAGATATGTGAAATAACTGTGAGATTATGTTTATATGTGATATAAATATGTGAATTTATGATAACATAAATATTAATGCCCATGTTATGTGTCATGAGAGCTAGAGATATAGTTGGCATGCCAAGAGTCGAGGGTCTACGCAGTCCTTCGAGACATATGTGTATCCTTTGGAACATCTATGAGGTATTTTGAGACATATACTTGGTCCTTAGAATATGTATATGATTCTTAAGGAATTTCTATGTGGTCTTTATGGACATTTTATATGGCACTTTGGTGTATTTCTACGCGGCACTTCGGTACAATTCTACATGGCACTTAGGTGCATTTATACGAGCTGTGGTGACAGCATTAGTGTACAACCTCTATAGACTCACATATCTATAGTTCTCACATGTGTGCATGGGCTAATAAAGGAAATGATATAAAAAGAACCTTGTATGATATTATGTACTTTGTTTGTAATCTTTATGGTGTGAAGTGAAATATGTGATATGTGATATGATGATGTGTATATAGTTTGGTTAAGAATAATAGATATAAGAATATATGACTAAAAGATAAAGAACCAAAATAAGACTATTAAAGAGATAACAATAAATTTATTACATATGATTTATATGATTTGTGTTATGAAACATGTTACAATAATTATATATGATATGTGTGCTTATTTGTGAAACAATATGTATATATATTATTATATATAAGATATATTAAATATGAGTAATAATAATCAGAATAATGAAATGGCATGTATATATATATGTGTTTATGTTTGGATGCATAATGCATTCTATAGTTTATCATGATTACATGAAATGTGCATAATATGAATTAGTTATGATATGCTATAGCAAGTTTACTTATGCCTCACTAAGTCATCGACTTAGCGTGTGAGTGTTTCACACGTAGGTTCCGGAAAAGCAAGAAGATACACTAAGAGGAGCAAGACAGGTTGGCATCTCCTTTATGAAGTTCAGATCAGGAAAGTATTTGTAAATTTATATATATTGTTATATTAATTGTAGTTGGCATGTACTAATAGAATTTTATTGAATATGCTTTGATAGGTTTTGTAAGACCAAACATTTTAGTTAATGAAAAACATTCACTTTCTCGAATTGTGAATTTAAATTTTAACCAATTTGTAAAGAAAAATGTTTTGAAAAGTTAATGTGACGCCCCGGACTCGGATCTGAGTTGGGGGTGTTATATTTAATGGTATCAGAGCTAAGGTTTAGCCGATTCTAGGCCTAAACCGAAGTCAAATGAGTTTTAATGATGTGTACATGCCAACATAAAATGAAAAAAAATCTGATCTGATAGTGTAAGGAGTGTGCTATCTTGCTAGTAGAATTAGATTGTTAAGTTATAATAGAAGTATGATTATGATAATTTCAAAGTGAAGTGAAAGGCTATATTCCTGATTGTGATAGCAATTCACCTGCCCTGGCCAGGCAGGATGAAGAGCAGACACCTCCTTTGTAAAAGTTAAGGATTTGTTTTCAGGATATTGAAAATGCAATCGAATAATGTTAAAGGATCTCCATTGATTCAAAGTGAAGAAGTTAGATGAAGTAGTTTAGTTGCTATACGTTCGAGCTAAAGTAAAGTGAACAGATGTTATTAGGAGAATGAT
This sequence comes from Hibiscus syriacus, assembly GCF_006381635.1. Taxonomy (NCBI): domain Eukaryota; kingdom Viridiplantae; phylum Streptophyta; class Magnoliopsida; order Malvales; family Malvaceae; genus Hibiscus; species Hibiscus syriacus. The sequence goes on along the minus strand of NW_024062693.1, from coordinate 886,388 downwards.
AGAAGATTCAGTGATGCGGTTATTAGTTTAGAAAAGTTCAAGAATAGGTATTCGGTGATAAGTTTAGCAGATATATGAAGCCAAAGTTTATGAATTTTTGAAATAGGGGAATCATAACGTGTATCGATAAGAGTATAGTTTGATAAGTTGAAGGAATTGTTGCTAGGCTAACCTAAAGGAAAATGATGTATGTAAGTGATGTGTGAAGGGCTTGTGCCTTGATCAAAAGAATATTATTGGTATTAGAATTGTGCCTTTTTCAAGAAGTGGTTAATGGTGTAAAAGATCTAGAGAGAGTTATTTCATAGAATCAGTACTATCGAAGAGAGACAGAGATTAGGATTTTCAACTATAGACTCGGTTTGAATCAGATGTATTCCATGTTGAAAGATCAAATTTGATGAAAGTCAAACTCACTTAAGTAGTAGAGTCTGGTACTGGAAAAGTAAATAAGGAGTTAAAAATATATATGAAGTTAAGATATGAAAGTGGGGGAAATAAATTAAGAGTTCTGTTAGAAATGATGTAAATTGAAAAAGAAAAATTATTTAAAATGGATCAAGTAATGTGAATATTATTTTGGAAGAGTTTAAGAATGTGTACATCGGTGATTAGTTTACAAGACAAAGGAAGTTGGAATGTTCAGTTTGTGCAAAAGAAATTGCATAGTGTATGAGAAATGATGTGGATTTGATAAGTAAAGTTGACTATTAAGTCATGAAAATGTGATAAAGATCGATAATCAGGGATAAGTATAAGCGATACAAAAAGAGTCTGAGAGTATGAAGAAAAAGATACGACCTATGCTATAAGGAGATTTTGATTTATGTTAGAAAGAAATGAAAAAGATGGAGTTTAAAGGAACAAGTGTGACAAGGGTTATATGGATGAGTAGATTATAAGTGTGATACAGAAATAAGAAAGATATGTAAGGTTGTATAAAGAAATTGTTTGATTTTGGTCAAGTAGACATAGTCAGAGGAATAAGAAATGATTTATAAGTATTAAGGAAGTTCCATATATAATTGAATTATTATATTCTTTTGATCAAGTTATCAAGAATAAGCATACTATTTGTAAGTAAATTAGAGATTAACGAAGGGAATCAATTGATTTATGATCTTGAGTGATAAGAATGAATGTTACTATTTATATGATAAGTGACATGATATGGATTTTCAATGATCCCAAAAGTAAGTGTACAATCGAAGAAGAGAAAAGATAGAAATGGATTAGGTTCTTTGAAAATTAAAGGCAAATCATTAATTGCAATTGCGAAGGGATAAAGTAGAGAAAACAACATGAGAACATTATAAGATATGTTATTATCAATATTGTGCAATGAAAATTCGAGGGCGAATTTTCTTAAAAGGAGTGGAGATTTGTAACATCCCAAAATCAAAGCAAGTGACTAAAATATAATGTTTGGAAATTTTATGCTTAATTTCATATAAGTTAAAAGTTTAGGGACTTAAGTAAGAATTTTAATATTGGATTAAATAACAAAGATAGAGAGTGAAAAGGGTATTTTGGTCTTTTTGTCTTAAAGGATATTTTGTTTCCTTTATTTAGAGTGAAACACGTGAGAATTGAGGGAGATTTCTAGAAGCCTTTCTCCTCTTGCTTTCTTCTTTCCATAAGCTCCATGGCAAAGGTAAGTTTAATTTCAGCTGATTAATTCTTGAATTTTTAAGTTGGGTTTTATTCTTTGGGTGTTATATAAGCTTAGGGAAAACTTATATAAGCTTAAAACTCAAGAATGAACAAGATATAAGAGATTTGGTAAAAAGAGTTTTTGAGTGAATTATTGGAATAGAAGAAGTTAATGGATTTTGAAATGAAATTTGACTTGTCATCAGTCAAAATAAGAAATTCAAAGTGTTAGAAACGAATTTAGAACATGTTGATAAATTGGTAAGATTATTGGTTTCTAAATTTAAGATAGAAGATTAGATATTAAGATGAGTTAAAGTGACATAAGTTGGTTAGAATAAGAGTAGATGAGTTTAAAGGACATAACGGAGGTTATATAAGAAGAATTAAGGAGTTTTGGTAAATTTTCGTGCTTAAAATTGATTTCTGTGCAAGGGTGTATCGGTACCCATTCAACAGGTACCGATACCTCAAGAGTAAAAATCTGGGAAGACGTTCAAAGGGTACTGATACCTTAAGGAGTATATCGATACCCCCTTGAAAAGGAAAATTTCGACTGTAATTTGTGTATCGATACATAGGTAGTGTATCGATACACTAGTGAAGGGATGTATTGATACCCTATAGTGTGTACTGATATACTTCAAAGGGAAAATGGAAATAGATCCTTCTTTTAGTTTAAGAAATGAAAATTTAAGTATACCAAGTGGAATGTTGATATGTATATTATATGTGTGATTATGTAGATATCAATCGAGAGCAATGTCCAGACAAAGTGTCAAGTAATAGCCATCAAGAAGAGATAAGGAATTGGTATTGATTAGTGATGCCAGGTGAGTGCACATTATTTAGTATATGATGTTTCATGGGAAATAAGACTTGCGATAAGTGTATTTCCAATAGTAAAAATGCATGAATTTATAGATAGAAATTTGTGTTTGTTATGATTTATATGTGTGTATGAGTATATGTGTTAACATGTTATTGTGTATGTTATATAAGTTGTATAAGTATATGTTAGTGTGATAAGTCATATGTAACAATACAAATGATCTATATGATTATATAAAAATATGAAATAAGCTATGTGATAAGGACATAAGGAATGAAATGAACATGTGATATAGGATATAAGCTAAAGAATCATTTGCTATAAATATATGGGAGCATAAGATAATCAAGTATAAATTATATTATATGGTATAAATGATGATATCAAATCATGTGAAATTGAACTAAATAAATAGATTAACTTAGTAAATAAATAGTATTAGATAAGTGATATAAATTATATGTTATAGTATAGATTACATTATCTGTATAAATTCAGGATAGTGTAATAAATCATTTGACTGAGTATAAATAATTATGTGAGTAAATGGAAAAGGGAGACAATATAAGTATTTACTTATAGGGTAATATGAGTTTATATGGACACATGGTATAACTTTATGAGAAAGACTTAGGTGTTATAGGATTTAAGTGTGGAAATAATCTATGTGTAAGTGAATTACGTGAACTATGTGAGTATAAAAGTACAAACCATAAGTTATATGATACGAATAATTTATTATATCTACATGATGTATGTTATGAGATGTGATCTATGTGATTAAGGAAGAATGATATTAGCTATAAGAGTATATGTACATGTGAATGATATGAAAATGAACTACGTGACTATGTGTGATCTAATGAAAATGTGATAATGAGCTATGTGAAATAACTATCAGATTATGTGTATATGTGATATAAATATGTGAATATATAATAACATAAATATTAATACCCATGTTACGTGTCATGAGAGCTAGAGGTATAGTTGGCATGCCAAGAGTCGAGGGTCTACACGGTTATTCGGGACATATATATATCCTTTGGAACATCTTTGACATCTTTTGAGACACATACTTGGTCCTTAGAATATGTATATAATTCTTAAGGAATTTCTATGTGGTCTTTATGGATATTTTATATGGAACTTCGGTGCATTTCTACGCGGCACTTCGATGCAATTATACGTGGCACTTCGGTGCATTTATACGAGCTGTGGTGACAACATTAGTGTACAACCTTTATACAATCACATATCTATAGTTCTCACATGTGTGCATGGGCTAATAAAGGAGATGATATAAAAGAACCTATTATGATATTATGTGTTTTGTTTGTAATCTTTATGGTGTGAAGTGATATATGTGATATGATGATGTGTATATAGCTTGGGTAAGAAGAATAGATATAAGAACATATGACTAAAAGATAAAGAACGAAAATAAGACTATTAAAGAGATAATAATAAATTTATTACATATGATTTATATGCTTTGTGTCATGAAACATGTTACAAGAATTATATGATGATATGTGTGCTTATTTGTGAAACAATATGTATGTATATGATATACAAAATGTAATAAGTATAAGATATATTAAACATGAGTAAATAATAATCGGAATAATGAAATGGCATGTATATATATGTTTGTGTTTATATTTGGATGCATAATGCATTCTATAGTTTATCATGATTACATGAAATGTGCATAATAGGAATTAGTTATTATTTGAAATGTGTATAATAGGAATTAGTTATGATATGTTATAGCAAGTTTACTTATGCCTCACTAAGTCATCGATGTAGCGTGTGAGTGTTTCACATGTAGGTTCCGGAAAAGCGAGAAGATACGCTAAGAGGAGCAAGACAGGTCAACATCTCCTTTACGAAGTTCAGATCAGAAAAGTATTTGTAAATTTATGTATATTGTTATATTAATTGTAGTTGGCATGTACTAAGAGCATTGTATTGAATATGCTCTGATAGGTTTTGTAAGACCAAACATTTTAGTTAATGAAAATCATTCACTTTCTCGATTTGTGAATTTAAATTTTAACCAATTTGTAAAGAAAAAGTTTTGAAAAATCAATGTGACACCTTAGACTGGGATCCGGGTTGGGGGTGTTACAGTTTTTCTATGCCTTTTGGTAGTTTTCGGTCGTTTGACCTTAATTTTCATTTATCTTTTTTCTCAAAGTTGGATTTGATATCGCTGCAACTGGTCAAGATGAAGCTTATTTGTTATCATGCTGATATTCCTTGCTTTAGACCCTCTGATTGATGTGGATACACGTTTTACGCTCGCGGATAGTTTTCTCACGTTGCTTGACTGTTATTTTCAATTTGTCGGTGATGTTTCAGTAGTTTCATCCCCTTTTATGATTTGTTTGTCGATTAGTCAGATTTGTTTGTACCTTTATTTTTTTTTCGAACATTGGTTAAGTTTTATAATAATTTCCTTTTATGATCTTGTGTGATCTAGGTGGCTAGTGTTTGTGTCAATGGTTATAGGAAAATTTTCTAATTATAATTTAGTTTACATTTACGGTTATGCTCGTAAATCTTTATTGTAATTCTAGATATTTTCTATTTTTAATAAAACTAGCGGTTTTCTAAAAAAAATCAGATAAATTATTTATAATTATTAATTTTATATTTTGAATAATTATTAAGATGTGTATTATTTGTATTACACTTGTAACTTCAACAATTCTTTTATATAATTATCAATCTGTTGCCGCTGCGTATTGCCTCCCTCGAATCTAACCAATAAAATTATTAGTTAGAATATATAAATTAATTGACTGTTAAATTATAAATCTATGGGTCAAAATAAAACTGTATTATTCAAATTATCAAAAAATAAATAAATGAAAGGCCTCAGCCTTGCCTGTCCCTGACATTCACCTATAATATAAAAAAGAGAAAATAACTTCAGTGACCAAAAATGACTTATAATATACGATTTTAATCAAAAAAAAATTTGGATTTACGAAAATGACTAACAAATTCACAACGCGAACTCTAATTTCGCAACTCAGTTTCCTAATTCGCAACGCGAATTTGTAAATCGCAACGCGAATCTGTAAATTGCATTGCGATTTTCCAAATTCGCAACTCTGAATTTCAAATTCGCAACTCGATTTCTGAATTCGCAACGCGGATTTTGTTTTCGCAACTCGATTTTCGAATTCGCAACACGAATTTTAATTTCGCAACAGGTTTTAGTTTCGTAACACAAATGTTTTGGGTATATAACTACGCAACAGTAGAAACTCATAACCTAAACCCTAAATCGTAACTCATTCCATATCCATCTATCACTCTTTCCGGCGACATCCGTTCCTATATCCAACGACATCCTTCCCCATCTCTAATTTTTTTTTACATAATTTTATTTCTATATAATTTTTCAATGATTTCTCTCCCAAATTATCAACTATCAACTTAATAAAGGTATGTTTTTCTATAAGTTAGTGATGATATGTAGTTTATAGCTCGTTTGTTTAGTAAATTAATTTACAATTTGTAGAATGAAATCATCTAATGTTGATCATGTTTGGATAGATTTGTGTTTTGGAGGGTCATGGGAGAATGTCCATGGTGTTTTACAATATATGCCTTTACCCATGAATCTTCAACTAAAACTGTCATTAAAAAATTTAACTTATGAAACTCTAATGTTATGTGTTGCAAAGAAATTGAATTTAGAGCCTCTAAGTAGATTTAGGTTATCTTATCAGAGAAAAGGTAAAGTTTATTTGTTAACCGACAATGAAGATGTTGAACGATTCATTGCTTACATTAGTGTTTCGCAAGAAGATGATGTTACATTGTATGTTTTTGAACCTAGAAGTAGTGAAGTTGGGTCATTAGCGAGTAGTAATCAACTAAGTTCTTCAACCCCAGTTTATGATGCTCACAATGTACAACGTTGTTATGAACCTCAAAATTTAATGGTTCCACCACAATTTCATCACCAAGAAAATTTTATTTCACCACATTTCCAATACCAAACACAATCTCAAAACCCGCAACCTTTTCTTAATCCAAATCGCAATCAACTTTCAGCACCAAATTCTGGTTTTCGTATTGACAGTTAGACGATTATGAACCAACAGAAAAAATTGTGAGTACTAGTCAGTATTCGAAATTTGATCTTGGTCAATACCCAGACTTTGATCTTGTTTAATACTCGGATTTTAATGATGTTTCATAAGAAGAAACATACCATGCGTGTAATTATTTTGATATTGGTCAATACCTGAATTTTGATGATGAAACAACCGTTGCCGAGGAAGATGTTGTTGATAATAATGAAAAGGAAGTTACGTCTGTGAATGAACATGTTGAACATCCATTCTGTAATTCATATAACCTTGAAGAAAAAAAGAAGATGATGAAGTCCCCAAAGAAAAGAAAACAAAATGCCACAGAAGTATAACTGAAATATGCTAGAATTACTTCAGATACCGGAAGAAGAGTTGGTAAAGATAGTAGTTGATTGTTACACAAAAGTTATTCGTATCAAGAAAGATGATTGTTTTGATACAAAGGAAGACTTGAAGATAGCTTTGTATACGAAATGTGTGGAAGATAGCTATCAACTAAAAGTTAACAAATCAAGCAAAGATCGTTTCGAAACAAAGTGTATGATTGACAAAAACTGTACGTGGTGTATGATTGCAAAGAGGATGAAAGATTACGAAATGTTTCAAGTTAGGACTTTTATTGATAAACATACATGTTCAAGAACCCAAGTTTTTCCTCACCATAGACAGACAAACAAAAAGGTGTTGGGTGGTTTTCTAGCTGAGTTAATGTTTTTGAATGGCAGAGTATATCAGGGACATGAAATTATGACTGACATGAATGCTCGGTTCAAGATTAGTATCTCATATTCTCAAGCTTGGAGAGCCAAAAGTTATGCCTTAGAATTGTTGAGGGAGTCTCCAGAAGCATCGTTTGCCCAACTGCCGGCTTATTGTCACAATTTAAAGCAGAAAAATCCTGGGTCGGTAACTCATATCAAAACATATAGAGATGGATGCTTTGAGTTGCTGTTTATGGCCATTAGTGTTGTGATTAGTAAATCAATATAATTTTGTTAACTCATTTTTGTTAGTTACATGCATTTCACATTTAAATGATTATGTCTTGTGTATATTATTTTGTAGATTCGTTCGTTTATTACTTGCATGCGCCCAGTTATTATAGTTGACGGAGCACATTTGAAAGGTCGATACCTTGGAGTAAACTTATTAGCAGTAGCTATGGATGCTAACAATGGGATACTGCCAATAGCTTATGGGGTTGGCAAATCTGAAACCTCCGATTCATGGACATGGTTTATGGGGCATCTTAGGGATTGCATAGGTCCTATTAGCAATCTGACAATCATATCCGATAGGGAAAACTCAATTGACAACGCTGTTAGAAAGTGTTTCCCAGATGCTTTTCATGGACTTTGTGGTGTTCATTTGTACAGAAATCTAAAATCAAGGTCGACTGGTATAAAAAAATCACAAATGGACATACTGGAAGGCTGTAAAAACTTATCGGGAAGTGGATTTTAATAAGCATATAAATTGTTTAAAACATGTTTTGCCTCAATGTGCTCAAACACTAGAAGATGTCGGGTTTGAAATATGGACAAGAGTACATAAACTTGGAGCAAGATATGGTTTCATGACGTCTAATAGTACATAATCAATCAACGCTCTAAGTTGTCATTCCCGAAAATTACCCATTACTATGTTAATGGAGCTTTTTCGAGCCTCTATTCAACAGTGGTGTCGTAACCGTCTTTCGGTTGGGCCCCGGAATTGGGCTTCGACTTGAAAAATGTGATTGGAGTCGCCACCGATTATTTATTTAAAAAATAAATAGGTTAATCGGATACCTTATCTTACCTGATCTGCGTCTTACCAAAGATATGTCGGATTCGGGAGTCGATTACGGTCAAGGAAGGATTAGCACCCTTAAACCGCCCTTTCGGTACTACGTAATTTGCCGGTTGTCTTAAATTAAGAAAATTGTAATTTAAAATTAAAAGGTAAAAATACGATCACAATTACTTACCTTAGATAGTTTTAAAGGTGTGGCCTTAAGAAGGTCAAAAAACCATGTTAGATAAAAAGGTAATAGATAAAAAGGTAAGAAATAAATTAATTAATTAAATTAAATAAAGAGAAAACAAATTAATAAAAATAAGATAAAGAAAACAAAGATAAAATAGTAAGTAAAATAAATATAAAAAATAAAGAAAAAGAAGAAAAAGAAAAAAAATATAGAAATAAAAAAAATAAATAAAATAATAATAAAAAAGTAAAAATAATATATATATAAAATAAAAAAAATAAAAAAAGTAAATATATATATATAAATTAATAAAACTGATAATAAAAAATAATATATTTATATATATAATCTAAAAAAAATAAAAATATATACTAAAGTAAAAAAGAAAATACATAAAATGTAAAAAAAATATTACATGAAAAAAAAGAAAAGAAAAATAACAAAACAATTAAATAAAATGAGTAACAAGGGAAATGTGCTTATAAATAAAGTTAAATAAATAAAATAATAATAATTAAAACGTAAATGTAAGAGACCAAATCAAAAGTAAAAAGATACTACCTTTTATTTATTTTTCGAATCGTTTACAATAGCTTTGCCTTTGTATCTTCTCGTGCTTTCCTCTATGTTTTGTGTGTAAATCGTGTCTTACAATGGTGAGTTACAATGGCTATTTATAGTGCTTGTGGATCCTATCTTTAGGAGTTTAAATCATAAAATTCTATCCTATTTTTTTGAATCCTAGCAAAATTCTATCATATCTTTAGGAGTTTGAATCCTAAAATTATATCCTATTTTTAGAAGTTTGAATCCTAGTAGGACGAAAAATGTGTGTTGACAGCTGCCCCTCTTTGCCCATAGTCGTGTAACGGGGATAGGGCAAAGATTAAAAGACACACTTTTCGTTCAGTGGAGTTGAAAATTAACTCTGATGTTTCAATAACTCCCTGTCGAATTGAGTTACGGATGACTCCTCCATCGTGAAGTCGAGTTCATCTTGAAATGATATGAAATTAAAGCCGTAGTTCGGAATTTGAATCAGCACGTGGCTTCCCGTTACCCTTCGATCTTCTTCTCGGTTTAAAGACCTTGGATCGGAATAGAACTGAGAAATCTTCATTGACAGATAGCTTTTTCTTGACTTAAGCTATGCTGTTTGAAAATGTTTGCTTGTCACTAAGGCACGGCTAACCCAGGTCCTCTCCTCGACTTGAAAACCTCGACTGCAACCGGAAAGTAGTGCGATTGATGTGTCATCGAGCTGAATGGAGTCGAACTCGACAATTTTGATGGCAAATAATCCTTCTTTGAGTTGGATATCCTTCATCGTGAAGTTGAAATCCAAGTAAGTAGCATTGTTCCAAGTCCAATATACTCCGTCGTGAAGTTGAAATTGGCTCTGGAACCGGAAAATTGTTTGTTGACAACCAGCCGTCCCTTCGTTGTGAAGTTGAACTTGTGTTGTCTCGAGTCCAATATCCTTCGTTGTGAAGTTGAGATTGGCTCCGAAATTGTTTGTTGACAGTCAGCCGCCCCTTCGCTGTGAAGTTGAGCTTGTGCTGTCTTGGGTCCAATATCCTTTGTTGTGAAGTTGAAATTGGCTCTGAAATTAAGAAGTTGTTATTGACAAGCAGCGGTCCCTTCGTCGTGAAGTTGAACTTGCGTTGTCTGGAGTCCAATATCCTTCGTTGTGAAGTTGAAATTGGCTCTGAAATTGAGAAGTTGTTGTTGACAGGCAGCGGTCCCTTCGCCGTGAAGTTGAACTTGCGTTGTCTGGAGTCCAATATTCTTCGTTGTGAAGTTGAAATTGGCTCTGAAATTGAGAAGTTGTTTGTTGACAACCAGTCGTCCCTTCGTTGTGAAGTTGAACTTGTGTTGTCTCGAGTGCCACGATATCCTCTGTCGTGGAGTTGAAATCGCAGATGGCCCCTTCGTTGTGAAGTTGAGCCTTGACTATAATATCCTTCGTCGTGAAGTTGAAATCCAAGTATTGTATGTTGCGGGTGGACACAATTCCCTTCGCCGTGAAGTTGAAACCGTGGAGACCCCTTTATTGTGAAGTTTGGCTTCGAGCTAGATATCCTTCGTCGTGAAGTTGAAATCCACTCTCGAGCAAATTGTGTCGCTTTGAGTTCAATATCATTCGCCGCGAAGTTGAAATTGACTCTAGCTAAAACCTGAAAAAGTTATGCATATATGTGATGCTATGGATGCAATGCTCTTAGGTGTGCCTAAAATGCATATGCAACATATGTTATCTTGGGGCTCTGGAGAGAAATCTCGATCTCTAGTTGCCTGTCTGGAATCTTGATTCTTGAATCTTCAAATTTTGATCCCTGATCTTGAATTCTTCAAATGTTCAAATTTGATGTGCACATTCTATTTTTGATTTGAGAAATGCTTCTCGACCATCTCAAGTATGTGCCTGAGCTGAGTGTAACGGTTCAGATGATGCTTCAAAAGAAGTTGTCTTGAAAGAGATAGAATTCGTTTCAAGGGAAACGATCTCAAAGATATCTGTTGTTTCATGAGAAACGGTCTCAAGGGAAACAAAATTATGTTTTAAGGGAAATAAATTTGAAGATTTTGTGTTTCAAGAGTAACTGTCTCAAGGGAGACAAAATTTGTTTTAGGGGAAATAAATTCAAAGATTTTGTTTCAAGGGAAACTGTCTCAAGATAGACGAAAATTGTTTCAAGAGAAACTGTCTCAAGAGAGAAAAAACTTAGTTCCAAAAGAAACTGTCTCAAGGGAGACGAAATTTGTTTCAAAGAAAACATATTCAAATATTTTGTTTCAAGAGAAACTGTCTCAAGAGAGACAAAATTTGTTTCAAGAGAAACTGTCTCAAGAGAGACAAAATTTGTTTCAAGGGAAACTGTCTCAAGAGAGACAAAACTCTTCTAGTGAAAACGGTCTCAAGCGAGACAAATCTTGTTTTAAGAAAAACAATCATGAGTGAAATAAATCTTATTTCGAGTAAAACAGTCCCAAGTGAGACAAAGTCTGTTTTAAAAAAGCAATCTCAAGTGAGATAATCATCTGCATTAAATGAGACTGTCTCAAGCGAGACAGAATTTATATTGGAAATGTCGAATTTGAAAATGAATGTCGATCTTTCTATCTGTCGAGTTGGTTGAAGTGTAGCTTCTTGCTGCTGAGCTAAGCAACCGACATCAATCTGTAAAGGTGCTTTTGAATCGAGTATCCTTCGTCTTGAAGTCGAACTTGACTCTAAAGCTGTAAAAATTATGTACGTGGAAAGAAAATGATAGATATGACGCTCTAAAATGTATGCATAAGATGCATGTAACATGAATTGGTTATATTTTATCTCCTGAAAAAGGTCTGATAATTCGCATTAGGATGTTGAATCCCCAAAGATGCCTCAATATCCAAAAATGCCCCAATATTTGATGTTGAATCTTCAAAGATACACCAAATGTTCCTCATTTCTTGCTTCATCATTGATTCTAAGCATGAGCTTTGTGTTTGAGAGTCACATGTCATTTACCAAGATCCACTTTAGAGAGACTGTCTTGTTTGAAAAAAAAAATGTTTTTCTTTCTCTTTTATTTTCAAAGTCATGAAAATATCAATTAAAAGAGTTTCAAAAAATGTTTAATCTCAAGTTTTAAAAATATTGCCCCTATCACGGTTTTACAATTGAGACGAATCATAAAACTAGAGTTCATCGGATATCAAAGAATTAATTATAATGTTAATCCTTCAATAAATTATAGTTATTTGACAACTGCCAAGATCCAAGCTATCTTTGGGAGATGGTCAAGTAAGGAAAGGATAAAAAGTCTCAGGTCATTGTGTTTGGTCAAAGGTTTGGCATTTGATGCTCAAAGGATTGATGGGGTAGCTTGCATGCTTCTCTACTGGAAGTGTTCTCTGACTCCCAACCTTCGTTGTCACACTCGGATTGTGCGATGCCTTATCAAGGAATTTGTGTGATCGCTTCAGTTGCACAATTTTTATATTCGAGCCGCCTTTTCAGGTTTTCAACTCGAATCCTCCTTTGGTTTCAAGACGTTATTCAGGATTTATATCTTGAACCCCCCTTTGTTATTTTTCTCTACCATACATTAATTACATTGTTTTTTTGCAAACAAAGAGTAATCCTGATGGGCGGGATGAAATCTGAAGATAGTCTCTTCTGTTTAGAAATCTATGTATGATTAGAAGGGACTTTTAAGGCACGTAATGTAGGCCAGGGTTCGTGGTTATGAAAGAAAAGGATAAATAGGCCCAAATAAGTGTTTCAGGGTATTAAACCAAGGATCAATTCATTATGATGCCATCAATCTTGTCTTGCTCAAAATGTCTCTTTCTCTTGATGCTCTATGATCTTTGAGTGAAGGGATTCAGTGATTCGGGAATGATTGTGCTTGATCAATCTCATTGAAGCTTGATGCACCATTTGTCTTTAGGGAATTTTGCATGTGCTTTTTGTCCTCTTTTTTTATTTTTGTTCTTTCTTTTTTGTTCTTGTTTTTTCCTTTTTTCCTTTTTTGCTTCTTTTCTTTTTTCTTTTTGCCTTTTTGTTCTGATTGAATCATCGCACTTGGCATTTGGTTCACCTTTCGGTATCTCATCTGAATCAATGTCTTCACTCATGTGAGCAGATTTTCTCCACCTTGCCCCCCAGTGTGGAGGGTGATCCTTGGTTAGGGTTGAATCAGAAGAAAAAAATACTATAGGCTCAAAAAGGGGACGCAAGGGATATATATTTTCTCCTGTTGTGAAGGGATAAAGAAAGAAAGCCGTTCATCATTTCATACATGTAAGTCTTCACAGAAGAGGTATCCCTAGGGGGATAGATTTTCAAGATTAATTCTATTCACATGAAAACAGTGCAATTAATGCATGATAGAATTATTTCGAATGAATTATTTTTTCTGCTCCTTGCTCCCAACATGTCTCAATGTTCAGGATCCTGGCGAGATGCCCCAAACTGTATCTTGGAAGAATGCTCATGTTCAAATGAACAACTCAATGCCTTGGGTTTTAATGGTAAAAAAGGTTAATTTTGAGTCTAAAAAGACAGTTGTGTGATCTTATTGACTCAAAGAAAGGTGTGGGTGTATCAAAAAGATAAAGGTAATGTTCAAGAATTTCAAATGGAGGTAATGTCAAAATTTGGTTTTTTGATAATGACAATGAGTTATTTTGGGTAAAGAATCAAGGTGTTTTATTCTAGGGTTTGAGACAGGGTACGAAAGGTCTAATCTTGTCATATGTCAAAAATCTATAATTCTTGAAGAATTAAAAGAATCCTCAATTCATTTAATATTCAAAGAACTAAAGATTAAAATTTGTTCAATTGCTCCACCTTAGAAAGTAACATGAATTCAATCGTTTAAAAGATGTGTTCAAACAAAATAATCCTCTAAGTGCAAATGGTATATGCCATGCCCCCTTCTTCGGCAAGCGCCTTACAGTTTTCAGAAGAATGTTTGGGAATCCTTATGTGGCAACAACTTCAACATCGTAGCCCTTAGGAGATGGGTACTCTTTTCTCAAATCATCCTGGCAGGCTTAGTCCTACAATCAGCTAATCCAGCTCCCCCTGTACTGATTTCAGTTTTTCTTTAATTGTTAAAATATGGCTTCCATGTGGTGTAATGTGGTTAAGACCACTTCATCGAATCCTCCGTGATTTAATTTCATGTTTATGAAAATGCTTAAAAATATAGATGAAGATGCAAAAATGCAAGAATGCAAGAATGCATGAAATGTTCGAGGCATTGATCCAAGAAATGTGCCTGTTATTATGAATAATCCTTATTGGGGACAAAAATGTTTTATCTTTTAAGAGACAAAAATATCCTGACAACTTCTGACATGTTGACTAGTCTTCTGCTTTCGTCTTTCACCGGTTGAATAACCTGTCGAACCTCTCCGGCCTCTCTGGATGAACCGTGAAAATGTTGAGTTGTTTTTTGTACTGGTCCAAGAAGTCTCGAATGATCGCATCTCGAGCATTTACTTTTGTTGAGCCTGTTCCCAACGAATTCGTCATTGGAGCCCTTAATTGATAGGAACTATGTGAAGTTCATTAATCTGTTTCTTGAATTCGCCGGCAATGGTCTCCAATTTCAGCTATCATTTTACCATAGTTGTGTTCAAATGGACTTCCGAGATACATAACCTTCATCTTGCCCCTGCAACCTCTGCCAGTCAGTTCTTCAAAGATAAGCTTTCATTGTGCTTGATGTAGACCCGGTTCATTTTGGGTCTTTTATAATGCAGCAGAGTGATATACTCTTCAATTGTGGGCACCACGTCTTCTGGATTGAATGTGACACATAGTCGCCTTGTAGACTATCCTCTGTATTTTCATCTCTTGTATTACAACACCTTTGTCCATGGATTCAGATTATTCGAGTTTTAACAAACATGTTTTAGTGGATCAATAACCTCTTTTTAATTATGCAAGTGATGAAAATAAAATAAAATAAAGATGAAAAGAGTTAGTGAGGTGAAAAATAATCAAAACGATCATAAAAATGAAAGTCCTACCCCATATGATATCTACCCCACATGCTTATTATTCCTACCCGGACATGATCTCTATCCCGCATGCTAATTTCAAACAAATCCTAACCGCATATTTGTCTAGTTCGCATGCTTTGAACAAAAAGTAAAGCATGAAATAAAACAGCCTAGGGTTTGAAGTGAGGTTTTGGGGTGGGCTCTAATTCTCCATAGTCTCCCGGTTTAGGTTCTAAAAAATGGTACCCGAGTTCTCCTTGCTGGTGCCCCTTTGGGCTTGCCAGACCCTTAGTCCTAAACCCATCACAGGTTTGTGTGGACTAAGTTAAACTCGAGAGGACACATTCCCTTATGTCTATGCGGAGAATAAATTCACACGAAGACATAAGGTATATGAATCCCGAAGGCTACTTGCTAGGCATATGCGGTGAATAAATTCACACAAATGCGTCGCTTTCACCCCCACTTAAAACGGGTTCGGAGCTCAGGTTTAGAGCCTTAGATGAAAAAAGACTTTAAGGGCTGAAATCATTGAGAAAACGGTTAGTACAACTAATTACTCGAAAATATAATCAAAAGTAAGTAATAATGATCGAAATGTTACCTTAAAATTTAAACTTACCCTTTTCATTAAAAAGACAACTGGAAATTACCTTAGCCTGACTCACTTACCTGTATCCCCAGCAGAGTCGCCAAGCTGTCGTAACCGTCTTTCGGTTGGGCCCCAGAATTGGGCTTCGACTTGAAAAATGTGATTGGAGTCGCCACCGATTATTTATTTAAAAAATAAATAGGTTAATCGGATACCTTATATCTTACCTGATCTGCGTCTTACCAAAGATATGTCGGATTCGGGAGTCGATTACGGTCAAGGAAGGATTAGCACCCTTGAACCGCCTTTCGGTACTACGTAATTTGCCGGTTGTCTTAAATTAAGAAAATTGTAATTTAAAATTAAAAGGTAAAAATACGATCACAATTACTTACCTTAGATAGTTTTAAAGGTGTGGCCTTAAGAAGGTCAAAAAACCATGTTAGATAAAAAGGTAATAGATAAAAAGGTAAGAAATAAATAAATTAATTAAATTAAAATAAAGAGAAAACAAATTAAATAAAAGATAAGATAAAGAAAACAAAGATAAAATAGTAAGTAAAATAAATATAAAAAATAAAAAAAATAAAAAAAAATATAGAAATAAAAAAAAAAATAAAATAATAATAAAAAGTAAAAATAATATATATATAATAAAAAATAAAAAAAGTAAATATATATATATAAATTAATAAAATTGATAATAAAAAATAATATTTATATATATAATCTAAAAAAAATAAAATATATACTAAAGTAAAAAAGAAAATACATAAAATGTAAAAAATATTACATGAAAAAAAAAGAAAGAAAATAACAAAACAATTAAATAAAATGAGTAACAAGGGAAATGTGCTTATAAATAAAGTTAAATAAATAAAATAATAATAATTAAAACGTAAATGTAAGAGACCAAATTAAAAGTAAAAAGATACTACCTTTTATTTATTTTTCGAATCGTTTACAATAGCTTTGCCTTTGTATCTTCTCGTGCTTTCCTCTATGTTTTGTGTGTAAATCGTGTCTTACAATGGTGAGTTACAATGGCTATTTATAGTGCTTGTGGATCCTATCTTTAGGAGTTTAAATCATAAAATTCTATCCTATTTTTTTGAATCCTAGCAAAATTCTATCATATCTTTAGGAGTTTGAATCCTAAAATTATATCCTATTTTTAGGAGTTTGAATCCTAGTAGGACGAAAAATGTGTGTTGACAAGTGGTACTACAAGAAAAGAAACCATGCAGGTATTATTTCTTTAAATTCGTAACTTATCATAATTTTACTAAGTATTATTTATTTAAATTTATAGGAACATTGGAGCGTCGTGTTACACCATGGACTGAAAAAAAAAAATAACGAAACGTGTTGTGAAGTCAACGTCATGGATAGTTTAACCATGTTCAAACACTTTGTTTGAAGTATTAGATAATAACTTAAATGGGCTTGTCGATCTAAATGTAAAGATGTGTAGTTGTATAAAATGTCAAACATTTGGTTATCCGTGTGGCCATGTTATAAAAGTTGCTCTTTATCTAAACCAAGATGATTCAAGCGCATACGCTATGGATTGCTACACTACAGAAGTATATCGACAGATTATGCCGAGATTGTCTACCCTATTCCACATCCTTTTGAGTGGGACACACCAGATGACTTACAAATAGTTTTACCACCAGTCATGGACAGCAAGCTACCTGGCCGACCAAAAAATCATGATCGTATACCGTCTAAGGGTGAAGAGAAGAGGATATCGACATGTAGTCGGTGCAAGGAAAGTGATCATACAAGGTTGACCTGTGGATCACCAGTGCCATCACAATCATCTTTTTCTCTACCAAAATATGGATCCTTATCAAAATCCAAAGCTCATATGGTGTCAAGCAAAAGGAAATCAAAATCGCAATCAAAATCAAAATCTCAATCACAACCGGCTTCACCTTTTGGGACTTATTAACTTAGGTGGTTTTTAAATGCAAACGTTGTATTATGTGTATTTTATGTGTGAATGCATACATTTCAGTTAGACATTCATTAGTAACTTGAGTTTGAACATTGCTATGATATGTTCAGTTGTTATCATTTATCAGATTTTTTGTTGCGATTGTTGCGAAAGTCAAATACGAAATGCGAAATTGCAACGCGAATTTGACTTTCGCGTTGCGAATTTGATTTTCACGTTGCGAAAGTGTACCTTCAACAGGTCTTTTTGCCTTCAACATAATGCAGATTGAAATTTAAAAAACAAATCAACTTTTACAAATCAATTAAACAAGCAAAAAATAATTCTTATTTCCTTATCAATTAAACAAATCAACTTTATAAATCAACTTTTACAAATACATCAATTTCACGCAGACAATTGTTTATGCACAAATACATCAATTTCACGCAGCTCACTTTAGGATTAACCTGTAGAAACCAAACATTTTCTCAAACAACACTTTCTACACATTTAAAACCAACAAACAACAAATTATTGAATTCTAGGTACTTAACCAAACATTTGCAAACCAACAAAGAGTATATATGTTAACAACACTTGCTCAAACTTACCAATTGTTTATGCACACTTTCAGCACGCGGATGCAGGTAGGCAGGATCTCGCATATATCGCTCTAGCCATAAAATGCCAAAACCACAAGCCTACTACACCTCTATCTCTATCTGTGGGAGATAGAAACTGTTTACTTCATGTCGTCAAACGCTCTAAGCACATGCATACGAGAGGACCACAATCCCCTCTGGTTCCCTACGTTTGTTGTGGCGCGGTCTAGTCTCTGATCATTGTAACTTTGAACTTCTTTGGCTTCTTGTTTCCAGAATTAGTCCAATAATCAATCGCATCCAAGTATTTAGCCAAATGAGCGCTTCATCCCTTACAAATAATATCTCTCAAATCAAACAATGGTATGTAATTCAACATGCTGTAATATACCATTGTCTTCAGGGATGGGAGCTGAAGCTCAACGAGAAGCCAATGACGATATTCCAAAACAGGGATAAACACTTGCAATCATAAATAATAATTCAATTGCGCACATCAAATTTTTATTTATGAACACCTTTAAAATATTCAAAAATAAATACTAACCTTATCGACCTCTCACCACGTAGGATAAAGTTTAGCTTTTCCAATACCCAACACATATGAAGTGTCTCTCTGATCCTTCAAGTGAGCTACGCGAAAAGACGTTAGCATAATAGTCCATTGCGTATTTTTTATTTTCTTCAATTTCCTTATTATCAGAAGATGTGACACCCATGCATCAATATGTTATTTTATAAAAAATACATATATTAGTGAATTTCATAAATTTAAAAAAAATTAATCAAAATGCAATATAAGAAGAATATAAGACTTACCCCCCGTCGAAATAGACATTGTCTTCAACCCCTAATAACACAACCCACCAAGACCGATCAATAAACAAATGCATATCATCATCGAGTTTGCATATGTCAGTGTAACACCCCTGGCTCCGCTCATGTAGATAAAAATCAACTGCGGTCTTAGCCCAAAAGGTATTATCCAGAATTGTGTTCGATAGTGTTCTCCTATCCACTTCAAATACCGAAATGGTACAGACCGATAACTCATACGAAAGCCAACTCTCATCCATCATGTCGGGCACGTGAAGGTGTTTATCAATATGTCGACATATTATGCCATGTGAATTGGGCTCTCGAACAGTGGGAGGGACCTCTTGAACTATGACAGGGGCCTCTTGAATGGTGGGGGCCTCTTGAATGGTAGGAGAGGCCTCTTGAACAATGACAGGTGAATTAGGATTCTTCTTACAGAGTCTTTGCACTATTGGGGTGAACGAAGACGTAATGGCACGTGCACGACGTCTGATACGTGAACCCCATCGTGCAAGAAAAACCCGACACAAAGCATCTACCTTATCGGGCCGCTAAAAATGAATTAATACATAAATCAGTAAATAAACAAATAAATAATGCCGAAAAAAGGTTATTTATATTTTTAGTATAGTATTAAACAAACTTACCTCATTCTGCAACGATGCAACAATCTCAGGTAGAGCGGCTACCTCATCACTTAAAGTAGATACCTCACCATGTAAAGTAGATACCTTACCACGTAAAGTACCATTGTCATCGCGTAAAACCTCTACCTCACCACGTAAAGACCGTACCTCATCACGACATGCACCATTATCTTCACGTAAAGTATTGACCTCCTCACGCAAAGCATTGACCTCATCACGTAACTCCACTAACTCATCCCGTAGAGGTGGAGAACAGGGAGATAAATGTCGTGGCATCTTGGCCGGTTGCCTATCATGAGGTGATGGTGGAGAAGAGGCTCGATGATGTGACGGAATAGGTGATGGCTCTCGCTGTGGAGGTGTATAATCGGCTCGATCAGGTGATGGCTTTGGGTGAGGTGATGGCTCTCAAAGTGGGGGCTGCTTATCATCCGTGCCATCAAAAAAACGCTTACTAACTTGCCACCAATCAATGGCAAGCTCAGCCTCTGTGGGTGCCAGCCTCTGTAATGGATAGTTGGCCTCCTAACAATACAAAAGCTCAAACAAAGTTAAACGTCTACTAGTAATAACTTATTTATATATGGTAGTATTTGTGTTTACTTACATCATTCATCGTCGTATATGGTAGTAACTCTTCCCAATCCAACAGCCGGATCCTCCTCCAGGAAATAGCCCTAGGAATATCATTTGAATTTTTGATTGCATATGTCTGCATGCTGGGAAAAGCCTCAAATATCCAAATCTACAAACAATATAATACACAAACATTAGTAATTGGTAAATAATTAATTATAATTTTGGAAACATTATATAGAAATTCTTACCTTAAAGGCCCAAATAAAGCCTGCCAAAGTGTATTTGGAACCATGGCCACGCAAACTTTTTCGGTCCTCAAAGGCATAAGACAACTTTTTCCAGGTAGCTTTCCATAGATATGAACCCCACGGAAATAGGTTCCATGCATTTAGGTCCTCTACCAATAATATTAGGTCCTCAGAAATAGGTTGTCTGGCCTCTTTGCCTAAAAAACCGGCATACAAAAGTAATAAATCGCATACTCGGACAACATCGAGGTCATCCATCCGAGTAAAACTATCTTTAACAAATAATCTTTTCAAGTCGTCGACGTGTAAACTCGGCTTCGCCTTTTCCAGCTCAGGAAAAACCCGAGATAACCATGATGGGCGGGCGATATGACTAGTGTACCGACCTACATCATCGTGTCTGAAGCGTAGACCAGTGATTAAGCAAAACTCCTCCCGCCCAAAACAAGTATAGGCCGAAGGAAAATGAAACCATATCTCTTCATCACCATGTTGTATCCTCTCGGGTAGATCGTTAGTCATGGTCTGAAGAAACAAATGGGTCAACATAGCATCTCCACCCGGATGTTGTACTTTGAGCCATGGCCCGAAGCAAGTATCCTCAAACAATTTTCTTTGTACAGGTGTAAGCGTTGACGCAATTGTAGTGGCTAGGCTTAATTTATTCCTTAAGGTCAATGAAGCCGAAAAAACTTTCTACAAAAACAATAAGCATACCAAGTTAGATATACTAAAAACTACAAATTATACACTATAAGCAGACATGATATTAAACAGTGAAAACAAAGCCAAATATATTTCAAACTTGCACGGTATTCACCCAAGTCATTATTCTATTATAGTTCACAAAATGCATCAGATAACATTCCAGAAGTAAGCACTTATATAAACATTTAAAAGGACAACATATAGGTTTAGTGCATGTTCAAGGACAACATAAAGAGTAGTAGTTTATTTTTGAAACTTAAATTCGCAACACTGTGAAGTTAGTATTTGTCTTTATTTTTTGGTTGAAGTAATGCAATTCATTCAAGTTTCAATTTGCAGAAGAAGAATAGTTTCTGAAACTTAAAATCGTAACGCGAAAATGAAAATTGCAACGCGAAATGAAAATCGCAACGCGAATTTGGAAAATTGCAATGCGATTTACATATTCGAGTTGCGAAATTGGAGTTTGCGTTGCAATTTTCATTTTCGTGTTGCAAATTTAAGTTTCAAATAGTCTTCTACAAATTGAAACTTGAATGAATTGCATTACTTCAACCAAAAGACAAAACAAAGACAAATATTAACTTCACAGGGTTAAAGACTAAATAGTTTAGCAGTATTGGCAGCAACCGAATGAATTTACTAAGCAATCTAAGTAAAATGATTAATCTATTATTGAAATTACCAGTAAATTTATCATCAATTTAAATATGAAAAATCTAATAATAATACAAAAATTTCAAAATAAAAATAATTAAAAAAACTAACGCTCAGTGGTTGATTTTTCATTTCTGACCGTGAATGGTTGTGAGGGTGGGCTCTGAGAGATGGAGATAGACGGATTTCGCCGGAGATGGGGACGGATTTCGTCGGAGATGTGGACGGATGTCGCCGTAGAGAGTGAGAGATGGAGATGAGATTGAGTTGTGATTTACGGTTTTAGATTATGATTTGCTATTATATTTTTTACATTTGTGTTGCGAAATTAATATTGTGTTTCGAATTCGAAAATAAAATTCGCGTTGCGAAAATAAAAGCGCTTTGCGAATTTGACTTCTGTGTTGCGAATTCGGAAAATCGCAATGCGATTTACATATTCGCGTTGCGAATTTGGAAACTGAGTTGCGAAATTGGAGTTCGCGTTGCGAATTTGTTGGTCATTTTCGCAAATCTAAAAAAAGTTGGTTAAAATCGTATATTATAAGGCATTTTCGGTCACTGAAGTTATTTTCTCTATAAAAAATAACCACCTTAATCTAATTCATATTGTAATATTCAGACTTATTTGATTAATAAACTAGGAAAATAATCTTATAATAAAATTAATTGATTAAGATATGCTTAATTAACATGATTAATTTGATGGTCGTCCACTATACCAAATAACAAATCATTTTCGATTAAGCTAAATTTTCCATAAAGAAAACCTAACCATGAAAATTAATACAAAGAGAGGCTAATTTCTTCTCCAAATAGAAAATATGCATCTATACCATTGTTTTGAAAACCGGACCGGACCGGCCGGTTTAACCGGGAATCGCTGCCTAGTCCGGTTCAATTTACACCGGTTGAACCGCTATTAGTGAACTGGCCAAAACCGTTGAACCGTTTGAACAGGACCGGCTGAAAACCAAAAAAAACTGACAATTTTGTTTTTTCTTTTTAAATAAACCAAACGACGTCGTTTGTTAAACGAGCCAAGTCGAACTCGAGTATTGCTGAGCTGGACTCGAACTTGAAAACTTTAAAAGTAAGCTCAACTCGACTCAAACTCACGAGCTAAAAATTATCAAGTTCAACTCGAACTCGAAAAGGCTTGAACTAAAAAAAATTAGAAGCTCGATTGAAGCCTAAAATTCGAGTTTGATTAAAGTGAAAGAATAGTTCACTCAATGCTCACCAAAAGGCTCCATGATTTTGAATGTCAAATTACCTCTATTATTTATAGAAGTTATTTGGGATGCTCTTCTATGTTTCTTAGCCATGTGGGATTGTTTTGTTCTCATATTTTTACTCTTTAGACTTTTGGGATGCTCTTTTATGTTTCTTAGCCATGTGAGATTGTTTTTAAAAAAAATTAAACCAAACAATATCATTTTGTTATGATTTTTTAGCCCCAAATTTATTTTTTAATTATATTTATATAATTATATTTATTATTTAATATGTTTTACCTTAAATATTATGTTGTAGTTAATTTGAATCATTTTGTTTCACTTGATTTTATGGTTTTTAACTTATATATGTTATGATTTTGCTTTGAATATGACTTGTGATATAAAAAATTATTTTTTATTAAATATTTTTGATATTTTTATTTAATTTTTTAAATAATTATGATGTCGTCTGGTTCTTCCGACCTGTCGGACCGATTCGATCGGTTGAACCAGTGAACCGGTATCATGGCCGGTTCGCTAACCGGTTCGGTTCTGAAAACCTTGATCTATACCTAATTACAAGTACCATTGACATTTTTTTAATTATCTTATCCGAATTCGATACGGCCATCGAGATTTATTTTACTTGTTATTTGTCTCTTTTAGAAAAAAGATTTAAAAAATTTAACAACAATCAAGATGGAGAGAGAACGGTATTGGAGACGATTTCATGCGTTAAAAATTTTAAATTCACATATAATTTAAATATTTTTTTTATATTTGTTAAAGTTAATTACATCACATATTTTCAAACTATGATATTTATTTCAAGTTGGTCCTTAAACTTTTCAACATTTCAGTTTCATACCCAAACTTGGATTATCATTACCCAAACTATGAGCATTCTAATTTTATTCCAAATTGTGACCCTCATTCTAAATTACTCGCTAAACTTTTGAATGTTTCAATTTCATCCCAAAATACATGTATATGCTAATCACATTACTTGTTAATAAAATCGTTAGGTCAAGCTATACTATTATATGTTTGAGAAAAAAGAAAAATTAGGTTAGATTGAAACTAATTACACATTTGAATGATTTTGGGGTGAGATAGGAGTCATAGCTCGAGGAAGGATCTAAGGGACGACTAAGAATTTTAAATTATCATACATTTTATATATTTTCTAATAATATGTTTCCACCGCCTTGAATTTTATCACATTTTCTTAAAATTTTATAAGTTTGTCCCCTAACGTAAAATTATGTGTTCGTCTCTCATCTCTGTGTCATAATTCAGGGATACAATTAGAATTTTCAAGCATTTAAGTATCAATTTAAAACAAATGTTATAACTTAGAGACGTGTAATACAATCGACAATCTTTTAATTTAAAATAAAACGAACATCATCAACATGAAATACTTTGTCACCAACCAACCACAAGTCTTTAAAACCGGCAAGAAAAACAACGGGGTTACCGTCGGTACACGCTATCGCCGTCTTTTTTTCGTTTTGTGTTAAATTTGTGTGACAAAGTTTTCAATAATCAGTTACATTTAGGTGACAAATTTTGGAATTATATTCGCAACTTGGTTCATCCTCTTCGTATTTTAATAACATCTGTGTACTTGTTGCGAGACATTGTTCCACAATTTCGTGTCGTGTTATTCACTAATATATATATATATATATATATATTGCTTAAATGCGTATTTTCCCCTGAACTATATTATTTTTATTAAATTATCCCTTAAAATATTTTTCGTACTGTTTTACCTTTAACTAAAAATTGTTACCCTTTTGTCCTAAATAGTTAACGTTAAAAATAATATGATAAATTACATATTTAGTCATTCAACTATTCTCAATGTTCTGTTTTCATCACTTAATTAATTTTTCTTTCAAAATAATCACTAAACTTAAGTTTTTTTTTTTGATTTTAGTCACCTAATTTAATTGCATGTCTTCTTCTTCTCTCTTTTCATTTTTTTCTTCCTTTTGTTTAATCTAAACAAGGTTTAGATTAGTATATAGGGGTGTTCAATTGGTTGGTTCGGTTAACCGATTGAATCGAACTTTCAAAATTTTATTAACCGAATTTTTTTCCTTTTAACCGTTTACCGAACCGAAAATTTTTCAAAAATAATTAACCGATCCAAACAAAGTTCGGTTAATCGGTCGGTTAACCAAAATTTTGAATAATATATATTATATATTTAATATTTTGGTCGGTTAATTCGGTCTATTAATTCAGT
Source organism: Hibiscus syriacus (assembly GCF_006381635.1). Lineage (NCBI taxonomy): Eukaryota > Viridiplantae > Streptophyta > Magnoliopsida > Malvales > Malvaceae > Hibiscus > Hibiscus syriacus. The sequence goes on along the minus strand of NW_024062693.1, from coordinate 861,038 downwards.
TAAAATCGAAATTTAAACACTCCTAAAGCTATTAATGAATAAATAATATTAAAATATATTACAATTTTAAAAATGTCGGTTAATTAACCGATTTTGAATTGCATTAACCGATAACTGAACTTTGAAAAAAATCATTAACCGTTAACCGATCGAACGTAAAATTAACCGACCAATTAACTGGAAAAAAATTTAGTTCGATTTATTTAATCAGTTAACTGAAAAATTGGAGAAAGGTGGGATTTTTATGGTGGAGAAAGAAGATATGGTGATAGAGTGATGAAAAAGGTATGAAGGAAAGAGGAAGTTATACTGGGATCGTTGAAGCTCAATTTGAAAAACCAAAAAATGTACAAGGGGTGAATTGGCAAATATTGTTTAGGGAGTAAGGAGAAAGAAAAGATAGACAAAATATTGCACAGTGATTTATAGTGGTTCGACTTCTCAACTAAGTCTACCTCCACTATCTTAACTCCTCACTAACGATTTTCTAACAAATTCACTAATTTGTTCTTTCTTTTTATAAGATAAAGAGATAACATTTACACTCCCTAGTTTTTCAATGGCTAAACTAGAACAAATACCCTTTTACAAAAGGTAAAAATAAGTAAACAATAAAACCTCTTAAAGGTAGGGTGTTTACAAAACAAAGCTCACAATATTTACAAGAAAATAGGAATAAAGAGTGAAAAGTTTTTCTCTTGTGTTTAATTGCTTTGATAGTTGTTCTAACCCTTCTTAAGTGTCTTGAACTTATCTTTATATGTTGGAATGAGTTTGTGGACGTTTCTAGCAGTTGGGGATGTTTTCTCTGCAAAAATAAATTACCCAGTACATAGGGTATTGATACTCCTATACGGAGTATCAATACTACCTTTGTTATTTTTAAATAAAACTAGTCGTTGGGTCTGATGGTATCGATACTAAGCCTATGACATCGATACTACTATGTAAAGTAGTATCAATATATCTTTGGGTATCGGTACCATTTTTATATTCTGGAATTTGAGCAATGATGGTAGTATCGATACTACCTAGAGTGTATCGATATTTCTCTTACCTTTGGTATCGGTACCACATAAACAATATCAGTATTGTTCATATAGAATCGATACTGTAAAAACAGTATCGATACTTCATACGTGAAAATCATTTTTATGCTCAAATTCACTTTTAGTGGACTTTGAATTATTTTTGAAAACTTTGAATAAATTTAATTCAAGTCCAAAAACATTTTGTCTTAATTTGTTATATCAAAATATAGTTCAACAAGTTATTGAGAGGATTCAAATCTAGAAAAATAATAAAATGTAGGATTTGTGTGTGCTTCTACAATCACAAAATTATGTGAATGTGGTTGCTTTTTAATCCCAATTTTTAGATTCATTGTTTCCTTTTTAATGGCAACATTTATTTATTTAATGAAAATTTTTATTTATTTTTAATTTCAAAAAAAATTGTAATTGAATTCAATTAAAACACATTGTAATTAGTCATTTTCAAGTGTCTTTCATTAATTTTGTTTAAATGTGTCAAGATCAAATATGATACTGTTTAATGAATTCTTATATATTAAAAATTTTAAAAATAAATTGAATCGAATTTAATGACCAAAATGAAACATAAACTTAAGTGTAGTGATGATTATAAAAAATAGAATAATTGGTGACTAAAATAAATAGTTTAGTGACTAAATATATAATTTATCCTTATATTTTTTTAATAGAGTTAACGGGTTAGGGCAAACGGGATAACGATTTTTAGTTAAGGGATAAAACAATACGAAAAATACTTTAAAGAGTAACTCGATAAAAAGATATAATTCAAGGAAACTATGCATTTAAGCCTATTTTTTTCCTTTCAAATTCTTCACGGATAAAAAAAATTAGCTAATCCTATTCTCATATGTAATGGGGTAAGAGGAGGTAAGATAGTAAGCTGCCCCTAACGCCAGGTTGAGAGCAGTTTCCATGGGAGACCTCCGGCGGTCAGAATTATGAATTGCCCACCATAAGACTCGATCTCACTACCACTAAGTCAAGAGTCTTACGCTCTACCAACTGAACTGGACGGACAATTCAAATTCTTCACGAATAAGTTATATTGATAATAAATAATAACGCATTTCGCGAGGGAAGTAATCAAATAAATAAAAAAATGCATGGACAAGTGTGACACTGGCACTGGCCTTCTTACAAAGCATCTGTCTATCTGTTTGTCTTTTTCTGTTAATTATTTTATTTCTTTTGAACAAGAAAAATACCTTATTTTTCGAACGGTGGACTAAGGATAATGTTAAGCCATGTTATTATATTCAAGATTATTTTAAAATTCATTGCTTTTGAATGAAAAAACTAAGGATAATGTAATGACGGTTAAGCCATGTTATTATATTCAAGATTCTTTTTTAATTCAATTGTATATGATATTCTGACGGTTATTAACGGTCTGCTTGATCAAAGCAGCCCTGCTATATTATTATCATTGTGGACATAGTGCATAATTCTAGTACTTACATTGAAAGCTTCAATGCATTTATTGAACAGAAAATTATAGGACCGGTATTAATTGTTTTACATTCCTTTTCTCAAATTTCATTTTAAGATACAGCTTAGGATAAACTAAACAAAATGCCACTTTACTTTGAGTAACAATATAATGAGGTCATTGTATTTTCAAAAGTCATAATTGAGTCACCCATTTAATCAATTATAACAATAATGTCATTGTATTGTTAAATCTTAAACTAATGTTGACTTTTTATTTATATTTTAGTCACTCAATTATGAGTGAACTTATATTTTGGTCACTTGACTTTTGATTGTGAGTCAACTTTTTTCGTTTTTATTTTCTAATTTCACATTAGTTGGTGCAAGGTCAAGTTATCATTTTTTTGGATGCATTTTTCATTATCTGCAAAAAGAATAAAAAAAAGAGAGAGATGTTTTATTATGCTCTTCATTTAACTAAGGATAAACTACAGAGTTGATCACTTTTGTTTTATTTTTTTAAACCTATGGTCACTTGATCCAGAAACATCAATACGTGGTCACTTTTGTTTCGTTTTAATTAAGACATTTTCACTGAGACGTTAGCTGCCGTGAGTTGGATAATGTGACACTTTAGTAAAAATGTTTAATTTTTATTTGAACACTTAAGCTTGAGATAAATTACTAATTATGAGTCTTTTGTAATCTAAAATAATTTAGGGATAAAAATCAATTAACCCTCTTTTCCCCATATGCTATATTCCCAAATCAAAAATGGAAAATCCCTAAAAGCAAACCCCTAATTTTCATTTTAATCCCGTCACCATTCCATCGATCCCCCGCCATCATTCGACCGTCGGTAACTGTTATTGTCGATGCCATCGTGAGCGCCTGATCATAGTAAACAAAACCTCATTGAGAGTGTCTCGTGAGCCACTGTCGTTCGACGTGGAAAGCTCATCGAAGTTATGTCGTAGAACTCAAAACCACTACACAATAATCAACGAATTTCGGCATATCTAGTCACCGTTAGGCCCCACTGTCACTATCCACGTGCTCTCTGACGTCTTGTGAAACAAACCCAACCGGTGTGAACATCCCCTTTGTCGTCGTGGAAAGGGGTGAAGAATGGAGGTTTCGGGTTTGTTGATAAACATATGGGAAGAATGGGTAAATTAATATTTTATCCCTAAACTATTTTGGGTTACAAAGAGACCCATTTATCTCAAGTTTAAGGGTTAAAATAAAAATCAAACATTTTTACTAATGTTCCACATCATCCAACTCACGACAACTAACATCTCAGTGACCACATTAATTAAAATAAAACAAAAATGACCATGTATTGGCGTTTATAGATCAAGTGACCATAGATTTAAAAAATAAAACAAAAGTGACCAACCCTATAGTTTACCCTTTAATTAATTAACTATATTTTGAGTAAAGAAACTAATTAACTACATTAGTTAATTGGGTTATTTGGCGGAGATATAAAAAAAATAGTACAATAAGATGGGCATGAGTCCGACGTGGCGGCAGCCAATCGTTATCGAGTGCCAACCATTTTACTCGAAATCAGCCGCGTGTTTACGTGACGCGTGGCAGTAGACTTCCTTTTTCATCTTGTGCTCCGCTGATATGGCGGTCTCCTACACATGCCTGCCTCGTTTCATGCATGTCTACCTGTTCTCACCCTACTTTGTGTCCTCCCTCCACTACAGTCTAATTTAAATATTTTTCTTACCTAATAAAATTAAGGGTAAAATATAGTAATAGTCACTAAACTTTTTTAAAACTTGCATTTAGATCCCCCAACTTTTAAAACTTACAATACAGTTATCCAACATTTAGTCTGTTTACAATATGGTCCCTAACGTAATCGGCCGTTTGACGTCGTTGCACTACCATTAGAAAAAGATGACGTGGTAGTCCTCAAACATTTAGTATATTTGCAATATGGTCACTGAACTTTTCAGGCGCTTTCATTTAGGTCCCCCAACTTTTAAAACTTGCAACACAGTTCTCAATTTCTTTTCGATCTCAAATTTCCTTTGCTTCTTTATTCTCATTTCTAGCGCAACTTTTCAATCAGGGATGCATGGTAAATTCTAATCTAACTTTGAATTAAGTGGATGTGTTGACTTGAATAAGGGTCCATTGAGAGAAGACCCGACCAAGGGACTGTCAGGACCATCAACGATTCAAGGTGTAATGTTAGATACAGGCATCTCAAGTGAGGCATTGATGTTCAATGAAATGCTTGTGAGAAAAAATGGGGTTAGAAATGCAGAGTTGACAAATACTACTAAGATGAACTAAGTATCATTATTGAAAGTCACCAACAAAGCTGGAATTATTTTGTATAAATGACATATAATATTTTATTCGTTTAATCCTTATGGTTAAAGATTTTTCAACATATGATAAAATATAATTAAATCTCAAACAGCGCCTTCACCTATCTATCTCTTTCGCTCACATGCACTCTCGTTTGGTTTTTGTTCTTCAGTTTTCCGCCATGTAAAATTGTAAACCCAAGCAATGCTATGTCTTTCAGCTTTTTATTTACAAAGAAAAAATGGAGGAAGAATTATGTGTTTTTTGTTGAAATTTTTATGTTTCTGGAACTGCATGTCAAGGATCTGGATATTCAGTGTTAGTTTTGAACCAAAACCATCTAATTTTCTTTTTTTCTTCTTAATCAAAACTTTTAGTACTCCTTATGAAAGATATTCAGTCTATCGGAATAGAAATGAGAGAGGGTCCTAGGATGTATGTTGTAGTCCTATGAATTAAAACTCTTTACTATTTTCGTAGCCGTTGTATGTGCATGCTCAATTTCCATCCAAACCTATTGGATTGTCAAACCAAAGTGCGGCAGCTGCGAACAAGACAAATTGGCCTTGTTACTTTTACTTAAACGATTTATGCAATAAACGTGATAGGTGCACTTTTCATGTTCAAAGTGCAACAATCGTTGGATATGCATGCAATAAACCTCAAATTTATATTGAAGTAAACATTATCAAATAGTAAATTTATGTTCAAAATTCCAAAATACTTCAATTACATTCTAAATCCTAAATTTCAAAATACTTCAATTATATTATAAACCCTAAATTGAAGTATTTTAGAATTTAGAGTTTAAAATGTAATTGAATTATTTTGGAATTTAGGCTTTAGAATGAAATTAAGGATTGTGTTGCAAGTTTTAAAAGTTGAGGGACCTAAATGAAAGCGCCTGAAAAGTTCAGTGACCATATTACAAATGGACTAAATGTTATAGGATTGTCACTTCATCTTCTTCTAACAGCATTGTAATGGCGTCAAACGACAAGTTACTTCGGGGACCATATTGCAAACAGACTAAATGTTGGAGGGTTGTATTGCAAGTTTTAAAAGTTGGGGATCTAAATGCAAGTGTCAAAAAAGTTCAGTGACCGTTACTATACTTTACCCTAAAATTAACTTGTTTTCTTTTATACAGAACCTACTCACGGTCAAATTAAGTTCATCAACCTTTTTGATGAAAGACATGACTAAAACCATACAATTAAGGAACAACTAACCGACCGTAAGGAGGGTCGTGAAGGTCCCATATGAGGATCAGGGCAAACTTATCCAGGAGCTTCATCCATAGGTAGAGAGTAGGGGTGTTCAAATATTAGTATTCGGGTTTTCAGGTACCCAAAATTTTGAGTACCCATGTCTTTGGGTAGTTGATTGGCCGCCCTATGTTCCGTTATGGATATTGTGGGTACCCGGTAATCGAATATCCGGATTTTGGGAATATCCTAAATTTAGGTAATCGGATATCTATTTTTTATCATTTTCAAATTATTAATTAAAAAATATAGCTTATATTATTAAACAAAATATTATATTAATTATTAAACACTGGTGAGTGTGTTTTTTTTTAAAATTTTATTAGTTTAATTTAATATATAAAATTATTAATAATTAAATAGGTAATATTATTATCTATAAAAAAATATAACGGGTACTCGAAAAAATATAATTTTGTAACTCGGGTCCGACTCGGGAAATGTCGGGTCGGGTAATATTTTTTAGATAATTACCCTTTTTTTAGTTTAGATCGACGGATCAATGGATCGGATCAACCAGATAAAATATTTTTAAACATTCATAGAGAAAGATTGACAGGACTATCATCCTTTTAAAATTTTAAACTTCTATATAATCTAAATATTATTTTATATTTTTATTTATAATTTGTTTTAGTTTCTGTAGAACATAACATCAAAATCCAACTTTTCCACCAAGCTTTGTCATTGGATCAGTTGGCATTTGGCATGTTAGTCTCTCCTCGAATAAACTTGGATAGCAAATGCCTGCTACTGCTCTAACTAATGCAAGGGACTTGAAAAGGTAGGGATTAAATTGATTAATATTTAAATTTCTAATGGCCTAAAGAGTTATTAGACCTTAAATAATATCTGGCAAAATGAATGCATAGGTCCGGCGGGTTATTGAGCAGGTTCACCGCGTCTGTGTGAATCAATGTTTTCAAAATCGGACTAGATATTGAACCAGTGAAGGTACTGATTCACTGATTTAACCGGATTCAATCGCAGTTGAACTGAATTTTATATAAAATAATTTTTTTTAAATTTTACATAATATTCAAAGTAATATTAATATATATGTAACACTTTTTTAAGTTTACAATATTAAAAGATACAAAAATATCACAAGTCATAACATGTATAAATGAAAAACCATAAAATCAAGTGAAACATAATGATTCAAATCAACTACAACATAATATTTAAGGTAAAACATATTAAATAATAAATATAATTATATAACTATAATCAAAAAAATAAAATTGGGGTTTAAAAAAATCATAACAAATGATGTCATTTAGTTTAATTGTTTTAAAAAAACAATCATACATGGCTAAGAAACATAGAAGAGTATCCCAAAAGTTTAAAGAGTAAAAATATGAGAACAAAGTAATCCCACGTGGCTAAGAAACATAGAAGAGCATCCCAACTTACTTCTATAAATAATAGAGGTAATTTGACATTCAAAATCATGGAGCCTTTTGGTGAGCACAAAGTGAACTATTCTTTCGCTTCAATTGTGCTCAAATTTTAAGCTTCAATTGAGCTCAAATTTTAAGCTTCAATTGAGCTCAAATTTTAGGCTTCAATCGAATTTCTAATTTTTTTTTTGAGTTCGAGCCTTTTTGATTTCAAGTTTTAATATTATATTTCGAGTTGATAATTTTTAGCTCGTGAGTTTTTGAGTCTAGTTGAGCTTACTTTTAAAGTTTTCGAGTTCGAGTCGAGCTCAGCAATATTCGAATTTTACTCGGCTCGTTGAACAAACGACGTTGTTTGGTTTAATTTTTTTTAAAGAAAAAAAGTGAACCGGCAGTTCAAACCGATTTTTCCGGTTTTCAGCTGATTCACCCCGATTTTCTCGATTTTCAGCCGGTTCTTCCGGTTATTTACCGATTCTGTGCTAATCCAGTTTTGAGAGTTAACCGGACTGAATAGGTCACATGTTTACGGTTCAACCGATCGAACCGACTGATCCAGTCCGATTTTAATAACATTGGTGTGAATGGATTAATTGAACATTTGAAGTGAAATTTAAAACTGTGCAAATCATTAAAAATAATAACTTACAATTTAATTAATTTAATCAAATTAAAAGATTTTGTAGAGTGAAATGACTAAAAGTAAACGAGACCTTTTTCAATAAAAAGATTTTATATTTTTGTACAGCATATCCGTATAAGTGCGTGAGCCATCAGCCTCCTTGCAGGCTCCCACATGGACGGCGAACATGACGTGGCACTTTCAATTCCGAAGTCTCTGCCTTCCCTATTTAAACCCCCGTGTAAAGCTCGATTCTTACCAAGCTCTCGACTCAGTTCACAGCCTATCCCTTCTTCCTTCAAGTCACTTTTTCCTGCCAGCGCTTTAATCCTTGTCTTCCAATTGTTCGACAAAATCCCCCTTTCGAAAATGGCTGTTGATTCCGCTCATTCGTCTCCTCTTGGTCCGCCGGCATGCGAGAAAGATGCAAAAGCTTTGCAGTTTATCGAGGAAATGATCCGAAATGCGGAATCCGTTCAACAAAGTGTTCTCGAGGAAATCTTGACTCGAAACTCAGAAACCGAGTATCTAACCTGGTTCAAACTCAATGGTGCAACGGACAGTGAAACTTTCAAGTCCAGAGTTCCAGTCATTACTTATGAAGACCTTCAGCCCGAAATCCAGCGTATTGCTAATGGTGACCTCTCTCCGATTTTATCCGCCCACCCAATCTCTGAATTTCTCACCAGGTTCGCATGAAAATTAAACTTTTTTTAAATCAAATCAGGTCTCTTCATTGGAATTAAAAACGATTTAAACTATTTTTTAGAAAAAAAATCTCATTATTACAACATTGTAAAACAAAAATATTAGTACTATATTATATCAAAATAGTAAAAAAATGAAATTATATCAATAAGTACTGAACTCCAAATTTTAATGTAGTAGGAAAGTCAACTATTAAAGAAGAGCCTGTAATGTTTGAGTTTCCTGGAAAATTGTGAGTTTCCTATAAAAATAATTGATGCTGATGTTTGAGTTTCCTGGAAATTTGTGCAGCTCCGGGACATCAGCTGGTGAAAGGAAACTAATACCAACGATTAAAGAAGAGCTAGATCGCCGTCAGTTGCTCTACAGCTTGCTCATGCCAGTGATGAATCTGCAAGTATTTTGAGAAAAAAATGTCAAATTTATATCATGCTAAAATTTGAGATCAAATCTTTATACTTTAAAATTAGTATAATTTAGTTCTTTTACAATTTTGTTGGTCCGTCTAAATTGTTAATATGGTTAATTATTTTAACCTCAGCACTTTCAGGAACATAGTTAATTTAAGTGTATGGAGTAATCTCAAATTTTAGTATAGTTTAGGGAGCAAATCAATAATTCAATAAAAAATCGATGGCTAATAAACATTGGAATTGGTCTGTATTCATTGATTAATGAAACTCGGTTTCAATGTCACAGTTATGTGCCGGGCTTGGACAAAGGCAAGGGACTCTATTTGTTGTTTGTAAAATCAGAAACAAGGACCTCAGGTGGTCTCTTGGCTCGCCCCGTCCTCACCAGCTACTACAAGAGCGATCACTTCAAGACTCGGCCGTACGATCCTTAGAACGTTTACATCAGCCCCAACGAAGCAATCCTCTGCCCGGACAAGTACCAGGGCATGTACACCCAGATGCTCTGCGGTCTCCTCGAGTGCCACCAAGTTCTTCGCCTCGGTGCGGTGTTGCCTCCGGACTCCTCTGTGCAATTAGGTTCCTTCAGCTCAATTGGCAACAACTTGCCCAGGATATCGAAACTGGTTCCTTGAATCCGAAAATCACCTACTCTTCATTAAGTGAATGCATTGCTAAGATCCTTAAACCCAGCCCGAACTCGCTGATTTCGTTCGACGTGAATGTTTGAAGGATAGCTGGGAGGGGATCGTTACAAGAATTTGGCCCAACACGAAATACCTTGATGTCATTGTGACTGGTGCTATGGCGCAGTATATTCCAACACTTGATTATTACGGTGGTGGGTTACCTTTAGCTTGCACAATGTATGCTTCATCCGAATGTTACTTCGGTTTGAACCTTAACCCGATGTGTAAACCATCGGAGGTTTCATACACCATAATGCCAAGCATGGCGTACTTTGAGTTCTTACCCCATGAGCCTGACTCAGCCGGCGCCACTCTCACTCGTGACTTGCCTCCTCCGAAACTCGTTGACCTTGTGAATGTTGAAGTTGGGAAAGAATACGAGCTCGTGATCACGACCTATGCAGGGTTATACAGGTACCGGGTGGGAGACATTCTCCGCTTAACCGGGTTCCACAACTCGGCCCCACAGTTCCATTTCGTGAGGAGAAAAAATGTGTTGCTCAGCATCGACTCGGACAAAATCTACGAGGCCGAGTTACAAATGGCAGTCGAAAATGCTTCTCGACTCCTCTGCAAATTCAACACCAGCGTCGTCGAATACACGAGTATGCCGACACGAAAACGATCCCCGGTCATTACGTGGTGTATTAGGAGTTGTTGGTGAAAAACTCGGCTAACTCGCCCAACAACGAGGTCCTGCAACAATGTTGTTTAGCGATGGAGGAGTCACTCAACTCGGTGTACCGACAAGGCCGTGTCACGGATAACTCGATAGGCCCACTTGAAATCCGCATGGTGAAAAATGGCACATTTGAAGAGTTAATGGATTATGCACTATCAAGAGGGGCATCCATTAATCAATACAAGGTTCCAAGGTGTGTTAGTTTCACTCCAATCATGGAGTTGCTCGATTCTAGGGTGATATCGGCGCGTTTCAGCCCAGCTTTGCCACATTGGACCACAGAAAGGAGAAGATGATTACTTAAATTTGTAGATTCTCCGTGATTTCATTTTTTAAGATTGATTAAATCTAAAATTTAAGCATATTAAAAGGACCAGATCATAATTTAACCTATTTACATCTAGCATGAAAGTGGCTGGAGAAAAGTAATCAATGATGTGCTGCAGACATATCAAATGATCAATCTATATAAAAGTATTGATCCTCGAATAAAAAAACGTGGTTTAGCAGTTAAATATCACATCTCCATCTAATATTCAGCAGGGTCTGCTGCTTCACATCTGATCGATAGTTTCGATGCTTGTTGTTTCCACTGTTGAGGGAGCTGCTTTAGGGACGCATTAATTAAATTTGCCGGGTATGTAGCTGTCAACCCAAGGCAGACCTCGAATTGTGTGTGCCAACACCTAAGCATTGCTAGAAACGGGGACCAAAATCTCGTGCCTTTTGGTAGCCTACCTTGAAAGAAGCCAACCAAGCTTCCACCGGAGTAGACTATATGATTAGCTGTCCAAACCCAAAGAAATTTAAGATGGTTTAAACAAAATCATTGATCCGTTCCTAGATTTATTTGTAATAACTATTGGGATGAAGCCTTTGCCTATTCCACTGTGCTTCGCCTTCGTTCAGACCATCTCCGGAGAATATATATCTTCGAATCAGATCGAATTGATAAAAAACTCGATCTATTACCATCCTTGATTTTTTTATTAGTTTTAAGCAGTTTTTCTAACAATCACTTCATTAACTTGATTTATCTATTCACATATCATTTTCTATTTTCACCCACATACCAATTGTCGTAACCGGTTTTCGTCCGGGCACGAAAAATTTAACTTGACGGGAAAAGTGATGTGAATAAATGGTTTTGAAAATAATTTGGGAGTCGCCATCGGCCTTTTGGGTCAGGTAGGTCGAATACCTAAAAAATATCTTTTAAAAGAGTTTTTAAGAAAACATCAATTAAAAGATAAACTGATCTGTGTTTTAACCAAAAATTCGTTCTTTTTAATAATAAAAAGGAATTCGTGGTCGGTTACGTTTAGGGAAGGATTAGCACCCCTACAACGCCCAAAATTGGTACTTTTTAATTATAAATTGTCTCTATTATTAAAAATTAAAAATTCAAAATATATTTAATTTAAATTTATTACTATAATTTTAAGTAAATTTATTAATTTATATAAATAAAATATTTATTTATTAAGAAATATCAGAAAAGGACTTCTAGGTGCCTTAAGACAGCTCTTTTCTTCGATATTAAAAAATAAATAAATATAAAAACATTTTTCTAAAAATAATAATAAAAAATAGATTAATATAATTTATAAAAGTAAGATGTTTATTTATTTAAAATATCAGAAAATTGACATCGAGTTGCTTTAAGACTACCATTTCTTAATATTTAAAAATAAGTAAACATTGTTATCTAATCGAATTAAAAATTTATAATATTGCATTTCATATAAATATTAGTGAATAAAAATATAAATAATAAATATATGAATAAATAAATAAATACTATACTAATTTAAACATATAAATGATAAAAATATATAAAAAATGACCAAAAGAAAATGATATCTAAATTAATGAACCTAACTCGAAATATAAAAATATTTAATAATAGTGTAATATCCCTTTATTAATCGGTGATTAGAATAATAATTATTAAAACTACAATGGTTAAATAAGTTATTTTACCTTAAAATATATATAAGCATATCATGTACTAAATTATAAAGTAAATAAAATTATAAGACCGAATTAGAAGTTTAGGATTTGATTTCAGTGACCAAATTGTAAATTTACAGAACTCAAGAGGACTACGTAAATGGTTTACCTAAATTAAAATTACACAAACATCCCTCACCAAAACTACGTAGTTTTGGTGAGGGTTTAAATACCTTTAATTGTCCCAAATGATTCATTTTCCCTCATTTTTCATTTTTCACTCTCTCTCTTAAAGAGAGATGACAATTCTCTCTAACTTCTCTCTAGTCCTCTCTCACCGGAGGTGATCCGGTCATCGGTTGGTCGACTTGCTCCGACGCCGGCAGCCCCCGCCGGCCACCACCCGCGGTGGTCGGAAATATTTTTTTTTACACTAAAATTTCTTTTTATTTTTCCTAAACCCGAATCTGAGATTATTTTAACCTAAAGAGCATTTAATCTTAATATATCTACAATAATACCTTCGAACTCCGGTGGTTTCCGGCGACGTTCGGATTCCCTGCTCCGGTAAGTTTCTTCACGATCTTCTCTTTCTGTTTTGGTGCTTGTTTGTTGGGTATTTTCTCTAGCTTCCTTCTCTTGCTCTCTCTATCGATTCCCCTCCCCTCTTTGCAGGTTCGGTGGTGGCTTTTATAGCCACCACAAAGCTTTCTATGGACCGGGTAATAAGGGGGAATTCGGTGAGTCACTAAACTATGGTGGTGACTCACCTATAGCTTCAATGTGGAGGGGCAGCTGTCGCTGGAAGCTACTGGAAATGCTGCGTGGAGGAGCTGCTGCAGCTGCTGGAAATTGCTGGAAATGCAACGTGGAGATGCTGGAATGGAGAGGTAAAAATGGTGATTACAGCTGCCCCTCTTTGCTCGTTGCGGTGGAACAGGAATGGAGCAAAGATATAAAACACCATTTTTAGCTTGAAATGTTTAAACTTCTAAGCTATAAGTTCTTCTCATTATGAACTTTTTGCTCACTTCGGACGAATTCTTCTCATTATGAATTCTTCCACTGGGATTGACAATTTATCTCATTCTGGAAATGTTGGTGCTGATCTATCTCCTTCTGTGATAGAGTCATGCAAAGGTTGAACAAATTCTTCTCATTATGAACTCTTCTCCTCTTCAGATGAGTTCTTCTCATTATGAACTCGAACTGGCAATGTTGATCCATCGAATGATGAATTCAAGCAAAATGTTAAACAAGTTCTTCTCATTATGAACTTCTTCTTCCTTCTTCAGATGTGTTCTTCTCATTATGAACTCTTCTGGAAATGCTGATCCATCGAATGATGAATTCAAGCAAAAGGTTGAACAAGTTCTTCTCATTATGAACTTCTTCTTCCTTCTTCAGATGTGTTCTTCTCATTATGAACTCTTCTGGAAATGCTGATCCATCGAATGATGAATTCAGCAAAGGTTGAACAAGTTCTTCTCATTATGAACTTCTTCTTCCTTCTTCAGATGTGTTCTTCTCATTATGAACTCTTCTGGAAAAGCTGATCCATCAGATGATGGATTTGAGCAAAAGGTTGAACAAATTCTTCTCATTATGAATTTCTTCTTCCTTCTTCAGATGAGTTCTTCTCATTATGAACTTTTTATGGAAAAGCTGATCCATCAGATGATGGATTTGAGCAAAAGGTTGAACAAATTCTTCTCATTATGAATTTCTTCTTCCTTCTTCAGATGAGTTCTTCTCATTATGAACTTTTTATGGAAAAGCTGATCCATCAGATGATGGATTTGAGCAAAAGGTTGAACAAATTCTTCTCATTATGAATTTCTTCTTCCTTCTTCAGATGAGTTCTTCTCATTATGAACTTTTTCTGGAAAAGCTGATCCATCATATGATGGATTTGAATCTTTGCTAAAATTTTGAAATTCCTGTCAAATATTCAATATGGATAAAATGAATGAAAATGCTCCTATTTTGCAAATGTCTAAATATGATGCATGAATGTTGATGCAATCTTCATTTGACTTCAAAGTGGTGAACTTGGTCTTCCTCTAGTTCATCATTTATTGTCAGGGTTACCTCTGGATATCAGTATAAAAACTTATGCTATCAAGCTTGCATTTTTGCAGAACCATCTGATCAACTTGTATCTTTGCGTCTTCTTTGCTTCATGAAAGTCTCAGAAGAAATGTTTCATTTGTGGAACTCTTGCTGTAGTCAGAGCTATGACTTTGATGCCCCATCTTGTCTTGGATAAAACCAACTTTCTTTGCTTGGACTTGTGTAGAAATCCCATAAAGCTTTCATCTTTGAAAAGAGAATCAATCATCTGACTCAGCAGGGATAATTAGGAGAGTAGAGTCTGTTCTAATTTACTCTTGAAACATCACAAGGAAGATTTATTCCAATTCCTTTCATGTCTCCACATATAATCAGATCTCGAATAAGGCAACTTGGACCAATATCATGTCGAGATGCTTAACAACAACCTGTAGTTCAACCTTAGTTGACCCCATTAGTTTATTGTTTAAAATTTCAACTTTCCTTGGAAAGAAATCTTCATTATATCTTACTTCTAATCTTGGGGTTAAAGAAGACAAACTTCATCTTGGATCAATAAATGGAAACCATATGATTGCAACATTGGTTCAACATCAGAATAACTGGTTCGTAAAACATTTGACAACACATGCATCATCTCATGTGGTTTATACTCAGATGTAAAACATTTGACAACACATTCATCCTTTTCTGTGTATTCTGCTCAGATGTCTCAATCATTGAAGCTCTTTGCTAGTGTTTCAAAGTTTTTGTATAATGTCACAAGATCACTTGAGAACAAAACTCAATGGGAATACAAGAGAAATGTTAGTATGACCAAAAAAGTTGGTCAAATTCACAAAATGTGCTGGTGTCGAATTGAATAGGAGATACTAATTGATCTTGATATTGTCTCAGGCAAGGGTAAGTGTGATATTGATCACATTTTCTTCTGTAATGAGCGTTTGTAGGAATTAGAAACAGACTCACTATAAGAGCCATGTATGGAAAGATATCCGTAGAATTCTTGATGCTGGGGATGAACGCACATGATAAAATCCCAAAATAGATAAAAATTCAGTTTAGCCTAGCTGAAAATGATAACCCTAGTAACAGTGGGAATGGGTAATATGTGTAAGTCGAGCTTCTCTCTTCAATGTCATCAAGTAAACAAAAAACTGATGTGAAAAACAGCTTCATAACCTCAATAGTATGGTTGAAACTAACTGCCAGGAACCTCAAAGAAATATTTTTAATTATCACCGACACATAAAAGGCCAAATTCAGAGTTGGAAGTCTCGATGAACTGATCCTTGGATCGAATGGTCTACAAAGGGACCATCTTGTAGTTTATCAAAGAACACATTGTCATGTGACACATGGTTTTAATAAGATTGGGTATTTGAAACCATACTTGCTGAATAGATATTTGTTCACAACAAGATTCTAATGCAACTGCCTGATGAACGAAGCAATTATGTATAGTGATCTACTGTCACTGTTTTTATTTTCAATCTTCATATCTTTCTGTCTCATTAGAAATATTTGTTTAAGTCAATGATCTTGACACAGGATGTTGTGGGCCTTCAACATGCCCCAACATTAGCTAATACAAGTGTTCAAAATGCATCAACAGTTCTGATTCTGATTGAAATGGGTTTTCAGCATGCCCCAGCATTTTGCTGATAAATATTCAGAATATTTCAACATTTCTGATTCTGATTGAAAAGGGTTTTCAGCATGCCCCACATTTCTTCTTGTTAATCTGAGCCTTCAAAATGCCCCACATGGATCTGTCTGAAGGAACCTTTAAAATGCCCCAACAATTGCTGATACAGATGTTAAAAGTGTGCTCAACATTACTTCTTGTTGAGATGAGCCTCCAAGAATGCCTAAATATTCATATTGTTGTGAGCCTTCAAACTGCCCCAATATTCTATTTCTGGTTGAAATGGGTCCTCAAGATGTCCCACATGAAACATTTCTGTCTGAAATGGGCTTTCGAGATGCCCCAATATTCTGCTTCTGGTTGACTCTCAATGTCTGTTTGACTTGAATATCATGATCCCCACGAGGTCTAATTTTGACAATACACTGTTGTACTTGTGGCTTATTCATGCCCCAAATCTGTTATCTTGAATACTCATTCTGATGTTACTGAACAGCAATGTTGTCAAGTAACTGGAGAAATTCTCTTTATGTTGTCATAAACTTAAGAAGTACTCAATCATTCTAACAGAAACGTCTGAGATATGTGTCTTCTGAATGAGGTGACCATTTTCTGTATCTGGAGGGATTTAGTCGGACAGAGCAGTAAAAATAGCTTGGTAATCCGTTCCAGGCTGGCACAGTGGCTTATCATCTTTCAGTGAAGGTCATCTCTGAAATATACTTTTATGTGGGAGAGAAACCAATTTATGCAAACAATAATCTGATGCAATGGCAGACTACATATACAATGGTACAAGCTCATCAAAATCCGCACCCATGCAACATGTTGATTCTGATAACAACTCATCTGATTATGAAGCGATCTTTCAGGATGATTTCACAGATTGATAGTTTTCTGATATCGAGGAAATCATGAATTCTGATTTTGATGAGGAGAGTAACTGTTATACTTGACAAAAATGGGATTCTCAGAGGCTGAGTTTTCAATAACCATGGAGAGATGTGGTTCAGATTCATCAATTGCAGAATTGACAGATTTTATATGTGCTGATCAAATGGCTAAGGTTACTGATGCACTTCTTATGGTAGAAGATAGGAAGCCATTATGCAATGATCCCAATTATAAGCAAATGCGAAACTTGGGCTATGATTTGTGGAAAAGGAATAAGCATAGGAAGCTTGAAAAGAAATTTCTTAATGAAGACGATCATGCAATTCATCCTTTAATTCCAATGATGGTTCTGGGTTCCTACCGAATCAGATCAGATAACTCAAAGAACACTTCCAGAAGATGCTATTGAGTCTCCTTATTTCTACTATGAGCAAATTCATCTTTTAAATCCAATGATTGGTTTTGGGGTTCATACCAAATCAGATAAGATAACTCAAAGAACACTTCCAGAAGATGCTATTGAGTCTTCTTATTTCTACTATGATCACCTGGCACTTGCTCCAGTTAATGTTTGGACTGGAATATCACAATACTTATTCGATGTAGAGCTAGAATTTGTAGATTCGAAGCATTTTCATGCTACTACACTGAAAAGGGCTATATTCATAATTCTTCCAATTGAGAACAGATTTTCTTATTTTGCTTCCTCCATGTGCTGATGTTTTTCCATTGACAAAGAAATGATGGCCTTCCTGGGATCCAAGAACAAAGTTGAACTATTTATAAACATGTACAGGAAGTGCCAAATTGACAGAAAGGACCTGTAAGGCTCTTGAAGCTTATGACAATGAGCCACCTTCGAATATCCAGAAGTATGTTCTTGATGAGTGCTGAAAATGGAATCTGGTATGGGTTAAAAAGAATAAAATTGTTCCACTTAAATCTGATGAAGTGGAAATGCTTCTAGGTTTCCCTAAAAACCATACATGAGGAGGATCATTAGAAACATGTTCCTCTAGGTTATCAATGTCCTGTCCCTTTTCTCTGGAATCAGTGATGCAGAGATTGCCTTCTATTGGCATATCTTTGAAAACAGATGTGTAAGAATTGAATGATGATCGGTTGGAGCAATTGATGAGTAGTTTTGGCGAATTCGACCTTGTGTCAGTGTCATCCAGTGTAACAACCTTACTGGAAGAAATAAACATCCTCATGATGAACTAGAAGATTTTTGTTAATGCATTTTCTTGCAATGACTGCCACAGTGACTGTCTATTCTGCTGCTCCAAAATACACACTGCCATATCCCACTCTTCCCTAACCATGGAAAGGTTTAGTTGATGGTAAAACTGGTTATCTCAACTTTTAGAATCCTGTACGGCATACAA
The DNA here is from genome assembly GCF_006381635.1 of Hibiscus syriacus. NCBI lineage: Eukaryota > Viridiplantae > Streptophyta > Magnoliopsida > Malvales > Malvaceae > Hibiscus > Hibiscus syriacus. The sequence continues at coordinate 842,474 of NW_024062693.1, read as the reverse complement.
ATGTAGAATTTGTTCCAACATCTTATTCTGTGCCATAAGTCCTCAAATTCAAATTCAACAATCTTCTGAAGGACATATTGGATATCATTTTGACAAAGAAAGTGATCGGCGTAGAAGAAGTAGCAATGATGTATCAAGACTTGAGCTAACACCAGAGTGCAGGTAGTAACTTGTTCATGGCTTTATGATGTAATCTTCTAGAGAACATGAATTGATGGTTGGGGAAAATAATCTGTCTGGTGATGCTTATCGCCCTCAGCATGATATAAACAATAATCTTTCTTGATGAATTGCTAATGTCATAGGAGAGTGTCACAAGTTCAATTCTCCAGACTTTCTGACTTCTTGGACCACTTGCCTTCAAAAATGTGAAGCGCTTCATTCTTCTGGCTTCGTTCATTCTTTTTCTACAACAGAGGTAGAATAAGCAACAATTGCTTTAAGGACCTTCCTCATTTGAGACTGTACTGTTTGAAAATGTTTTTTCTCCTTTCTTTATTGAAGAATGAAAGAATTTTGCAAAGTATTACCCCTTTCAGGTTCACATCAATATAACGAATACAATGAGTTTAATGAATATCAATAAATCAACTACACTTTTAAATCATTCAAAAATCATAGTCCTATGGCAAGTGTCAAAATATTGACTGATTTGAGGTGTAGGTTGATTTTGGTAAAGTAGGTTCTTTTAAGTTGGTTCAGTATGTCGCTTCGGGCTTCCACTAACTTGAAGAAATGGTTGTTATGCTCATCTTGTAGAGATGCTTCTCGTTTCCAGAATCTCAGGAAAGTTTTTGAGATGTGTGGTGCTTATTAAGAGCTTAAGATCGTCTCTTATGTCGTTGTTGCACCATTCAATATTCGAGCCGCCTTTCAGGTTTCAACTCGAATCCTCCTTTGGTTTCAAGATGTTATTTAAAAATTTATATCTTGAACCCACCTTTATCATTTTTCATATCATGCATTAAAGATTTTAAAAACTAATTTTTGCAATAAAAATCAATCTTGGAAGGCGGAATGAATTCTAAAGATATCATCTTTTACTTAGAAATCCATGTATGATTAGAATGGACTTTTCAGGTACGTAACGTAGGCCATGGCTTATGGTTACGAAAGAAAGGGATAAAAAGGCCCAAATAAGTGTTTTAAGGGTCATCAAACCAAGGATCAATTCATTCTGATGCCATCAATCTTGTTTTGTTTGACTTGGATCTGCCTTGCTGGGGAATTTTCCATCAACTGGATCCCTCTAGACTGCCAAATTTTGGATTCATTTCCATTTCTCATATCTCCAGCATTTCTTGCTCTTCTTGTTTGTATTTTGATCAACCTTGTAACTTGAGGCTCAATAATCACCCATCTTGATTCAATTTTCCTTTTTTTTTTCTTCTTTCTTTGCTGGATGAGTAGAATACTTCAATTGCTTTGAGCACCTCCTTTTCCTTTTGCATTTTGGAGGTTTTCCATTATTCTTGATTGGATTGATCTTCAAGCACTCTGTATTTGACATACTTTGTAGTTCAAAACTTTCATGACTTCATGGAAACTTGTCTTCGTAATAAAACTGTATTGACAATCTTTATTCTTGTGAGCCATATCCTTTACCTTGCCCCCCAATGTAGAGGGTGATCCTTGGTTAGGTTGAATTAGAAGAAAAATTATTCAGGCTCAAATGGGACAACAAAGGATATATATATATATATATATATATTAAGGATAAATGAAACAATGTCGTTCATCATCTCATACACAGAAACCTTTGTAAAAAGAGGTATCCACAGGGGGATGAATATTCAAGATTAACTTTATTTACATAAAAAAATGTAATTAATGCATGATATATTTATTTCAATCAATCACTTTCCCCTTCTTCTTTGAGTATGCCCTAATCACTCGAAATTATCATCAATGAGTTGGTCCATGATGCCTCATCTCGTCTCTTCTTGCAGTAAAATTCACGAATAGTTTGAAAGTTTGGTTCTTTTGAGGTCTTTTGGTTTATGATGGTTTTGTATTTGGAAGGACAAATGTGTGACTTATAAAGTCATGTATATGGTGGAAGGTAGTATCATCAATCAATCGACTCTACCCGAGAAGGTAAACATCTAGAGTTTGTGTCTCAAAAACAGGTAGAGACATTTCTTCAGAGTCTCAGATAAATGTAGTGTCAGGATTTGGTTTTGGTAAAGGTCGAGTAATTGGTGTTGGATGGGATATGGAAGATATAATTTTATCACTTGCCAATAGATCTATAACTCTTTGCAAATTAAAAGAATATTTAATCTACTTGATACTCAATAATCTCAAGATTAAAACTTGATTCTTTGCTCATAACCATAAAAGCACACAATTTATTTTTTTGCACAAAGGCAGAGAAAGGAACAAAAACATTCAAACAAGATGCTGAAAGTAGAAAGGTATACAATGGTAAATAATACTTCCACTTGTTTATGCATCATTACTCCTCTATTGTTGGGTTGTGTACTTGGCCCAGGATTTTTATCTTTTTGCTCCCCATTTCTTGATCATTTCTTGTGTCAAGACTCCCTTATCGACGAGCGTCTCTATTTCCTTTAACAGTGACCAATATTCCCTGTTGAATGTCCAGATACTCCCAAGTGAAAATTACAGAAGCTATTTTGATCATAGCAATGAGCATAAGGCCTTGGTGACCTTCACCAATCTTGGTGTAATGTATTGACCTTTAACAAAATGAGGGTACAGGTCTGAGATAGATTCTTGAAACACCTTTAGAGCTTTTCTTGCTCGTGAGGCTATCACTTTCTTTGATTGTTCTGAACGAATGAATGCTCTCATGTTATTGAGGGGTTCTGAATGCTCATTTCAGCTATAACGGGGTAGTATTAACCAGACTCCTTAAGTTTCCCCTTGCCTTACTGGTTTTCAGAAATCTGATATAGGTATCTGAGGTGTCTTCTGGGTTATATCTGCCTCATTCTTTCTTAGACCTATAGGCCAATCTCGAATTACATCCATGGGAGCCTTTGATTTCTTTTCCATTTTCTTGTGCCTGATATTCTTCGTAGGATTTGGTTATATTAGTTTCTGTTGCAACAATGGTTCTGAACATTGAACCTTAACCCCTTCTTTTATCTTGCATTTTTGAATTGCTTGCTCTAAAGGGTCTTGGAAATTTCCCTTAAGGTTACCAGGAACCTTAGCTGAATAATTTGGAATTCTAGTCTGATTTATCCATGAACTTCCTTATAGGTCCAATTCTCATTTGGAGGCCATTGTGATTGATCAAGTTGTAGAGTAATTGATCTGGCTGAGAGCATTTTTGGATGCAATTTTTCACTCGAACAGTGGAAGGGAGGAAATTGAAATCCCTGCACATTCTTTTTCTTCTTGATCACTCTATAAGGTTTGGCACCATGTTTAACTGAATAAGACCTCATTGTATTAACCCCAGCTTCTTTCTTGACTTTAGTATTGTCAGAGCCTCTTATCTTGCCATTCTTGATAGCCATTTCGATGATTTCTCCACTTATGATGATGTCAGAGAAATTATTAGGGACAACCCCTATCATGTGATTAACATAAGGAAATTTTAATGTACTGATGACAAAGTAGTGACTCTTTTTCAGTCAATGGTGGATGTACTTGAGAAGCAACGTCTTTCCATCGTTGTGAATATTGTCGAAAGCTTTCATTGCACTTCATATTCATGCTTTGCAACATTGTTCGATTAGGGGCCTTATCAGTCATGTGCTTGTATTGACCCAAAAAAGCTTGAGCTAATCCCTCCAAGAACGTATTTGAGTACGTTTTAGCTGATTATACCATCTGGATGCAGACCCAGATAAACTGTCTTGAAAACAGTGAATCAATAATTTTTCATTCTCTACATAGCCAGTCATACGACGACAATACATAGTGATATGATATGAAGGGCATGTGGTCCCATTATACTTCTCAAAATCTGGAACCTTGAACTTTGGTGGAATAACCAGGCCAGGGACCAAACTTAGTTCTTTGGCATCAAACCCATAAAATGACTCAACTGTCTCTATAGATTTTATCAACTCTTTTATATTTTCCAGTAGTTGAGTGAATTTTTCCTTCTCAACTGATTTGTTTTGGTCAAGGACCTCATTACTAATACAAAATTCATCAGGCTTCAACTCAGAAGTATTAGGACAATCAGTGGGGAATGATGCTCCAGCTTGATATGGTGAGTTCTTAACAGCGAAGTAAATCGGTGATTGAATTTCCTGGGGTATAGAGGTGAACTCAGGATATGAACAGGTGTAACATCCAAGAATTTTGTGGTTTTCAACAAGACTCTTTCCAGCGTCTGATGCTTCTCAATCATTTCTTTCATATTGTTTAGTAGATCGATATGAGAATTTGTGATATTAGCTTCAATTTGTGCCAACTTGCTCCTCAATTCTTCTGTGGCTCTTTTGCTCTATCTCTAATTTGGATAGCCTATCTTCAATTTCTTTAGACATTTTTCTTGTGTCGTGCTGAGCGTTCTTGCTTCAAGGAAAACCAAGATCACTTTGTTTGAAATCCTTATTTTAATGAATAAATGTTTTAATGTATTATGACATAAAAAATGCAAAGATGCCAAATGCAAATGTAAATATGTGAATGTAATAATAAGAATACAAATTGTGCAATACAAAAGCAAACATAAAAATACAATGCAAAGATGCCAAATGTAATATGCAAATGTAACATGTAAATTATTTAAATATCAAATAGGACATCCAGTTATATTAAGACTGCCATTTTCTTGATAAATACAAACGTAAAAAAGTACAAATGCAAAATACAAATGCATGTATGAAAAGGTGTTACTCAAGAGTGATCATCTTAGAACAGATTTCATTGAACGCAAAAGTTTCGGTACATCAAACAAAACTTTACATATATGGATATATTTCATTCCTAACTTCTCCAAAGCCAAATTAGTCTATCAACTTAAGGGACATATTGCTTGTCTGGACTGCAACCTCTTCCATGACATTCTCTTTCATTCTGGTCACTTCTCGGAGTTGCCAAGAAGTCTTGAACAAGATCTTCATATATGTTGCAGTTCTTTTTCGCTTGGTGACCCCTGCTATCCATTCTTCTGGATACTTCCTAGGCCAGCATTTTGAAAGGTTTGACTGATCTTCTGAAAATCTTCATGCATGTTTTCATTTCTGTGCTCAATTTCTCGTTTTGGTCGTTCAAGTCCTTCAAATAACATGCTTGAGCTTCATAAAAATCTCCACTACTCTGAATGTCCCGACTGATACTTACCATAGATGTTTTTGGTATCAATCTAGCAGAATCTTTATGGATTACTTTTGGTATTAATATAACGGTTCTCTGTGTGCAGAACTTCCCTCGATCCTCGTAGTTTCTTCAGGATGTCTTTCCTTGGTCGTATCATATTTTGTTTGATCATAAAACTTTTTGTACATTTCCGATTTCTTTCCAATATGATGAACAGTCTTTCAAGCCAAACCTTTGGTTATGCCATGATCATGTAATGCAAACAAAAGAAATCAATATGAACATATTAGAGCAATGTAATATGCATGAAAAAAATAAGAAAAAATAGAATAGTTAGTACAACTATAAAAATCTATCTATCAATGTATAAATCATAACATACTTTCTAGTTCCATGCTTTGTAACGGTTCTCTGTGTGCAGAACTTCCTCGATCCTCGTAGTTTTTCAGGATGTCTTTCCTGGTCGTATCATATTTTGTTTGATCATAAAACTTTTGTACATTTCCGATTTCTTTCCAATATGATGAACAGTCTTTCAAGCCAACACTTTTGGTTATGCCATGATCATGTAATGCAAACAAAAGAAATCAATATGAACATATTAGAGCAATGTAATATGCATGAAAAAAATAAGAAAAAATAGAATAGTTAGTACAACTATAAAAATCTATTATCAATGTATAAATCATAACTATACTTTCTAGTTCCATGCTTTGTTTGGAAAAATTAACCTAACTGCATGATTCTAGTTCGCATGCATTATCAGGAAAAAGAAATAAATTAAAAGCTAGAGTTTATTTTCCTTTGTGTATACCTATGACAAAATTTCGGCATGGTTTCAGATCGGGAGAGTTTCTAGGGTTTATTATATGCAGGTTTTCAGTTCTAGGAGTAAAGGTACTCGAAACTGTCCTTGTGATGTCCCTTGGGCTGTCAAACCCTCAATCCTAGTCCATCACAGACTTAAGCGGATCAAGTTCAATTCGAGGGGATACATTTCTCTATACCTGACACGGAGAATAAATTCTCACGAAGACGAAGACGTCGCTTTCACTTCCACTTAAAAGGGACAAACTCAATTATAGAGCTTTATGTTATGCAAAGCAAGTGCTCTGTGTGAGGAGAAATGTTCAAACCTGTAACAACCCGATTTTCAAAATAATATTTAATTGAAATTTAGAGGTTAATTGTGAAAATTGGTAAATGTTGGTGACTAAATCAAAATTTATGAGTTTATAGGCATTTTAGAAGTGAAGAAAATCCAAGGACCAAGCCTTGAATTTACCTAAACTGTCGGCAGCTTTGATTATAAGCGTGCATTTGGTTGATTTTCAGAACCAAAAGGCTCCCAATTCCTTCCCATACGCAGTTTCCAAACTCCGATTCCGACGCCGTCCAATTCCGATCATCGTTTTAAACCACCGTGTGTTCATCATCGAGCGAGGAAAACCTTCAAATTAATTGAAGCGAAACGCGGCCAAACGTCGGGAATTTCCAGTCAAAGTAGCGACGGTTTTGTTAGCTCTATCGCCGAGGAAATTAAATTCACCGCTGATCGTTGCTCCGTTTACGACACCTCCCGCACATCGTGTTCCTTGTGCCGTTCCGAGTTCACCGGTGTCAACCTTGTCCGCCGTAGACGGCGGCACGTGAGGAGGTGGTGCAGTCAAAGATTCGGCCGATTTGAAATCGAGCTCTCCGCCGTTCAAAATTTGAACCGATCGTTGTAAGTATCTTGAAATCGCTCAAATAATTTTAGAAATTTTTCCGGGATTTTTAGGGCCCGGAGACGCCTCACGCGCCACACGCGCCGCGCAGGGCGAGTGGCTGCTGGAAACCGGTTTAACGGTTTTCAACTGGTTCTGACCGGTTTGACCGGTTTCAACCGGTTCGAACCGGTTTGACCGGTCTGAATCGGTTGACGGTCTGACCCGACCCGACCGTTGACCGACCCGACCCGACCGTTGACCCGACCGACCCGACTGTTGACCGACCCGACGTTGACCGTTGACCGTTGACCGTTGACTTTCTTTGACCAAAACTTAAAATGGCTTTGACCGAGCATTAAACGACCGTTAATCTTTTCCGATATACCTATCCTGATAGTTTCGACGTGCCGAATCCGTTTCCGTGGTCTGTTTTGTCAAATTCGAATCCGAAGGTCTCCAAATCTACGGTCAAAGTGGTTGACTTGACTTTGACCAAGAATCTGAATTTTCAAAAAGTCATACTTTATGTTTTTCGACGTCCTGATTCCGATTCCGCAATCTGTTGGCCAAATTCAGACTCGAAATACCCCAAAATGATAGTCAAACCCGAAAAATGCTTATACTTAAGAATTCTAGCTTTGAACAATTAAGTAAGATTTGGGGCTGATTAATTATTATTGTTTGAAGGTACAAGAGACTCTCATCGTTCGATAGCTCGACCCAACTCTTCTAGATCAGTTAAACCACGTATACCAGTATTCACTCGTAAGACTCGTAAATTTTATGATTTAGAGATTTATTTATGTTACCCATTAGTAATATAGTGATATTATAAATTAGGTTCGAAAACTGTAGCAGAGCGTGGTGAAACCAGCAATCAGTAGATCCACGATTTGAACATATTATCGAGGTGTGTTCCCTATTTATTACTGAACTGTTTATTTGTTTTAATATGTGGTACACTGAATTCTTTGGTTTCCGTATTGTTGATGCACCGATTAATGTGATGATTTATGGATTATGAATGTTATCTGATATTGTTTTGAAATGGTATATGATTACCATGTTTATGGATTATGGAATTTATAACACGGTGCAATTGAATTTTTGGAATACGAATTTATAAAGTACAGCTCTGATCAAGCTGGAAAATTTTACAGACCTAATGTGACTCTTAGGTAGGCTCTGCGGCCCTGAGATCTCGGGTAGGCCCTGCGGCCCTAAGATGTGTTCTTAGGTAGGCCCCACGGCCCCGAAATCTATCTTGGGTAGGCTCTCAGGCCCTAAGATGTTCCCTTAGGGTAACGCTTTGTAAAGAGATTACTGCAGTATAATTTATGAGACTTTTTGGACTATGATGTTTAGTGTACCTATAGTGATTTATGGTAATATTGGGACACACTGAGCCTAGCTCACTTTTCGAAAAATTTTTTCCCTTTCAGATACTGTTGGTTAGATACCTGGATTGAGCACTTGGAGGATCAACATATCTCTTGAAGTATTTTGATTGTAATGTTTTACCTTGCAAGTTGACTTTATTTTGTGACATGGACCTTATTTTAAAGTATGGATTTTAATATGATGACATTTTACTATTACTATTCGGTTTATCGTGATTTGATTTTTAAGATATGTTTTAAATTAATTTATTACTTATTGGTATTATATTTACAAGTTAGGTTTTGATAGTATGATTTATTATAATTCATGTAATTTATAATGTGATTACATTGTTTGAATAACGGTTTCGGAAAAATGTCTTAAAGAATCATAATGTGATCCACTAGACTTAGTCGAAACGCATAGGCGGGTTAGGGGGTTACATTTATTGTATCAGAGCTTTTGGTTTTTAACCTCGGACTGTGTATGAGTCCACATGGAAGATACGATTTGAAATATTTTACAAAACAAGATACAAGGTCATATCACAAAGTTATTAAAATTTTAACTGTGTTCGAGACTCCAAGTGCTTATCTAACCCTAAGTTTTTCTTCTGTAGTAAACTTGAGATCCATCAAAATGAGTGCTAGACGTGGTCGTCGAACTAGCCGTGGACGAGGTGAGTGGCTAGATTTGCAGATCCGATCGATGAGATACGAGTAGATCCCCCACCTCCGATAGGTGATCTGCCTACGACCCCAACGAATCTGCCTCCTACCGATGGTATTGGCATGACTACACCGATCATAGGAGCGACAGATATTGAGTCAGAATCTACGGAGTTGCTTTGGATGAGACTTTTGGTAGACAATTTATGCAGTTGATACAGGGAGCAGTCAGAGCTGCTGGTGTGTATCTGAGGTTCCTATTTCGCAGACTCTAATTGCTAATGGGGTCAGGACTTTGGAGGACAGCTTGGAGGAATTCCTACTGAAGCAGAAGATTGGCTACAGGATACAGAAAGACGCATGGATCAGTTGGGTTTGGACTCAGCAAAGAGATATTTGGGGGCAAGTAGCGATGTTAGATGGAAATGCCCACATGGTGGGAGTCAGTGACCAGTAGTTTCTACTGATCGGTTGACATGGGATTTCTTCAAGGAGCGTTTTCGGAGCCGATTCTTGGGTGAGCGCTACTTAGTCCAGAGACGACAGCAGTTTCAGGACTTGGTTCAGGGTGACATGACTGTTTCAGAGTATGAGATAGAGTTCTTGAAATTGTTAAAGTATGGAATCAGTCTGGTGCCTACCGAGAGAGATCGATGCCGTAAATTTGCCCTCGGACTCAGATACGAGCTACGTAGGCAGGTGGTAGCCCTTCAAGATGAGATTTTTGATGTGCTGGTAAGCAGAGCCAAGGATGCTGAGGAGATGGAGGCGTTAGCTTCTGGTAGAGAGCGTGTTGATCAGGAGCGATCTAGGAAATCTTTGGCCCTACTGAATCATCCGCATATTCCGGTAAGAGGACTCGTACTTCAGCCCCTCAGAGGAGCAATACACGCTTCAGGTCTACTGTATCATCACCTTCAGCTGTTAGTAGAGGTGGTTCTTCGGTTCCGGTTCTAGTGCCTCAGTGTGACTTTTGTGGGAAACGGCACACGGGAGAGTTATAGGAAGACCGGAGTATGTTTTCATTGTGGATCTAGTGGACATTTTCGGAGGGATTGTCCTCAGCTAGCTTCGTCTGAGCGGATCGCTACCCAGACTCCTGTGCGTTCTCAGACAGTACATACTCCAATTAGAGATCGTAGCCAAGTAAAGGCTCGTGGTCAGCGTCCAGGACAGACAGTAGAGCTCGACCTCAGCAAAATAGAGGGCCAACAGTTTCTGAGGATAGACAGCCAGCCTTGGTTTATGCCACTAGACGTCGGGATGACAGAGATGAGCCTGAGGTTATTGCAGGTACATTTACTATTTATTCTATCCCTTACTTTGCATTACTGGAAAATGGCTCCACTCACTCCTATGTATCGAGCTCAGTATCTCGAAACCTTCAGATTCCGATAGAGAACACTGAAAATACTGTTACAGTTACGAGTCCAGTAGGACAAGCGGTAATAGTGAATAAAGTATTTAGGCGTTGCCCTCTCGAGGTTCAGGGAGAAATTTTTCTCGCTGATCTTATGGAGCTTCCTCTAGAGGAGTTTGATCTAATTCTTGGAATGGATTGGTTGAATAAACACAAGGTAAAGCTGGATTGCGAATACAAGCGGGCTACTCTGAAGACTTCAGATGGTCGGACTGTTGTGTTAATTGGTGAACGGCGTGGTTATCTCTCCAATATAGTTTCAGCGATGGAAATTGATCGTATGATCCGGAAGGGATATGAGACCTTCATTGCTTGTATTTTGAACACCAAAGGTGCATTGTCCACAATCGAGGAGATTCGTACAGTTAGCGAGTTTCCTGATGTTTTTCCTGAGGAGTTGCCTGGGTTACCTCCTGATAGAGAGGTAGAGTTCGAGATTGAGACTTATCCGGGATCTTCACCTATTTCTATGGCACCTTATCGCATGGCTCCAAAGGAACTTAAGGAGTTGAAGGTCCAATTGCAAGAATTATTTGATCGAGGATTTATCCGACATCGTACTTCACCATGGAGAGCTCCAGTTCTATTCGTGAAAAAGAAGGATGGGTCGCTAAGATTATGTATTGACTATCGGAAATTGAACAAGATGACGGTCAAGAATAAATACCCATTACCCGGATTGATGACTTATTTGATCAATTGCGAGGAGCTACTGTATTCTAAGATTGATCTTCGTTTGGGGTATTATCAATTGAAAGTTAAAGGATCTGATGTTGCAAAAACGGCCATTCGCACTAGATATGGGTCATTATGAATTTTTAGTGATGCCTTTTGGTTTGACGAACGCTCCTGCAGCTTTTATGGATTTGATGAATCGGGTGTTCCGACCATATTTGGATCAATTTGTGGTGGTCTTCATTGACGATATTCTGATCTTTCTCGTACTGAGGCAGAGCATGACGAGCATTTGAAGATCGTCTGCGGACTTTGAGAGAGCATCGTCTATATGCCAAAACTAAGCAAGTGTGAGTTTGGCTTCAAGAAGTGTCATTTCTGGGGCATATTATTTCTGCGCGAGTGTTCAGGTTGATCCCAGCAAGATAGAGGCTATTATGAATTGGAAACGACTAAGAACGTATCTGAATCCGTAGTTTCTTGGGTTGGCTGGTTATTATCGACGTTTTATTGAGGGGTTCTCGATCATTGCTTCTCCTTTGACAAAGTTGTTAAGGAAGAATGTGTTGTTTGACTGGGGCGAGGCACAACAGGAGAGCTTGAGAAATTAAAGGCGGTTTTGACTCAAGCACCGGTGTTGATTCAACCGGAGTCCGGGAAGGATTTTACAGTGTATAGTGATGCTTCACATTCAGGACTTGGTTGTGTTTAATGCAGGAAAGTAAGGTGGTGGCTTATGCATCCCGTCAGCTGCGGCCGCATGAGAGTAATTATCCTACTCACGATTTAGAGTTGGCAGCAGTTTTTGCCTTGAAGATTTGAAGACACTATCTTTATGGAGAGAAGTGTTACATCTTCACAGATCATAAGCTTAAAGTATCTTCTGACCCAGAAGGAACTTAATTTGAGACAGCGTCGCTGGTTAGAGCTTCTAAAGGATTATGATTGCGTGATTGATTACCACCTGGTAAAGCTAACATTGTGGCAGATGCTTTAAGTCGAAAGACGGTATCGGAGTTGAGGTCTTTAATGGCCAAGATGAATTTATATGACGATGGCACTTTGTTAGCAGAATTGCAAGTTAAGCCGACCTTGGTTGATGAGATCAAAGCTAAGCAGCCCCTTGATAGCTCCTTGCTTCCATCTTTGAGCAAGTAGAGCAGGGGACAAACACAGATTACGCAATTGATCAGGATGAAGTTTTATGCTTTAAAGGTAGATATTGTGTGCCTGATGACGCTGAATTGAGGCAGACTACTTACTGAGGCTCATAGTAGTCCATATGCTATGCACCCGGAGGAGATAAGATGTACCGGAATTTGAGAGAGGTATTATTGGACTGGTATGAAGAAAGACATATCTGACTTTGTGGCTAGGTGTTTGACTTGTCAGCAAGTTAAGGCGAACATCAACATCCATCAGGTTTGTTAGCCTATCAAGATTCCTGAATGGAAATGGGAGCGTATTATATGGATTTTTTTACTGGCTTGCCTATGACTCCTTTGAAAAGATTCAGTTTGGGTGATTGTTGACGATTACAAAGTCAGCTCACTTCATTCCTGTGCGAGTAAATTGTACTTTGGATAAGCTGGCAAGATTGTATATTTCAGAGATTGTCAGATTGCATGGTGTTCCATGTCTATATTTCTGATCGAGATCCGAGATTTACTTCGAGATTTTGGAAGGCGTTACATACGGCTTTGGGAACAAGATTGGATTATAGTACATCCTTTCATCCACAAACTGATGGTCATTGAGAGAGTAATTCAGATTCTGGAGGATATGTTGGGGTTGCGTAATCGATTTTCATGGTAGTTGGGAGAACTTTTTGCCGTTGGCTGAATTTGCTTACAATAACAGTTATCAGACCAGTATTCGTATGGCACCCTATGAAGCACTCTATGGGCGTAAATGTCGCACTCCGATCTGTTGGACTGAGTTTGTGATAGGAAGACGTTGGGACCTGAGTTAGTGCGAGAGACGGAGGACACAGTCAGATTGATTCGTGACCGTCTGAAAGAGGCATTTGATAGGCAGAAGTCTTATGCAGATCAAGAAGGAAAGATATACAGTTTGGCTGGAGATCAGGTCTTTTTAAAGTTTCACCCTGGAAGAAAGTATTGAGATTCGGCGTAAGGGTAAATTAAGTCCAAGATTTATTGGACCATTTCGTATCTTGAAGAGGGTAGGACCTGTTATCAGCTTGAGTTGCCTTCTGAGCTAAGTCGTATTCATGATGTCTTTCATGTATCAATGTTGAGGAGATACCGTCCAGATCCAGGTCACTATTCAGGTTGAAGAAGTAGAGCTGAGACCTGATTTGTCATATGAAGAGGAGCCCCATTCAGATCTTGGAGAGAGATGAACGAGTTCTTCGGAATAGACGAATTCCAATGGTCAAAGTTCAGTGGAGAAATCGAGGCCCCTCAGAAGCTACTTGGGAGACATTGGAGTCAATGGAGGCTCAGTTTCCTCAACTATTCTCATAAGGTAAATTTCGAGGACGAAATTTCTTGTAGAGGGGGAGAATTGTAACAACCCGATTTTCAAAATAATATTTAATTGAAATTTTAGAGGTTAATTGTGAAAATTGGTAAATTGTTGGTGACTAAATCAAAATTTATGAGAGTTTATAGGCCATTTTAGAAGTGAAGAAAATCCAAGGACCAAGCCTTGAATTTACCCTAAAACTGTCGGCAGCTCCCAATTTTCCTTTCCCATACGCAGTTTCCAACTCCGATTCCGACGCCGTCCAAATTCCGATCATCGTTTTAAACCCACCGTTGTGTTCATCATCGAGCGAGGAACAAACCCTTCAAATTAATTGAAGCGAAACGCGGCCAAACGTCGGGAATTTCCAGTCAAAGTAGCGACGGTTTGTTAGCTCTATCGCCGAGGAAATCTTAAATTCACCGCTGATCGTTGCTCCATTTACGACACCTCCCGCACCATCGTGTTCCTTGTGCCGTTCCGAGTTCACCGGTGTCAACCTTGTCCGCCGTAGACGGCGCGCGTGAGGAGGTGGTGCAGTCAAAGATTCGGCCGATTTGAAATCGAGCTCTCGCCGTTCAAAAATTTGAACCGATCGTGTAAGTATCTTGAAATCGCAAAATAATTTTTAGAAATTTTTCCGGGATTTTTAGGGCCCCGGAAGACGCCTCATGCGCCACACGCGCCGCCGCAGGGCGAGTGGCTGCTGGAAACCGGTTTAACCGGTTTTCAACTGGTTCTGACCGGTTTGACCGGTTTCAACCGGTTCGAACCGGTTGACCGGTCTGAATCGGTTTGACCGGTCTGACCCGACCCGACCGTTGACCCGACCCGACCCGACCGTGACCGACCCGACCCGACCATTGACCGACCCGACGTTGACCGTGACCGTGACTTTCTTTGACCAAAACTTAAAATGGCTTTGACCGAGCATTAAACGACCGTTAATCTTTTCCGAGTATACCTATCCTGATAGTTTCGACGTGCCGAATCCGTTTCCGTGGTCTGTTTTGTCAAATTCGAATCCGAAGGTCTCCAAATCTACGGTCAAAGTGGTGACTTTGACTTGACCAAGAATCTGAATTTTCAAAAAGTCATACTTATGTTTTTCGACGTCCTGATTCCGATTCCGCAATCTGTTTGGCCAAATTCAGACTCGAAAATACCCCAAAATGATAGTCAAACCCGAAAAAATGCTTATATACTTAAGAATTCTAGCTTTGAACAATTAAGTAAGATTTGGGGCTGATTAATTATTGTTTGAAGGTACAAGAGACTCTCCGGATCGTTCGATAGCTCGACCCAAACTCTTCTAGATCAGTTAAACCACATATACCAGTATTCACTCGTAAGACTCGTAAATTTTATGATTTTAGAGATTTATTATGTTACCCATTAGTATATAGTGATATTATAAATTAGGTTCGAAAACTGTAGTAGAGCGTGGTGAAACCAGCAATCAGTAGATCCACGATTTGAACATATTATCGAGGTGTGTTCCCTATTTATTACTGAATGTTTTATTTGTTTTAATATGTGGTACACTGAATTCTTTGGTTTCCGTATTGTTGATGCACGATTTAATGTGATGATTTATGGATTATGATTGTTATCTGATATTTGTTTTGAAATGGTATATGATTACCATGTTTATGGATTTATGGAATTTATAACACGGTGCAATTGAATTTTGGAATACGAATTTATAAAGTACAGCTCTGATCAAGCTGGAAAATTTTACAGACTAATGTGACTCTTAGGTAGGCTCTGCGGCCCTGAGATCATTCTCGGGTAGGCCCTGCGGCCCTAAGATGTGTTCTTAGGTAGGCCCCACGGCCCGAAATCTATCTTGGGTAGGCTCTCAGGCCTAAGATGTTCCTTAGGGTAACGCTTTGTAAGAGATTTACTGCAGTATAATTTATGAGACTTTTGGACTATGATATGTTTAGTGTACCTATAGTGATTTATGGTAATATTGGGACACACTGAGCCTAGCTCACTTTTCGAAAATTTTTTTCCCTTTCAGATACTGTTGGTTAGATACCCTGGATTGAGCACTTGGAGGATCAAATATCTCTGAAGTATATTTGATTGTAATGTTTTACCTTGCAAGTTGACTTTATTTGTGACATGGACCTATTTTAAAGTATGGGATTTTAATATGATGACATTTTTACTATTACTATTCGGATTATCGTGATTTGATTTTTAAGATATGTTTAAATTAATTTATTACTTATTGGTATTATATTTACAAGTTAGGTTTTGATAGTATGATTATAATTTCATGTAATTTATAATGTGATATTACATTGTTTGAAAACGGTTTCGGAAAAATGTCTTAAAGAATCATAATGTGATCCACTAGACTTAGTCGAAACGCATAGGCCGGGTTTAGGGGGTTACAAAACCTCTAACAGATAAATAAAATAATTAATACCTGAATAAAAAAACAATATTAATATAAAAATAATAAATAATAAAAATTTGAAAGAAAAGAATTAAAAATTAAATAATGAATTTTAATTTCTAATTAATAGAGACAATTTATAATTAATTTGAAGTTTGACAAGTCCCCAGTGGAGTCGCCAAGCTGTCGTAACCGGTTTTCGTCCGGGCACGAAAAATTTAACTTGACGGGAAAAGTGATGTGAATAAATGGTTTTGAAAATAATTTGGGAGTCACCATCGGCCTTTTGGGTCAGGTAGGTCGAATACCTAAAAATATCTTTTAAAAGAGTTTTTAAGAAAACATCAATTAAAAGATAAACTGATCTGCGTTTTAACCAAAAATTCGTTCTTTTTAATAATAAAAAGGAATTCGTGGTCGGTTACGTTTAGGGAAGGATTAGCACCCCTACAACGCCCAAAATTGGTACTTTTTAATTATAAATTGTCTCTATTATTAAAAATTCAAAATTCAAAATATATTTAATTTAAATTTATTACTATAATTTTAAGTAAATTTATTAATTTATAAATAAAATATTTATTTATTAAGAAATATCAGAAAGGACTTCTAGGTGCCTTAAGACAGCTCTTTCTTCGATATTAAAAAATAAATAAATATAAAAACATTTTTCTAAAAATAATAATAAAAATAGATTAATATAATTTATAAAAGTAAGATGTTTATTTATTTAAAATATCAGAAAATTGACATCGAGTTGCTTTAAGACTGCCCTTCTTAATATTTAAAAATAAGTAAACATTGTTGTCTAATCGAATTAAAAATTTATAATATTGCATTTCATATAAATATTAGTGAATAAAAATATAAATAATAAATATATGAATAAATAAATAAATACTATACTAATTTAAACATATAAATGATAAAAATATATAAAAAATGACCAAAAGAAAATGATATCTAAATTAATGAACCTAACTCGAAATATAAAAATATATTTAATAATAGTGTAAATATCCCTTTATTAATCGGTGATTAAAATAATAATTATTAAAACTACAATGGTTAAATAAGTTATTTTACCTTAAATATATATAAGCATATCATGTACTAAATTATAAAGTAAATAAAATTATAAGACCGAATTAGAAGTTTAGGATTTGATTTCAGTGACCAAATTGTAAATTTACAGAACTCAAGAGGACTACGTAAATGGTTTACCTAAATTAGAAATTACACAAACATCCCTCACCAAAACTACGTAGTTTTGGTGAGGGTTTAAATACCCTTTAATTGTCCCAAATGATTATTTCCCTCATTTTCATTTTTTCACTCTCTCTCTTAAAGAGAGATGACAATTCTCTCTAACTTCTCTCTAGTCCTCTCTCACCGGAGGTGATCCGGTCATCGGTTGGTCGACTTGCTCCGACGCCGGCAGCCCCCGCCGGCCACCACCCGCGGTGGTCGGAAATATATATATATTTTTTACACTAAAATTTCTTTTTATTTTTCCTAAACCCGAATCTGAGATTATTTTAACCTAAAGAGCATTTAATCTTAATATATCTACAATAATACCTTCGAACTCCGGTGGTTTCCGGCGACGTTCGGGTTCCCTGCTCCGGTAAGTTTCTTCACGATCTTCTTTCTGTTTTGGTGCTTGTTTGTTGGGTATTTCTCTAGCTTCCTTCTCTTGCTCTCTCTATCGATTCCCCTCCCCTCTTTGCAGGTTCGGTGGTGGCTTTTATAGCCACCACAAAGCTTTCTATGGACCGGGTAATAAGGGGGAATTCGGTGAGTCACTAAACTATGGTGGTGACTCACCTATAGCTTCAATGTGGAGGGGCAGCTGTCGCTGGAAGCTACTGGAAATGCTGTGTGGAGGAGCTGCTGCAGCTGCTGGAAATGCAACGTGGAGATGCTGGAATGGAGAGGTAAAAATGGTGATTACACCAATATTATAATTCTCTTAATTTTTTCTAAAAATAAATTAAAAGATAAATTAAATATTAAATCATAATATGAGAAGGAATTTACTATTTTCTCTAAAAAAATATAAAGAAAATCCCACAATTTGAAAGGAAACAAGATATCTTTTATTACATTAAAAGGGAAAAAAAGAAGAAGAAAAAAGAAACGAGAGAAATAAGCCACGTCATATGTGCATTAGTAGCTAAGTTGACACCGTGTTTCATTGCCTCAAACATTAACTTCCAATTCTCCATCCTCAACTTAACTGGTGGCTACCGTCGCTGCTCGAGGGAAAAAGGGAAGAAGAAGAAATCCTAATTGGCAGAGAAAGAACGAAGGATTGAAAGAGTCGCGGTGGCGGAATTGAATCTACATGGCAGCCGCCCCTCTTTCTCTTATCCCTCCCCCCTTTCTTCTCTTTCAAAACACGCTCAATCCAAGGCCCAATCTCCTATTTCTCCCTCTTTCCATATCTCCGTTTCGCTCCCTCTCCCCATCAACCCTAAAAAATACGGCAGAACCCCTCTCCCGCCTTCTCTTCCTCTAATCCCGACGCCTCTGCTTTCCACGATGGGTTCGATTCACATCCCAGTCCATCTAAGGTAAGCAAGCTTTTCCGGAAACAAGTTTCAATTCTGGGAAGTTACCCTTTTTATGGATTACTGAAATTTGGATTGGGTTTGGTCATTTGAGGTTTATGATTTAGAAATCGACTGAATTTTTAGCATCTTTTTTTTTCTTTCAGGAATCTGTCCTTACCAATCGCATACATAGATAGAACCATTGGACGTTAGCCTTATCCAAAAAGATGTCTCCCCTACAACTGTGGATGCATGAAAAGGACTATTTCTGGCATGTTGGGTTTACTCCCTTCTGATAGGTTTCAAAGTCTTTATCGAGGCTTTATGGGAACCCCTCTCCAAATTGTTGGTTTCTTCTATGATGACGGGTATGTTGTTTACTACGTGATGTGTGATGTGCTCCATTATATTAAATGCTTCTATGCTCCAGTATATCTCTCTGCTTGCCGTGATGGTTTTAATGCTTGTTTGCTATGTTACTACGATCAGGTGTAAGCGTTGGGTATGGGTATGTGTTGGACATTGATATATTCAACTTCTTAATAAGTTTTCTCTGTATCGGAGGGTCCTTGGGATCACATACCTTGTACTTAAAGAAAAGCTAAGAACTGGAACAATATAGCATGGTAAAACATACCTTTGCAGTTCTGCTTATTAACTGCACTATGTCCTCATTCAACCCTATTTTAGGCAGAAAAAAAGGTTGATATCATTAATGGTTGTTTTAGTGAAAAGCCAAATCTTAAACTCATTTACATCGTGCAAAACATGGCTCAATGTATACGTGTTTGCCACCACTAGGACTTAAAAGCTGAATCCTGATGGGGTCTTATCTCCTCCATGTATATAGTTCACATTTGCGTCTATGTTTTCTTAATATGGTACAATCACTTCAGCATTTATCTTTAGTAGTTGTACCATGAGACATGCAGAGTACCATTTATCTTCAATAGTATCTATCAGATATTGGGATTATTATGAACAATAGTTCTTCTGAACTGCAGTTATACATTGAGGAATGCTGAATATAGGCTTTGCCTTGAGCGGAACCTTGGTTGTGAAGGAGATTTGGAAAATCAAACTTTAGAAAAGTCGAACTTTGATTTACAAGACATGTTACTAGACAGTACAAAATAAATGAACTTTTTGAGAAAATGGCTTGTCATCTGAATACGAAGAAACCATAAAGAGCAATTTGAAGATATAGACTTTCAAGGCTGGGTGAAATGCCCTTGGAAGCTCGTAAATACATTCTTCATTTGAAGTCTCGTCTAACTGCAGTGAAAAAGGTATGCTACAGCATATTGAGGAGCCTCTCATGGTTTGTTTTTCCTTTTAAACTATGAACCGTTTACTTGATGCACGGCCTGGATAAAGTTAACTTTATGCTCTGAACAAATTTGAACCCCTATGACCTTCTTATTTCCTCTTTTGGCTGATATGAGATCCATATTTCTGAAACTTGTTGACAATTCCCCCAATTACCCCTTTTTTTCATTTGGGATAGGATATTTGGCCAACTTGTTATGTCATGCATTCCAAATTGTTGGTAATAGCATTCTGAAAGAATTTAGATACGTGGGAAAACAGATAGTTGTGCTTATATGTCAGACATGCCAACCTTATTAACTGAATAGACCAGTCAATGGAAGAATACGAGGGAGCAGAAAACTAAATTTAAGATATTAGATGTGCCTTTCTTCATAATTTTATATTTTGGGAGTTTACCAGTTACCACCATGGAAGTATTGGTGAGTTGCGAATTTCTGGCTTTTCAAAATCTACGTTCCATGAGATGTATGTTCCATGGTTTATCCGGTTCAGATATTAACAATTGCTTCACATACACACATACTATATTAGAAGATTTAGCTTTCTCAAATTGGTGAATATCTTCACGATATGTACATAACTACAGATCATATATTTTTGCTTTACAGTTTCTTCAAATCCTTATCTGCAAGTTGGTGGAATACATGCTCAATTTCTGTTTTTTGCTCTATTGAAGGAACTCCATGAAGTAAAAAGGAAGAATGCTGCTCTGCAGATGCAACAGTTTGTTGGCGAAGAAAAGAATGATTTACTTGACTTAAGATCACTAGAACCAGAAAAGGTTTCCATAGTCTCAAAATCTTCTAAAGCAAATTGATTTACTAATTTCCCATAAACATGATGCTATGAAAGTAATATCTCCAATTGAAAATAGAGTTTAATTTCTTTGCTTTTATATCCATTAATATGAAGGGAAGCTTGAACTAATTAAAAAGAGCTTTAACAATGTGACAATTCCGTGCCGCACATTGTATACCAATGGGATTAGCTTTTGTCTTGAAGGGGTACTGCTTATTGCAAATTGCTAGATATAACGATTTTACTCTGATTTCTGTACCCTGAGTGTTTAATCTATCACACGAATCTTTTCCTAGAAATGAGTTTCAGTAAAATTTATGTTGACATGGCTAATAAATTTCAAACATAATTTCAGGTAGCTGAGCTTTCTGAAACCAACATCTCCTGAAGTGAAAGACACAATCCACTCTGTAGTTCACGGTCTCCTTGCCACTCTTTCTCCAAGGATGCATTCCAAGATTCCTCCTTTGACAGAGAACACTGCCATGGAACTGTAAATATTGGTAGTGAAGATTGCGCCGAACTTGTTGAGAACACTTCACTTCAGTTCCAGCCTTCATTTCATTAACGCGGGACTATCTTGCTCGTCTACTCTTCTGGTTAGTCCAGCTCTCCTGCAGCATTCCTTTTGTCTCCTCCGTCTCTTTTATTCTAACACACTTTCAACCCTACAAGTTTATTCAAGTTAAATACTTTAAAGGGAAATCTAGCTCATTCAAAGTTAACAGGAAATGTGCATTCCTCTGTATTAATGCTCATTATAGTGGAATCCTGTTTACACTTCAACTTAATGTGTTTGATCGGTATACTTTGGGAGAATGAAAGATCATCTCGAGATTTGAGAGGTTTTCTTCATGTTTGAACCTGAATAAGCCTCAGTCACACTTAACATTCAACAATTTTTTGACCGAACCTGTATTATTATTATTCAGATATGGTAATGTAGCTACCTCTGATATTCTCATATCTTTCCTGAAGGTGTATGCTGTTGGGACACTACCTTAGAGGCCTCGAGTATCGATTGGAGCTAATGGAACTTTTGATGCTGACAAGCAGTCCCGACAATAACGGCAGTGGTGATGAGCAGGTTGTTTAGAGTTGCTGTGATTCCAGTGCTTCCATCTGTACATATAGTGTAAATCGAGATGCGACTAACTTCTTTTTCGGGAAGAGGTAGGGATTGGACAAGATTAGGGCCTTTCACTTTCTTGCAGATGGCGAATTGTTTTCATGTATATGGAAAAGGATACATTGTGTTTGTTAATGTTTTCACCAAAAATGGATGAACAAAGTTGTTGGTATTGCTTATTAGTTGCATTAATAAAGATTGCTTGAACCATGTTGAAGGAGATCGTCTCTGTAATGTTGATTTTATTACAATAATATTGATCATTTTAACAGGTCATTGGTTAACAAACTATTGGTTCAGTGGTTGAAGTTAAGTTTCAAAATATGACTTTAAATTTATGATTAATTCAAGATTTGAAACCCAAAATAATGGCGAATATTTTGTCTCTTTGCCGATGTCTTATTGGCAAACCCAAACGGAATTTGATTTCACACGTAATTGGGCTTGTAAATTACGGATTGGGCTCCACTAGGACCATGGGTCATTTTCTTTCGCCGAGGCTACTACCAATTTAAATGTTATCCGACATTGGGGCAGTAAATATTCGTTCAATTCTCGGTTAATACTCAAATTGAATGTATTTGACTCGAGCTCGAACTTAGTTTGAATTTTTAACGAGTTGAAATAAGTTGCTTAGTACTCGACTTAAAAAGTTCACGAGTAATTCTAAAAAAATATGTTAAATTTTAAGATTTTGAATTAAATTATTAATAGTATTAACATTTATATGTTATTTTTAAAATGTAATATAAGATTTTTATGTAATAAAGGTTCAAATTTGAGTTTGAGTTCAAAATTTAATCAAGCTTGAGTTTGAACTTCAGTCGAGTTAAACCTGAGAATGTTTCGAGTTCAATTTTTTTTCGAGCTTCGATTTTTGATTTCGTGTTCCTTAGAGCTCGACTTTACATTTTTCGAGTCGAGCTTAGCAATGCTCAAGCTAAGGCTCGACTTGTTTAAAGCCATAATAATAATGGAAATTCTATTTTTTTCTTTTATGATTCAATTAACCTATATTACCGACCATTGACTTACTGGTAAAAGAGAATGTTATTCTCTGTAGACAATTTGTGTTTGAATAATTGTGTTTATAGAGTATAAGTAAATTCTGAATAGATTAATTTTTTATATAAGTACTATTTTGAAACTACTTTGAAAAAACAAATTAAAAATAAGGGTAAACTACTCCAACAGTCACTAATGTTTAGGTAAGTTTTTGTTTTCACCACTAATATTTCAAAAGTCACAAATCAGTCACTAATGTTATCGTTTGTTACAAATTAGTCACTCGCCGTTAATAGGCGTGACGGAAAACACACGTGGACTGTTAACAGCAGCTAAGAGGCTTACCTGGATGGTATAATTACACAAATAGTCCATGTTATTTATATATTCTTTCAATTTGATCCTAGCTTTAATAAATTAAAATAGTCCATGTTATCATTTGATTGGAAGACTAAATTTATTTTAATTTAATATCTTTATTTCTACCAATCAGATGATGACACTGTCACCCTTTGGTTGGAAGAAAATAAAGCAACAAAGAAGCATGTGGGGGATTCAAACATAGAACCCTTGAGTGAAATATTGCGCGCCAAATCATTAAGCCTAGGCAACCATTTGATATAATTTGGACAACAAATGGTATGTATCTTGTATCTTAGTATGTAAATGCTTTACTTAAATTTAATAATATGTTATATATCTTAAAATTTAAAATTATCTCTTTATTTTTTTTAACTTATTAAATATTATTAAATATTTTTGTTTGTAAAAATTTATTTTTACATCTCTATTATATATATTTTTTAATCTTTGCATCATATTTAAAAATTAATTTTAACTTTTTTTTTACTATAAAACAATAGTTTACTGTCTACACGTTTAAAAAATAATAATATTTTAAATTAAAATATTAAAGTTATTGTTGGTGACTAAATATTTTGGTTTAAACAATTCTTAGGTTCTTTTAATTTTGAGCTCGAACAAATTAATCTCTCTTAAAAATATTTTTTATGAAATTTTGTATAATTCTTTTAAACACTTGTAGAATCTAAATGTAAAATTAATATATTTTTATATTAAATTAATAGTAAAATATTTAAATATATTTCAAGTTAAGATATTTAAAAATATATTTTAAGTGATGATAAAGATAAAATAATATATATTTTTATATTAAAAAAAATAAAATATATTTAATAAATTAAGAAAAAAATAAAAATATTTAATAAGTTAAAACAAAATAAAGAGGTAATTTTATAATTTAAGATATATAATATATTATTAATTTTGAGTAAATCATTTACATACTAAGAGACAATATATATATCATTTGTTATCCAAAGTATATTAAATGGTTGTCTTCGCTCAATCGTTTGGCTTGCAATATTTCACTCAAGGGTCCTATGTCTGAATCCCCCACTTAATTTTTTGTTGCTTTATTTTCTTCCAATCAGAGGGTGACACGTGTCACCCTCTGATTGGTAGAAATAAATATATCAAATTAAAAATAAATTAAAATAAATTTAGTCTTTCAATCTGATAGGTGTGTAACCAATGACACATGTCACCTCCTGATTCATTGACAAATTTATTTTAATTTATTAAAACTAGGATCAAATTGAAAGAATATATAAATATCATGGACTATTTGTGTAATTATACCATCCAGGTAAGCATGTTAACGACTGTTAACAGTCCACGTGTATTTTCCATCACGTCTGTTAACGGCGAGTGACCAATTTGTAACAAACGATAACGTTAGTGACCGATTCGTGACTTTTGAAACATCAGTGCTGAAAACAAAATCTTACCCAAATATTAATGACCATTGGAGTAGCTTACCCTAAAAATAATTTGTAGAACACAAGTAAATGGTGTTTTCTTGTGTGTGGGGTTAGATTATAGCATGGGGATTGGCAGGGTGTGGTTGAATAATAAATTAGAAAGTGGGTTTAAAGCATGAGATTGATATTTATGGGGTACTTGATTTGATGAAAGAATCAAATGCTTATGAATTAAGGAATATACTCTGTGCAACGCTAAAGAGGTCCAATATGTTTCCTTTTCGTTAAGACTGATCTTTCATAATTCATGGATGTGAAAAACAATCACTAAACTTAAGCTTCATCTTTGCTCCATTTAATTTGTCAAATCCTAATGGTTTTAAAATATTAATAATTGTGAATTAAATTTAATAATTTCGGTAGATTTAGATATCTCCTCTCTAATCAACAAATAATAAACTAACAATAAAATATATTATAGTTTCAACGAGAAGACTCAAATTAAAATTTTAGACATAATATTATTAAGAGGACATCTATAAATCTTAAACATGAATAGTAAAATAAATATGAAATATTCCCTAAAACGATACTCTATCATCACACTAAAATTGTGACCTTTAGCGGGAAAATATATTTTAAATTTTTTTAATTATATAATTTGTAAATATATATTTTATAAGTCTAATTATTAAAAATATTTAAAATAAATATAATCAAAATTTCAAAAGCTTGATCACTAAAACAATTTTAATAATAATAATTAAATAAATTCACATTTTCTTCTTCATTTTTGTTAGTTATTAGCTTGGGACAATATGAATCATATTGTTGGTCATCAATCATTGATATTCTTTATGTTTTATTTAATCTCTTATATCTTATCATTGTTTATCTCTCTCTCTTTTAATTTTTAATAACTCGTCATTATACATGTTTTTTTTATCTTTATGATACGTTTTCTTTTACCTTTACGATATGTTTTCTTCTTTCTTTTATCATAGTTTTGATCTTTTTTATCGGTTCTTTTGGCTAGGGCCTTTGTTTAATTTTATTGGATTGAATTTGACGTCGCCTCGACTGATTAAGATGATGCTCATTTAATATCATATTGATCTTTCATTCTTTAGACCCTCGGATTGAATTTGGAAACACAATTTGTGTCATAATTTTCTTACGACGCTCGATTCTGACTTACGATTGCTGGTAGTTTTTCAGTAGTTTAATCCCTTGTCGTGGTTCGTTTTATGATGCAACCAGATTTATTCGTATCTAATTTGATTTGACTTTTTTGGATTAATTTTTAACATTTTGCTTATGTGGTCCATATATGATCACATGTGACTAGTTTCTTATGCCGATGGTTATATCAAATGTCAAATGTTTAGAGTTGTAAACCTTTATTGCAAATCTAATATCTAATTAAATGGGGTATATTTGATCAGTTAAGGTATAGATTAAGGAGCAGTTAGACTAGTATATGTATTGTTTATGGTCCACTTGTAACATCAAAAATTGTAGGGGACTGGGACATAAAGAATAAAAAACAAAGGTATTAGAAAGTTCTTTTCAGATCCAACGTTGATGGCTTTAAAACTTGAGCATAATGGGCAAGCTTCTTCGGTCTTTGTCTACCTTTACAACTTTCCTCTTCTTTTCCTAAATTAAAGATGTATAAACCTCGGCTTACATCAATCAATCCTAGCCGGATTATACCTAAAAAATATTTTTTTTAATTCGTTTCATTTATAATGTTAAAATTAATTATATGTATAATATCTAAATTTTTATTATATTTGTTGTTATCATTTGATTTTAATATTATACTAATCCAAAATAATCATATACATTTCTTAAATATTTGGTTTTAATAAATCTAATTAAGAAGCAAAACACATATTACTAATAGATAATCTTATTTGTAATCTACAAAATAAAAATAAATTGAAAAAAGTATAGCGTAAATTACAAGATTGATCACTTTCATTTAAGTTTTTTTACACTTTTTCTTACCGGGTTAAAAAATAATATTTGGTTTCGAGGGTTAATTATCGTTAGACCTTTAATGGAATGCTGGCGTGACATAATACATTTATAAAATTAAAAAGACTAGATTACACAAATGGTCACTAATGTTTAAGTTTCTACTAAATTTTCAAAAGTAACAAATTGGTCACTAAGACATCATATAGGTCCTTGAACAATGATTTTGTATTTAATTTAACATAAAAGCTTTCTAATTTTCCAAAATTTCCATTATATATATACTTTTAAAATTTAAAAAAAAAACTTAGAAATTAATTTTTTTGGACATGAAGCATTCGAGTATTTCGAATGATAAAAAAATTAGGAAGTTTTTGCAGTAAATTAGATATAAAATCATTGGTCAATGACCTATTTGATGTTTTAATAACCAATTTATTACTTTTGAAACTTCAATATGGAAAATGATAACTTACTCAAACATTAGTGGCCATTTGTCTAGTTTATCATTTTTAATTTTATAATTTCACAATGTCATATCTAGGGTGTTCATATTTCACTTAAAACCGAAAAATTTGACCAAACTGAAATTTCAATCGGTTAATTAGTCAGTTTATTTTGGATTCGATTGGTTAACAGTTAATAGTTTTTTCAAACTTCGGTTATCGATTAGTTCAGTTCAAAACCAGTTAATTAACTGAAATTATTATTTTTAATATATTTATATATCATTTAGCTTTAAGGATGTTTAAACTTTAGTTTTAACCAAATTAATCGATTGAAATAACTAAATAAATAAAAAATATTAAATATTTATATAATATATATTATTTATAAATTTTGGTTAATTCGATAAACCAATCAATTAACCGAACTTAGTTTGGTACGATTAAATTTTTTAAATTTTTTTTGGTTCGATTAACTGTTAAACGAAAAAAAAATCAGTTAATAAATTTCGGGTAATTCAGTTCAATAAGTTAATATAATTAATTAATTAAACACCCTTAGCCATGTCAGTAATCTGTTAAAGTCTAACGACAATAAACATTTAGTGGTCACATCTTAATAAAAAAAAATAAAAGTAGCCAAATCTTAATTAAGTAAAAATGAAAGTGACAAAATATTATATATTTTTTAATTCAATGAGAAACAATATATAAAATTTAAACGAAAGTGATCAATCATGTAGTTTACCAAAAGTGTATATAAATTAAAAAATTTAAAAGGATAAATCAAAAAGTTCATAAATATCTTAATTACAGATGAAAAATAGATCGAATAGAAATAAATATAAATATAGAGATATTATTATAATTATCTCAAATTGACTTTTGCTGTTTAAAGAATTTTTTATTAAAAATAGGTGACTAATGTTTTCTCTGTTACACTTTTAGATGCTCACCGTTTAAAAAAAATCGTTAAATAACACGTGTCATGTGAAGATTTTTTTAACGGTCACTTAACAATTTTTTAACGATGGTCACGTAAAAGTGTAATGGAAAAAAATAGACACTTATTTTTAACAAATTTATTTTTAAACACCAAAAATCAATTTAAGACATAATTTAGACACTTAGAGTGTATCAATCATTTTTTAAATAACTCTATTCAAATTAAAATTTTAAAAAGAATAATCTTATAAATTTAGTGGAATCAAATTTAGATCCTATTACCATACCTATTTATGACTCATCACTGTCTCTCTCTTATAAAAAGCATAAACTACAGAGTTGGTCACTTTTGTTTCAATTTTATAAATGTATGATCATTTGATTCTAAAAACATAATATATGGTCACTTTCTTTCGTTTTAATTAAGATGTGGTCATTGAGACATTAGTTGCCTTGAGTTGGATGAAGTAACATGTTAGTAAAAAGTTTAATTTTTATTTGAACCCTTAAACTTGAGATAAATTATTAATTATGGGACATTTTGTAAACCCAAAATAGTTCATGAATAAAAAATCAATTTACCCCTTTCCCATATGTTTTATTCCTAAATCAGAAATGGAAAATCCCTAAAATTAAAACCCTCAAATTTCATTTTAGCCTCGTCACCTTTCCATCAATCCCCCACCATTGTTCGATTGCTAGTGACCGTTACCGCCGATGCTATCGTGAGCGCCTGATCACCGCGATCAAAATCCCATTGAGTGTGCCTCGTGAGTCACTGTCGTTCGACGTGGAAAGCTCGTCGAAGTTCCCTCGGGGAACTCAAAGCCACCTCACTATTATAAACAAATTTTGGCCGATCCAGTCACTGTCAGGCCTCACCGCCACCATCCATGTGCTCCCCGACGTCTTGTGAACCAAATCCAACTGGTGTCAACATCCCCGTCGCCGTTGTGAAAGGGTGTGAAGTGTGGAGGTTTCGGGTTTGTTGATAAACATATGGGAAGAAGGGTAAATTGATATTTTATCCCATAACTATTTTGGGTTTACAAAAAGACCCATAATTAGTAATTTATCTAAGTTTAATGGTTCAAATAAAAATTAAACTTTTTTATAAATGTGCCACATCATCCAACTCACTGCAACTAACGTTTCAGTGACCACATCTTAATTAAAACGAAAGAAAAGTGACCATATATTATGTTTTTTGAATTGAGTGACTATACATTTATAAAATTAAAATAAAAGTGACAAACTCTGTAGTTTACCCTATAAAAAATATGGAATAAGCAAGTGCACATGGTTTGGGGGCGTAAAGAAGAAGGCTGTTGCGTCAAAAGAAATGAGCAGAGAATCAACGCTACACCATCCCCTTTTGTTGTGGAAGATTTACATTTTTTATTTTTATTTTCTATGATATAAAACAATTTATAAATGTTTTCTTACAAAAATTAATATTTTTAGAAAATAAATAAATAATAAACACATATTCAAATGCTAAATTCACATAATTAATTATTATCCCATCAGTATTAAGAGTGTTAAAAATATTCAATTTAAATTATTTAACCCATTGATCTTTCGATCCGATATAAAATTATAGGATATTTTTCTTTGAGAGGTAAACCCATTTTTGCAGACTGGGTACCCGATTCATTATTTTTGGCAGCTTTCCGGGTTAGACTCGGGCCATAAAATTACCCTTAACAGACTACCCATTAACCAATAGACCTGATTTTTTTTATTTTTTTAAAATTAGATTTTTTATTTCTAATGTCAAAATTATTTTACTTTAACATTCTAAGCATATATTTTTCAAATTATTTCACCTTAACATTTAAATTATTTATTTTAATATTAAATTATTTTAAATTTAATTATAATTTTATTTTATTTTTAGATTATATAATTTGAATTTATAAATTTATAAATTTTACATTTTTATGTGGTTTTTTTCTAAAAAATAATATAAGTTAAAAGAATATAAAATAAATATTAATCGAGTATTTGTGACCATAAAATGCAAATACATGAGTTTTATAAGTATCCGAGTTACATGTATCCGTCTCTTATTGGTCGGATCATGAGTCAAAATTTTATGACCCGAAAATCTCGAGTACCCAATATTTCAAATACAAAAAATCTGAGTATCTGGATTTGATCACCTCTAGTATGTATCTCATGACATGAAGTAAAGTTCATTTTCTAACTGACCAGAGAAATAAACCAAAGAAAATAAGAATACATATGGAAAAATCTCTTTTAATTATTGAAATTTTGCCTGCAAATTAAGATTAAGAATGCCTTTGTCTAGAAGGAACAACGACTTTGTCCACTGCTTCTGCCTAATTTTTTATAAATAAAGATGAGGGGGCAGCAGTAGTGGTAGTAGTTCGATTCACTGGTAAAATCTATGATGGCTCATAAGAAACAATTATTATTCTGATCGGGAAAAAAAACAGTTATTATATAAATAATTATGACTGCTTAACTCTGTATATAATCATAATGAACCCTACTTCCGTATTTCGCTCTTTCAAAAGTCGCTACGTTTCCCACTTGCAACCTCCATGAACGAAGCCTATCACTCTCTTTAGTCTTCCATCTTCTCTAAACTTCACTTCAATCCAACCCTTCTTCTCATTTCTTGTTGAAGACTAGGAAACCTTCTTTTCTGACTCCATTTTCTTCAAGGGCAAAAACCCGACCTTTAATGGAGAAAAAGCAAGGTTTTTTCTCGGCTCTCAAAGAGGAAGTAGTTTGCGGGCTTTCTCCTTCCCGCTGTCGGACCAACAGCAGCCTCGTAAGAGCCCGTTCGCCCATCGCCCTTCTGTTACGGAGAAAGAAAAGCAGCCCCAACAGCCACGGAGGCGCGCAACTGGTCGGGGAAGCTTTAGCCCCGCTCATGGAAGGTCCCGAGCCGGACGGAGGGGAAACCGGGGTTTCGAAGCGGCTCGGCTCGGGGCTAGGACAATGGGTAATGGGACAGTTTTCGAGGACTCCATCGGTTGCTTCAACGAGTTACGGAAGGTCTGATCTAAGGCTGTTGCTTGGGGTCATGGGTGCCCCTTTGGCTCCGGTTCAAGTTAGCTCCACTGACCCGCTGCCTCACTTGAGCATAAAAGACACTCCCATTGTTAGTCCATTTTTCCTTTAAGCTTATTCTATGGTTGAGGGATCCGTTTTCATAAATCATTGTTTTCATTCAAACTGTTTGGTTAGCAAGAAAATAGAGTAGTACAATTTTTTTGGGGTCCAGAATGATACTAATATTACTTTAACACAAAGTTATAGTTGGAACTACAGAGTAGAAAAGGGTGTTTACTGGCTGAGATTGTTTTCTTTCTGCAAAATTCAGAAACAAAAACTTCACATTTGATCGTTACTGGGTTATATGCTGCATTCTCGTGATGAAATATTGTGACTGTAAAATTCCTTCTTGTTTAAGTTTCTTTCGGGTTTTCGATGCGGTATTCTGCAGGAAACTTCCACTGCTCAGTACATATTGCAGCAGTATGCAGCTGCTTCTGGTGGGCTGAAGCTCCAAAATTCCATTAGGAACGCCTACGTGATGGGAAAGCTCAAAATGATAGCTTGTGAATACGAAACTGCGACGAAGACCGTTAAGAACCGATATGGCTCCAGAGGTGCAGAGTCCGGTGGATTCGTGCTTTGGCAAATGAATCCGGACATGTGGTATGTTGAACTCGCGGTCGGCGGCTGCAAGGTTCATGCCGGCTGTAATGGGAAACTTGTGTGGAGACACACTCCTTGGCTTGGTGCTCGTATCGCGAACGGTCCTGTTAGACCCTTGCGCCGAGCGCTCCAGGTGAGGTTTCATATTCTTATCGACTGCTGAATATTGGCTCTCTAGTCATATTTTTTAGCATTGTTAGTATTCTGATATTCTCTTTGTGGTTCATTAAGGGTCTTGATGCAAGAACTACGGCTAGTATGTTTTCTGATGCAAAATGCATAGGAGAGAAGACATTTAATGGTGAGGATTGCTTCATCCTCAAGCTTTGTACCGATCTGCAGACATTGAAGGCAAGGAGCAAAGGCCCGGCAGAGATCATTAGGCATGTTTTATTTGGCTACTTCAGTCAGAAGACTGGACTTCTTGTTCACATGGAGGATTCACATCTCACTCGTATCGAATCCAATGATGGTGATACTGTTTATTGGGAAACCACAATCAATTCATATCTTCATGATTACCGACCCGTCGAAGGTATCATGATAGCACATTCCGGGCGTTCCATCATTACACTTTTCAGGTTCGGGGAAGCTGCAATGAGCCATACTAAAACAAGGATGGAAGAAGCTTGGACGATCGAGGAGGTTGCCTTTAACATACCGGGCCTTTCCATCGATTGTTTTATCCCTCCAGGTGATTTGAGGTCCGGATCTGTCAACGAAACATACGAACTACCTCAGGATGAGATGACAATGAGTGAGGTTGCCTTATCAACACATTATGCCAAAGTTTCCGCCCTCGAGAAGGCACGGGATAGTTGTGCCGGTGGCATGATATGGGGGATGCAAGTCTGAAGAAAGGTTAGAATCAAATCTTAGCAATTGTTCAAATTGGTAGCTAGTTCAGTTGACTAACACATCAGAAAGTCGTTTTTTGGACTTTGATTTCATGCCTCTAGTAATTTGCAAACAGAGTATACTCATTCACAGGTTCTAATGGGGACCCTGCATGAATGTTTATACTCTCGGCGCAGTACCCGACTACGGAGTTGGAGCTCGGCTTTCCAGTTAGGGATAGAGCTAATGGAGGTTGGTTTTTAGTTTACCATTGATGGTAGGTGGCAAAGCTGCCCCATCAACCTTTTTCCTATAGTTACACTAACTGTAACGGTTGATGAAAATATAATGTGGCAGTAGAGGGGATGCTGCCATAGTTTTTTGGTGTTACAATTTCTGGATTTGTGATTCAAAGTGTGGTTGCTTGGCTTGCAAGTTGTTTTTAATTAATATATATATACACATTTCCTTCATTCTTTTCCATATATAAAGATCTTCCTGCACTATATGCTGCAATACCTCAAGCTGTACCAACTAGTGCAGACGACGTTACTCGAAGAGGTAGTCATGAACTCTGAACATAGGTGGTAAAACTCCGAATATAGGACTCCGAACGTAGACAGTAAAAACTCCGAATATAGAACTCCGAATATAGACAGGAAATCGGCTATGAAATGTAAAAGGTTGAGACGAGTAAACATTGCTTTAAGGCAAATGCAGAGGCCCATCTTTGACCATTGGAACCCTAAACACAAACCGGCAGGGGGTAGATGCGTGGCATTTCGAATCATTCAAAGCTAAAAAGCTTATTGGCACGAGATGAAAGTTCTTCAATGCCCCCATGTGATGTCTTTTCTTCTTCTTTTGCTTTTGCTTTGATTCCTTTGCTAAACTGTTTTAACAGATCTTTCCACTCGCTTTTGCAAACCATTTTTTTGCTCAACTGTTTTGAACATTTACTGACAAATCTTTTATTATTTTACCTTTATTTATTTACTGATATATATATATATATATATATATATATATATATATATATATATATATATTTACAAATATGCATTCTTTTATTCATCGATAAAGTCTAATATTTATGTTTTTAAATTAATGTTTGAAAATGTATCGAATACATATATTATAAAATATTAAAAGAAAAACAAAAACCTTGAGAAAACACGTGCGGTATTAATAAATAGTAGCCGGAAAAGTAAGCAATGTCAATGGATAACTTTTGGGTAAATTAAACTCAAGGTCACTTAATTATAGGTTTGATAATAAACACGTCACATTTTTTAAAAGTTAAAAACAAATTACTCAATTAAAATGTTGTTACAATGAAATCATTTCGTTATCAAAATTGAAATGAAAGTCTAATGTGGCACGGTATAATATCATTTTTAGCTCTTAAAACTTATATATTCTACCAATTAAATTTTAACTTAGAACGATTCGATAAATTCAACTCTTTATATTTAAAATTTTCGTCAATTTAGTCCTTTTGTGATATTGTCAAATTAAGAGACTCCACTTGTTAAACTACTATCACACCAGATAAGTAAAAATAACATTTATGAGAGAAAAGCAAACAATTTAAGAAAAAAATAAAACAATCAAATTTTTAAATATAAATTGTTAAATTTATCATATTATTTTAAATTATGAAATTTGATAAAAAAAATATAATTTTAAAAAAATAAAATTATTATTATATCAAATACAATTAATTTAATAATATTTAATAATAAAATAATTTATTTATAACACTATTTTAATTAAATAATATGTTTGTAACTTGAAAAAAATGATGTGTTTATTATCAAATTTATAAAGTGACAATAACCTTAGTTTATTCATAACTTTTTAATATGGTAAACAATAAATGGAGAACATTTAAGAAATTTTAAGAAAAGAAAGTGTCGGCAAAGGAAGTTTCCAAGCTAAAAGTAGTAGCAAAATAGATGTATAACTAAGAGAGTGAATTGAAACCCATATTAATGGTGGAACAATAAGTGACGGATCCAGAAATTTTATAATAAAGTTTAAAAATTTAATATACTTTTTTTAAAAAATAATGGGTATGGTTTTTATTTATTTTCTCCATTTTTTTCTTAACACATCAAACTAAATTCCATATTTTCCCTAAATAATAGGATACATTTGACCTCCTAGGAGGCGTAGTGCATCCGTCCCTAAGAGCAATGGAAGAAGGGTTTAAATAATATCATATGATTTTTAATGTTGTATTTATTCAGAATTTTCTTAACTTATTAACAATACATAAATTTGATTTAAGCTCAAGATATAAAAATTATTTTAGCACAATTTAAGTAAAATCATTTTTATAATTTACGTACTTGAATATAAATTTAAACTTGAAATTTATTTATTTCACAAATTTTAGAGTTCGACTATTAAGTTTGTATATACACATAAAACAACATTTTTATATTAAAAAATAAAAATGCATTGACAATAAAAGGTTTTTCAAGCTCACAATACATATCATTTCGTACAATTAAGAATGACGGGACTTGAATATATCACGTTCTCTCGGTGGTTAAAGGTATTGTTGTTCTATTTTGAGATAATGAGTTTTATTAATTGCATCTATAGAGTGTGTACATATCATCAATGATTTAGTGAAAATAAGAATAGATAATATATCGTAATCATCCAGACAATTAAAAAGAAAGAAAGGAATGATGAGAGTTCTGCTGGGCCTCAAAGTCTCAGAAGCCAGCAAGCAGCAGGCTCTGCTTTCCGAGCTTGGAAATGATAGGTTGGGTCCAGATTGGTCGACCCGCATCACTCACTAACTGGGCCTATGCCTAAGATTCAACACTTTGGGTTGACTTTCAATTTACTTTGTTAAAAGGGTAAATTACAAATTTGATAACTAAATTTCACCCACTCTCCATTTCACGCAATGTACTTTAATTTTTTTCAATTTCATCACCAAACTTAATACATTGAGTTTTTTTTGTCACTAAATCGTTTCCCCCCTTTTTTTTGTCCAATATGGCAAACCGGTAGATTATTTGAGAAAATGGAATAAGCCTAAGTTTATTTGAGATCTACGACATTTTCTACAGTGTTCATGAAACTCGTCACATCGAAGTGATGAGTTCCAATAAAATATATTTTTTTATTAAAATTTATCACATTGAGGTAAAAAGTTTGAATAAAAAAAATATTTTTATTCGAACTCTTCACCTCGATATGACGAGTTTCATGCATGGTAGAAAATACCGTAGATCCCAAAATAAAAATGTTTGTGCCCTATTTTGCAAATTCTTTTCGGGTTGCCCTATTGGGCCAAAAAACATTATTTTCTCACTAACGACGTTATAAAAAGGTTTATATATAGATACAAAATGATGTCATTTTGGTGAAATTTTTTTTTTTTAAACAATGTCATTTTAGCACCATTAATTATTTAATTTCGGAACGATAAAAAAACTCAAAATACTAAAATCAGTGAAGAAAGTGAAATTTTTTAAAGTACAGTGAGCAAAATAGGAGAGGGAGTAAAATTTAGCGATGCAGTTTGTAATTTACCCTTTTGAAAAATACAAGTTTCCGTTATAATGCAATAGCAGTAACATTTATGTTGAGCCCAAAGCCCTCACACAAGACCGCTCGTAAAGCAAACCACCCAAAGGAAAGGGGAAAAAAACTCAAGTTTTTAAATTTGATTTAAAATTTTAATTTAGGGTAAATTACATAAAATACCACCAAAATTTGGGTAGTATATAATTTATACTACTAAAATTTCAAATTCTTCAATTACAATTCTAAACATTGGTTTTGACTTCAATTATACCATTGAGCCATTAAAATTGAAATGGTGTAATGTCATGAACAAAATAATATCGTTTTGGTGCGATTATATATATGCATAAAATGATTTCGTTTTAGACATTAAACTTTAGGGATGTGTCGATTTTGTCACTAAATTTTTAAGCAATTTAATTTTGAGCAATGCACTTTTTTGGTTGTCGTCGGCAACTAATTGTTTCATGTCATCGATTGTCTTTCAAGGCAAGATCAGTACCAAAATTTTTGTATTTTCTCTCATCTTTATTCTCATAAGATTAGTTTTCCACGAGATTCACTCAAAATCAACTGAGTTAACATAGTACCAGTTTTAGGAGTTTGAGGCTTTCTCAAATTGAGAGGTTTTTGGGGTTTTTTTTCCAAAAAATTTGAACGGTGAGAAGTATTATTCTGAAAAGGTGAATAACATACCTCAAAACTTGTCTCATTAGACGTATAAGTATGTCAAACAATGGCAGATCCACTGTAACACCCTAATCCAATCCGACCCGAAGATCCATAGATTACATTGTTACACGGGACTACTGAAATAATGATCCAAAAATTTTCTTTAAAAATTGCTTATAAATCAACTGATAATAATTCATCCATAGCAGTTAAAATAAAACATGACAATAATATGAGTTTACAAAATATGGGGAGCTCCCAAAATATATCCCAAAAACTACAATTACTGAGTACAAATCAAGGTTACGACTGAATACACTTAAGAGTCTATAAATAGTACATGCCCTCTAAGAATGACTCAAGACGTACTCTGCTAGTCTCTGAAAATCTGATTTGCTGAACTGGAATGTCTGGCGACATAACTCCCCACGAACATTCCCCCTAAGAACTTGTGCACGGAAACACATTCCGAACGTTGAGCTTACGAGCTTAATGTCTCACTAATAACTGAAATATACTACATGCATTCATTAAATAAACTGGCTAGCGGCATTGGTATGAAATATGCAAATATGGATCTACTAAATTGGGGCTGACATCATGGTAAGGTTGAGGGTTCTGTATCTCAGAGCTCACGCACCCCTCTAGCCTGTCGGTATACCCTTGGGTACCAAGGTGAGATCCGAAAATGTATCGAAAACGTACACCCGACCCCTTAGGTATATAGGGTGAGATCCGGAGTTGTATCAGAAACGTACACCCTGCCAACTTACTTCGTCAAGTCTTGGGGCATCTGCGTCCAATTGACTACTGAGGTGCCTTGGAACTGAATTAGATATCTGATGACTGTCGTGTTCTGTAAGAGAGACACAGTTGTCCTGACTGTTTTTAGAGCGTCAAACAAAGCTAGTTTTATGTAATCCTAGATGTTACTATTTCTATTGTTCTGATATTAATTTCTTTTCACTTGAAGTCTTATTTTTTGTTATTCTAAGTATATGGGGTACCTCGAGTCTGATCCCTTATTCTTTGCATTATTTATCCAAAACTATTTGTGGGTACCAATACTGACCCTTTAGTATCAATACTAATCCTTTGGTATCGATACCCACCTGTTGGTATAGATACCCCCTGACTAATAAAGGCTGTTTGGATAAGGTTGAGTATCAATACTCTAATGTTGAGGTATCGATGCTTGTCTAAGTATCAATACCAAATTTAGGTTTGATGTTTTGAAAAATACACTAGTATCGATACCCCTATGGGGAGTATCAATACTCATGTCCTAATATTGATACTATACGAATGAGTATCGATACTACCCCTTTAAAATTGCCTAATTTTTGTCTAAATGAAGAACAATATCGATATTGTTCTTATAGTATCGATACCTTTCTACGGGGTAACATGTTTTGGCACGAAAAATCCCATCTTTTAACCCTAAAAGTCCCATTGAGGTCCCTAACTGATGTTTAAGTGTTTTATTTGATAATTGGGGTCATAAAGAGTCTGTAAACATGCTGAAAACACCCAAATAATGAAATCTATCATGACATGCTTCAAGCTTATGTGACCTATCAATCTCACCTAAATGAGCTACATGTGGTATAGTTGAGTTAGAAGTGAGTTACCTAATGATTCTAAGTTACTAGGAGTGTCCAAAGATCAATCCAAGGTGAGCTTTTCTTTCCCACTTACTTTGGAGCTTTCTCCAACTTCTCTCTACAAGATAACCAAATGCATTAGTTACTAACTTGTTTTAGTGGTTAAAAAGGGTTTAAAAACACTTCATAATGCTAGAAATCACTGAAAATGAACTGAATCTTCCAAGCTCATCAACCCTCTTAAAACCCTTTTTTGCAACTATAGTTAAACTTTGCTCTTGAGGTCTCAAATGAAAGATTTAAACGTGCTAATTTTGATTCTTACCTTTGAAACACTGAACTAGGTTTAAAAGATCACCAAGTTTTCACCTTTGGAGATTGCAAGGGAAAGAAGAATGAAGGATAAAAAAGGAAGAAGAAGAGACAAAGAAGGGTGAAGAAAAAAAGAGAAGGTTTCCAGACGTGAGATCACCAGTCTCAATTGGTTTTCAACCTTTATTTTGAAGAATTAGGTTTAAAAGACCACCAAGTTTTCACCTTTGGAGACTACAAGGGAAGGAAGAATGAAGGATGAAAAAGGAAGAAGAAGACACAAAGAAGGGTAAAAAAAGAGAGAGAAGATTGCCAGACATGAGATCACCAACCTTAATTGGTTTTCAACCTTTATTTTGAACAATGGTTAATTACTCCTTTGGTCCCTCCAATTTTGACTGCAAACTAAAAATATTATTTTTATCCACTATTGGGCTTAATCAAAGCCCAAAACCATTTCAACTTGGGTCAAAGCTTCCTATAAACCAAAGAATTAAATCAAGGCCCATCTCGGGTTAACCCAAAACTCCTAACCTGGGATCTGGGGTGTTACAATCACCCTTACTTAAGGGCGGGCACATGCCTATCTTGAAATCTGAATTTTCTTCGGTTAGTTATCTATTTTATTGATTGTGTTCACCTTGAAATTTTTGTGTACCCATTTCATACGAAAATTTTATGTTATTAATATATGTATGCACACATTCAAAAATATTTGTGGATCCGTCACTGATGTGAAACCTTTAAATGGATTTTCACGAACCTTGTGTCGATTTGATCCTGATATTTACCTTGAGAATATAATATATTTGTACTTGATAAAAAAGTATTTAATTTTTTGTTTAAATTTAATTTAATATCTAATTTTTAAAATTTTGAATTTAAAATTGAAGTTTTAAGGTTTAGAATTGGTTAAATAAAAGTAAAAGGCTATTGATAAAAAAACAAATAAATGATGGGAGAAGGAGGTAGCTACCAACATACAAAAGAAACAATGAAAAGTCATAAAAAATCTCTCAATGAATACAATCCCATCGTCAAATACTCATAGTGAAAAGGCCCTTCAAAGAGACTTCAACTTAATGATATCACTGGAAATTAATGTAAATAAACCATCGAAACTGAAAACGAAACAGATGCGAACGTAGAAGAGCCCTTTCGTTTAAAGCATCAGAGTCAGAACAGCCCATCCAACCACCGCCGAGCTTCCTACCCTCCACATTTTCTCTACGCCACTCTGGCTCTGCAGTTCAATGTTAAAAACAAATGATATTTAGTAATGTATAACCAAGAAATATATACGATAAAACAAAAGAATGTATATATATATATATACCACATCACTTCCTGATGGGCCTGGTGAAGAAGCGCCCAGGCTAGGAGCAGGGGCCTCGGTTGACGGAGACGGAGACGGTGGGCTCGACCCCAACGGTGATAGCGCCGGAGATTTGGCTTTCGGTTTGCTAGGTGCCGGTGCTGGAACCGCTGCTGGTGGAGAAGCCAAAGGAGCAGGTGGTGGGGTTGCGGGAGGAGGAGTTGCAGGTGGAGGGGTAGCGGGAGGAGGAGAAGAGGGTGGTGGGGTTGCGGGAGGTGGAGAAGCCGGTGGAGGAGTGGCGGGAGGTGGGGTGGCAGGAGGAGGAGAGCTAACTGGTGGGGGAGTTGCTGGAGGAGGAGAGCTAGGAGGAGGAGTTGAAACCGGGGGTGGAGAAGCTGTCACTGGAGGAGGTGATAAAGTTGGAGGAGGAGTGGATGCCGGAGGCGGGGTAGCGGTGGGCGTCGGAGGTGGCTGAGTGGTAGGCGGAGGCGTGGAAGCTGGAGGGGTGGGAGGTGCCGGCGTGGATGTAGGAGGATTACTGGGAGTAGGAGGAGCTTGGCCTAAAACGCCAGCTACAGCAGTGCAAAACAAAGCTGATAGAAACAAACATTTATGATCAAGCATCATGTTGGAACAATGGCGATCTCTAGTCCTGCGCAACCTCCCTGCTTAAACTACGCCCAACACTTTAGAACTGAGGGATAGAGAGAAAGAGGAGAAGGAAGAGCAAGTATGAGGAATGAATTGGTGGTATATATTTATACAGCATATATGCAGTTCTTTATTAGTTTAGTTGACCCTATTTTTATATGTAATGGGGTGAGGGGAGGTAGGATAGTAGGCTGCTCCAAACGCTAGGTTGAGAGCAGCTTTCGTGGAAGACCTTCGACAGTTAGAGTTATGAATTACCCACCGTGAGACTCGATTCCACGACCACAAGGTTAAGAGCATTGCGCTCTACCAACTAAGTTGGACGGGCAATTTATATAAAGTTCTGTATCATCCTCCAAATTTTAAACCTCAAATATTATTCATTGTACGGTCTAATGAAAAACGTAACATGCTTTCCAAATTTACACAATTAATTAAACTTCTCGAAATATTATTTATAATATTTTTAACCATTTATATGTTATAATATTATATTTAATGATTTATACACTTTAAAATTTTGAATATGAATGGCTAAATAAATGTTTAAGTAAAGATAAAAATTAAAATTTGGAATTGATATTAAATCTCAGTCTGATAACTTCTGATTTGATAAAATTTTAACTTTTTTTTTAAAAAAAAATTAAAATTAAATGGAGTCGAGTTGAATACAGGTTTATGGTTAAAAACGTAATCTAGTCTTACGTGGCCCGATATAATATTGTAATCACTTAGTATTTATTGAAAGATAATTACAATAATATCCATTTTTATATTATTTTTTCAATTATGTTTTTATTTTACCAAATAGAAATAATGTATGTGTCTATATATATATATATATGCATGTCAAATTTCAAACTAAATGAAATTTTTTTATACTAGGATTGAATCAACTGCAAATAGATAAATTTATTTTTTGAGTTACGTTTGGAATTACAAATAACTCGACCCGATCCTTAACTATCCCTAATATAAATTTGATTTATGATATAATTCACTTAGGGCTGTAAACGAGTCGAGTCGAGCTCGAGTATTAATATGTTCGACTCGAATTGAAAACTCTGAAATGGAGCTCGACTTGACTTGAAAACTCGCGAGCCTAAAATTTTCAAGCTCGACTCGAGCTCAAACTCGAAATCATAAACTGAAGCTTGTAAAAGTTCGAAATGAAAAAAAATCTTAAACATAACTCGATCGAAGCCTTAAACTCAAACTCGAACCGGAACCTTAAA
This sequence comes from Hibiscus syriacus, assembly GCF_006381635.1. Lineage (NCBI taxonomy): Eukaryota > Viridiplantae > Streptophyta > Magnoliopsida > Malvales > Malvaceae > Hibiscus > Hibiscus syriacus. The sequence continues at coordinate 800,621 of NW_024062693.1, read as the reverse complement.
TACATAAAAATCTTGTACTGTATTTTTTGAAAAGCAACATATAAATTTTTAATATAATTAACAATTATTTTTTAAAAAAAAATAAATCTTAATATGTTATATTTTCGAGCTGGTCACGAGTTTTTCGAGTCGAGTATCAAGTAGCTCGTTAAGAACTCGAGTCGAGTCTATTCGAGTCGAATATTTTCCGGACTTTGATCGAATCGATCTCGAATAACTCACGATATGTCTCATTTACGGTCCTAAATTCACCTAGAAAGGAAAATTTGATTGGATTAGATTGAATTGGGTACAAAGTTTGAAAAAGATGCATGTGAAAGATGAATTAAGGGTGGCTGTGGGGGGTCCATTGGAATAGCTGGAATTTTTAAATTATGAAACAAATGTAATTTGTACGCCAAGTAACATAAAGTTGGGGAAGAGGAAAAATGATGGGAGACTTGGTTGGTATGTTGGAGCACCTGCGCAGGCGGCACCGCCACCATTAGTTGGGCCATGCCCCCCAATCATGTTCTTCTCTTCCTCAACACCATCATCGTTACTTCCTCTTCCAAATCCTCATCTTCCTCCCTTAATTATGATTTAATCTTAGATTTATCATTTATATTTTAATTTAATATAATTTGATCCTTCTATATCCACAAGTTCATTAGTTAGTTTAAACAGTTAACATCATTAACTGTCATTGTCGACGATGAAACTGTATCGTCATCACGACTTCCAACTATCATAATCTTTCATACAAATGATTAAATTGGTTTCACGTTTCACTTTATAATTGGTGCCCTTATTACGTGGCCTTTGCTTATAAATCATTTCATTTTTTAAAAAATAACCTTCTCTATTTACATGGATTAATTATTTTTTCAACCAGGTTCCATTTGGATGTAATTGTCGGTTTAGATCTATTATGAAATAATTTGAAATGTGTGTATTTACTCTATGAACTGCTTCCATTATGATTTATCTTTTTATTTTGATCAAAACCAAACTATCATATTTAATTTGGTTTTCCAGACGATATATATATATATATATATATCATATATTTTAAATTTGTTCCAAATCATACTCGAATATTAACGTCAAAGTTTATTATTAAATAGAGAAAAGAACATAATTAACAAGCTTTAAGGGTTATTTTTGTTCCTATAGTAGACTCAATTTATCACTTTTGCCGTTATCGTATTTTTGCATCAATTTAACCCTCAAAGTTGTTTAATTGCATCATTCTATACCCTTCCCCTAACTTAAAACTCTAAATCATAAATCTTAAATTAGTGTTTAGGGTTTAAGGTTTTAAGTTGAGGATAGGGTATAAAATGATGCAATTGAGTAATTTCAAGGGCTAAATTGATGCGAAAATACGATAGGGACCCCTTAGTAAATTCAATTTATCATTTTCGTCCTATCGTTTTTTCTTTTTGCATCACTTTAGCCCTCGAAGTTGTCTATGGTGTTCATCCTAGCCATCGAAATTCGTTGACTGCTTTTTACTAACAGAATTGTGAGTCTTTTGCGTCTATGAATTAATGGATTAGGTTAAATAATTTATTAAGCACACTGGTTAGAACAAATTCCCAAAATTTAATTATTTATTTCAGTGAGAAAGAGATTGTGTCAAATTTTTGAGGATTTTATCTAATAGTTGTATTTAGTAAATAATTTAAATATTTTATTATTTATATTTTTTATAATTGCCACATCATCATCAAGTTATGTCGGTAATATTTGGTTGATTTGAAAATTGATGGTGTTGAAAAATGCAGAAGATTATGGTTTTGTTAGTCAAAACGAACTTCGAGGGTTAGGATAAACATTATAGACAACTTCGATGACTAAATTGATGAAAAAAATGATATGAACGAAAATAATAAATTTGATTTAATACAAAGCGACAATGACCCTTTTACCTAAAAATTTCATATTATCTCTAAACCTGAACCCACTTTCAAACTTAATCAATAAAAAAGTCCTAACAATAGTTAACCCAAAATTTAAACTTTAGGTTGGCTCGCAATTTTATCCAACGGTTCATCATCAATGAGGTTTTTGATCTTAATCAGCCGGTCCCATTCGGTTATTTTCTTAATGATTGCCTTAATATGCTCCTTTTTCCCTTTTACTTTGGATACTCAGATCTTATCTTTGCTTTGCTTTACCTTAATTTAGCAGAGAAATAATTATGAACCATTGAATGAGTTCTCTAATATTCTCCGTGTTTGCTTTAATTGACTCCATTTGGCCCTTTGTTTCTTCAAATTGTACCACCTAACGTCTTAAATAACGTCCTTTCTTTGGGGTCATCATACAATTCGTTAACACTTGCATAAATTTAAGGGACACTTTGCATGTGACATTGCTACAACTAGAGGTTTCCCATGTGACCAACTAATGAAATGTATGTTCAAAATAAATTAATCGGGCTCGTAAACTATTCAAATAAGTATAATAATATTTAGTCTTTGTTGATCGGTTGTGGCATCAATTTTAATGTTGGTTGTTGACCGCTGGTATTATTTATTGTCTTTTTTCTTTTTTATATCATATATTTTTTTTTTATTTTTTTTTTCAATAAGTATGCCCGTATGACACGTTTTCATAAGCCTTCATGGCACATTTTTCGATTGTTTAATTGTTTTTTAATTTATCTTTTTTTCTTCTAAGGGTTGGTTTGACATCGTCACGACTGATCAAGATGGCGCTTATATGATATCTTGTTGATCTTTCATACTTTGGACCCTTAAATTGGATTTGAATATCCTATTTGAGTTCGTGTATAGCTTTTCACGTCGTTCGAGTCTGATTTTTTTATCGGTGGTCTTTCAATAGCTTGACCCTTTTTATAATTCGTTTGCCGATGCGACCGGATCTAATTGTATCTATTTTTTTCCGAGTTTTTTGGTTATATTTTTAATCTTTCCTTGTGTAGTTCTTATGTGATCTTAAGTTGTTAGTTTTTTTCCAATGATTATAGGAAAAATTTCTAATTATGTGCTTAATTTACGATCTTGATTGTAAATCTTAATTGTAATTTGGGATGTTTCCTATTTTGAATAAAATTAATTGTTTCGATAAAAAAAATATCATAATATTTAAATATAATTAACAATCAATTAGTTTAACATGATGATGCATCATTTAAATAAAAATAAAGAGTTTAAATTTTAAGGTTGTGAACGTAGAAAATCGAATTAATCATTCTCATATACCAATGATAGTTTAAAGAAAATACTATCGAGGGTTGAATTGTTTATTATATCAAATAGTAATTGTTTTTAAAGAAAAACAACTCAAAGTGGTCCGTAAGTAGCTTAGAGTAGAAGGGATTGAGCAGAGGGTCCCTCAGGTTTAACCATCATTTTCTCCAAATGTTAAGTGATGTGAACTGCTTAGTGAATTCAGTCATTAATCATTTAATTGATTAATTTCATGTCATAATTTTGCTTCAACTGCAAAACCATGTGCCACTCATTCTCTCTCTCAATTGTACTTCCTACTGATAATTTGACCTATGAATTGTGAGTTTTAAAGAAATATATTAATTTTCTTTTAATTCCCATTTCGAAGGACGTATAAAAGGTGGATGGAAGAAACTGGGAAGTGTCTGCATATTGTCGGAATCGTTTGGACTTTGAAATTGGACTTCGACTTAAGAAGATGGATTAAGAAGTCACCACCGATCATTTATTTTATTAAAAATAAGTTGATCAGATACATTATTTCTTACCTAATTTGCATCTTACCAGTGATATGTCGGATTCGGGAGTCGGTTACAGTCAAAGAAGGATTAGCACCCTTTAACTGCACTTTCGATACTACGTAGTTCCCAGTTGTCATTAAATAAGAAAATTGTAAGTTTAACTTAAAAGGTAACATTACGATCCAAATTACTTACTTCTGACAGTTTTCAAAATGTACCTTTACAAAGTCGGAGAACGTGTTAGAGAACAATAAAAATAAAAATACAAGTAAAAAAAAAAATAAATAAGATAGAGAAAGACAAAAGGAATCAAAGAATATGACACGAGGGTAAAAGGATAAAGATATTACAAAGGAACAAAAATAAAAATAAAATGAAATAAATAAATAAATAAATAAAATCTATATACAACCAATGAATAAATAAATATAAAAAAATAAAATAAAATAAATATAAAAGGAACAAAAATAAAGTAAAAATAAAAAGATGATTAAAATATTCACATAATAAAATAAAATATAAAACAACGAAAATGAAAAAAATATGAGTAATATATGTATAATAAAAATAACAGTTATAATAGTAAATATAGTAATAAAATAATAATGAGAAAATAATAAATAAATAAACGTATATATATAATAAAAAAATGTACATAAGAAAAATATATATATAATAAAAGAAAAGAAAAGAAAAGAAAAATAGGTAATATATATATATATATAATAATAATAAAGATATAGGCTATTTTCTCGGTATATCACTGGTAATCGATATTATTATCGATCTAACACCGGTCAGATTATATTTCCCGATCTAACACCCTTAACAGAAAAAGCATGCCCCCTGCACCATGATATATGTTGATTTGGCGCCACGTGGGTATAGCACGCCCCCTGCCCCGCGATATACGGTAATCTGGCGCCACGTGGGTATAACGCACCCCCTGATCCGCGCTATACCTGGATATCTGACACGTGGGGTATAACGCGGTGCAGGGGGCGCGCTATACCCCTAATTTCTAACCCTTCACGTCCCCATCCTCCCTATAAATACCCACATCCTCAATCACTTTTATCACACAAATTTCTCTCAAATTCTCTAAATTTCTCTCAAATACTCTCTTTTTAAGGTATATTTTATAATATTTTTACTATTATGTTTTTACTTTATTTAATATTTTACTAATATAATTCTTTTGCAGATATATAATGGAAGGCAGTCTACTTCGCTCATATGGAAATCATATATATCTACACTTTGCTGATACGGTAACATAATTTAATTTAAATTATTAGTAATATTTAGTTGATTTATTTAATGCATGACTATTAGATTAAGAATTAAATATCTCGACACTTTGCTGATACGGTAACATTTTAACGTTTTAATTTAATTTAAATTATTAGTAATAATTAGTTGATTCATTTAATGCATGATTATTAGATTAAGAATTAATTTTTGTAATTATTTATTTTTAGGAGAATGAACGTGTATTAGATCCTTTTATTAGGAATCTTAAGTTAGTGATACCCAGCCGTATCTTACCATATTTAGTAGAGGCTGGATTCGGTTACATAGGTAGATATCAGGGTCACTGTAAGATAGAGCCAGACCTGATTTCTGCCTTAGTAGAGCGGTGGAGGCCGGAGACCTACACATTCCATCTTCCGTGCGGAGAGTGCACGATCACGCTTGAGGATGTTTCTATGCACCTGGGGCTTCTGGTGGATGGAGATGTGATATCGGGGATAGCTTCCGGTTCTTGGACTACTTTGTGTCGGGATAGTAAGGACGTGTCCCGGAAAATTTTATCAGAGGTAGAATACCGTTAAATTGGTTAGATGCCAATTTTCGGGAGTTGAGCGCAGACGCCTCTGAGGATGAGGTTAAGATGTATGCACGGGCATGCATACTGCAGTTTATAGGAGGGTTGCTGATGCCGGACAAATCTCGCAACCTAGTTCACTGCATGTGGTTGCGATATCTTAGCGACTTTCTTCTCGTCGGATCATTCAGTTGGGGCTCGACAGTTTTGGCTTTGCTGTACAGGGAGATGTGTGGAGCCACTGACTACAGACGTAATGCTATCGACGGATGTCTCCTGCTGCTGTAGTCTTGGGCATGGTATCGATTGCCCTTTTTATGTCCTGTTGTGAAGAACCCATTCGTATTTCCACTACTTTTGAGGTAATTATAAAACTGATTTTGTATATTACTAATTTTATACAGCGTATAACAAATTTTTTTCCTTGAATAGGTGGTCTACTGATAGGAAAAATCATCAGGAGCTACATGATGATTTAGAAAAAATTAGGGTGCTAATCGATCAGAAGGCTGGCACACAGATATGAATTTTAATGTTTAAAAATCTATTTTAGATTATAGTTATATAATTAGATTATTATTTTGATACAAATTATATATTATTTTTTTTAGTTTGAATGGGTGCCATATTCTACTGATGATGTGAGGGCGGTGATCCCATCTAAATTGAGGGGTCCATCAGATGTTTGGATGGCGATGGTCCCTCTGTTCTGTTATGCGAACGTCGAATGGCACTCCACTGATCGCGTGCTCCGACAGTTTGGTTGTTTTCAACCAATTCCGGAAGCACCTCGCAATATGGACGAGTTGCATAGCTTAGATAGACGCGGCAATACAGATACAGATTGGCTGGTGAGGCATCATGGGTGGGTCGTGTTGTGGGAGGATCGACATCGGCGCCTTCCCCGTAGAGAGCCCATTTTTGATGACCTCTTGATGTATGCTGAGGATTATTATGAGTGGTTCAACAGTAACGGGAAACCGTTTCTACTACCCAAGGATGCACGAGGGCAGACCTTTCCACGACGTCGACAGAGATGTTCATCGATACAGCACCATCGTCCCCCGACTCGTGGACGGAGAGCAGGTGCTTCCGGTTTATCCTCAGCTGCACCAGCAGGACCTTCCCAGCAGCCACCGCAGCTATATATGATGCCGCAACCATATATGATGCCGCAACCATGTATGATGCCGCAGCCATATATGATGCCGCCATCACCTTTTCATTACCAGATGCCGCCGCCGCCGCCTTACCAGATGCTGCCGCCTTACCAGATGCTGCCGCCGCCGCCTTCACCTGGTTTTATGACCCCGCCACCGCCACCGTCACAGATGACCCATCCTGGAGGCTATTATGGGTCTATGTTTGCAGATCTGACTTGTGGTTCATATGCTAGATATTTGGCGGGTTCATCCTCATCACCCATGGCCGCAGCACATACACCTTCTGTACAGTTTTCACACTCAGCGATGTCTGGGTTTTCTCAGTTTTTGCATGCCGGTGGGATAGTCAGTCATACACCTCTAGGGTCCTTATTCTATGGAGGTGCTTTATCGTCATCAGCTCCTCATCAACCTGATGTACCTGCTCAGGACGACGACGATGACGATGACGACGATGACGATGGTGATGACGACGATGATGATGACAGCGAGGAGTCAGAACTAGTGATACTAAGAAATCCTCCTCGAGACCGACAACCACCGCCATGCAGAACACATTCGCGACGTAGGCATCAATAGATTTTTTTATTATATTTGTATTTACTTTATTTTGTTTAATTGTAATTTTTTATTATTTCTCATTTAATACTTACTTTATTTTGTTAAATTTGTTGGACTTTTTTTAATATATTTTAGTTAATTTTGTTTATTACCATTTAATATCAGTTATTGTAATTTGGTTATCATTTACCATTTAATTCTTATTGTAAGTTTGTTGTATTTAAATATCAAATTGTTATTAGTTTGATAAAATTTAATAATTGTGTTCGTTTTTTTAATCTTCATCAGCGATTATCGAATGACATTAACTTGAAGTAAATGCAAATTAAAATACATTAATTATTATTTGATAAACAAATACATCATTTCCTCATCAATTGTTACTTGATGACAACAGAAGTGGACATGTTTTTCTAGTGTGTCCTGGGTTTCTACAATGGCCACATCTTCTGTCTTGTCTAGATCTTTCTCGAATATCCATATCGCAATGAATTCGATTGGATTTTGGACGACCACGCTCCCTCAATAAACTCAGATTTGGTACAATCGAAAGCCAATCTTGAACCTCATCAGGGTTTTTGTCATTACCTATGGGGGGAAACTCAAATTCGTATACCTTAAAAACTTCAGATAGTAGGTATACAGGATCCACAAAATGATTATAGTCTTGACGTGTATGCAAGCAAGCTGCTATCACATGAGAGCATGGACACTTCAAAGCTTGAAAAAACCCGCAGTCGCACGCTCTGTCCCTTAGATTTACTCTTAACGACACAGCTTCAATCCATTGAAGAGGTCGGGGCAACTCTGTAACACGAAACATTTCATGCCTTCTAGAGAAGCTTGTTACAAACATTCCATTTGATGCATCAATTTTTTTCTGTAGATCTGCAACTAATCTAGGGTGATAGACATGACCGTCTTGCATCCAGGTTTGAGCTTGTCCCCCGAGCTTCGCAAAAAGCGCCCCCAAACGAAAATATATAGTTTTTACCAAAGCCGTTATAGGTAAGTGACGTGCACCCTTTAAGGTTGAATTGATTGCCTCAGCCAAGTTGGTCGTCATGTGTCCATATCGATATCCACCATCATATGCGTTCGTCCACATTTATTTATCGATGAGGCTGATGTAATCGTATCCTTCCTCGTTCTTCGCCCGCAAATCTTGAAGCATTGATTCAAACGTTCGAGGAAGTAGTTCGTAACCTGATCAAAAAATGTATAACTTACTAACTTACTTTCTTTGCAAAATTAAAATGATCAAAAAATGTATAACTTACTAACTTGCTTTCACTTACCCATGCGCACAATTAATTGACGCTCATCATTCTTCTTGTACCTTCTAGGATAGTTCGCAGCAATGTGTCGGAGACAATACCTATGTTGGACAAAGGGTGGTTGCCACATTGGACCCAAAGACTCCATTGCTGCTTTGATCCCAGCTCCACGATATGAAATGACAAAAAAATTTTCCCTCGTGATAACATGTGCACGTAAATTTCGGAGAAAAAAAGCCCAAGAATCTGTATCTTCTCCTTCGACAAGAGCAAAAGCAACTGGAAGAATGTTGCGATTGCCATCTTGGACAACTGCCAATAATAAAACTTGCTTATATTTTCCATACAAGAAAGTCCCGTCGATCTGGACCACAGGCTTGCAGTATTTGGAAATATTAACGCAATGTGGGTAACTCAAAAAAACTCGGTAGAATTGTCATCGATCGCGAAGAACTCGATCATTATGGTATGCATAGGAGGTTTCGAAGTCCATAATTGTCCCAGGATTCAACGTCCGCACTAGCCTAAACCAACCTGGAAGTTCATTGTAAGATGCATCCCATTCGCCATGAAGTTTGACAATGGTATTTTGTTTTGCCAACCAAGCTTTTTTATAGGAGACGGTGTACCCATACTACGATTGTATAGCTGAAATCAACACTGCAACAACTATGTGAGAGCTTGCTTTTACCATGGGCATGATGGCTTGGCATATTACTTCAGAGTCCAAGTTCGGATGATCTTGGTTGACCCCTCCAGCACAACATGTGCGAGGACCGTTGTATACTATTAGTTCCCATATGTTGTTTTTCCTCTTTATTTTCGATACGCGAACCATCCAATTGCATCCGTTTTCGCGTCGGGCACAGTAGTATACATATTTTTCGGTCGTCGATCGGTTGACTCTGGACTGAACAGAATTACGGATATTGTAATTTTTGATAGCCATCATCGCTTCTTCTTTGCTTGAAAACTCCATGGCTAAAGATAACTCACCATTATTTATTGATGAGTAATATCCATAGTCACCGAAATGAGGCATATCCGCAAATTATGGCCCATACATTGCACCATAATCAGCTTTATACATGTGTGCAGGAGGGTCAATTTGTGCCATATTTCCTGGAACTTCATCATCATCGGAGTTGAATTGCGGTGATTCTGGGTGAATGAATAGTCCAGTCTCAGCACCATCCGCACCAGGCTCACGAAGCGGTTCTTCTGGTGGAGATGATGGTTCCTCCATGCTCTCCACATTTAGGTCGAAGAACCTACTACTTGCACGCCTTCCCCTTGAACTGGAAGGCATATCGACATTGAGATCAAAAAAGCTCGCAGTCGAATACCTCCCCATGGAGCTTGAAGCCATCGTGTCAAATGGAAACCGCACAGATGGTTGCGTCGATGGCATCTCCATATGGTCAAAGAAATTTGCAGATGAATGCCTTCCCCTTGAACTGGATGCGGTGTTGCCATACGGATTGTTTGTGGACCCACCTCGGTACATATCGTAAGGAGTTACGGATGAATGTCTCCCCATTATGGCATTAAAATCATTACACATTATTGTAGTCGGGCTGTCAACTTTATCAACTTGTTCAGCCAGTTCATAGTGTGAGCTTAAAGATTGACCCCGAACAGCACGCACTTGAACAAAATATGCATACATCTCAATAGCGGCGTCTGAATAATTACTTTGAGTTTCAACCATCATTTGAACATCATCATTGTTCGAAAGTTCGAACGCTGTATAAGTTAATGGCAACAATGATGTTGGAAATCTGTACTGCAACGACGACATTCTTCTGTTACTTCCAACATGAATCTTCCTCGAAATCTTCGTTATTAGCTCCTCAAGAGTTATGTTTCTCTTGAATGATATTTTAACACGCTCATTTGATACGAAAACAACGCCGGTTTCATCTTCTCGAATTTCACCATCATAATAAACAATAGCTGAAAGTCGCGCCATTCTTTGAGTTTAAAAGTACGGCAATATTATATATGCAAAAAAAAAAATAACTTAAACAAACCCGATTAAATAAATTACATATGAACGAAAATATAACATAATAAATTTTTTACACATCAACGTAAATAATTTAAATAATATAATTTTATATTATTACCTGCACCGCAAAACTATTTCGACGTATGCTCCCGCTTTTCAATTTTACAAACATAAAAATTAATTGAAAATAATTAGTGTCGTAACCGGTTTTCGTCCGGGCACGAAATATTAAATTTGGCGGGGAAATTGACGTGAATAAATAATTTTGAAAATAATTTAGGAGTCGCCATCGGCCTTTTGGGTCAGGTAGGTCGAATACCTAAAAATTATTTTTTTAAAAGAGTTTTAAGAAAACATCAATTAAAAAATTGAACTGATCTGCGTTTATAACCAAAAATTCGTTCTTTTTAATAATAAAAAGGGATTCGTGGTCGGTTACGTTTAGGGAAGGATTAGCACCCCTATAACGCCCAAAATTGGTACTTTTTAATTATAAATTGTCTCTATTATTAAAATTTTTAAAATTCAAAAATATATTTAATTTATAATTCTATTATTTCAAAATTATATAAAAAATTTATTTATTTAAAAATATCCGAAAAGAACTTCTAGGTGCCTTAAGACAGCTCTTTTCTTTGATATTGATAAATATTAATTTAAATAATATTGTTTACTTTTTAATTTTAAAATATCAGAATAGGACATCCAGTTGTATTAAGACTGTCCTTTTCTTCGATATTAAAAATAAATATTTAAAAAATTACTATTTATTATATGTATATTTATGAATATATAAAAATATTTAACAATATAATAAAATAAAAATATCACTAAAACAATATATTTTAAGCAGTAAAATGAAAACATATAAATAAATAACTAAATTATAATAAAAATAAAACTAAATCTAATTTCTAATTAATTGAAATATAGGGATTAAATATTTTATTTTCTAATTTAATAATTTAGTGACCAAAATAAAATTATTTAAAATTCGAATTTTATAATAAAATAAATTAAAAATATGAACTAGGGATTAAAAAATTATTTATTAAAATTAAGGGATTAAATCTGTCATTTATCCTAAATATATTATTTTAATAAAAAGGACTAAAATGAATAAAATTAAAATTCAAAGACTGAATTAAAATTATTATAAATTCAGTTTAGTGACCAAAATATAAAATTTACAAGTTGGGAGGACTACGGACGGGATTTAACTATTTTATAATTACGCGCATAGTCCTTCCCGAAACGACGTCGTTCGGGAAGGACTATATATGGTCCAAACCCGGCTGGCCCGAAGGGCCAGCCTTCATTTTTCATTTTCCTTCTCTCTCTCTTCTCTGAGAGAGAGAGTTTTCTCTCGCTTCTCTCTAAAACAGAGAGAAGCCCAACCGGGCCGGCAGCCGTTAGCCGGCGTTCATCCGCCGTCAACCACCGCCGCCGGCCACCGTCTTCGGTGGCCGGAAAATTTTTTTTTTATTCTAAATGTAGATCGGACCGTCCTAATGACGGTTCCGATGTTTTTTTCCGTTAAACGGCTCCCAATCGGAGCAAATCTAAAAATAATACCTTCGGCTTTTCGAAGGTTTTGGTGAGATCCGGCGACGGTTGTGGTTCTCCGATGACAGGGTAAGCTTCTTTCCTCTCTTTTTTTTTTTTTTTTCTTGCTGCGTTGATGTTGACTGAGATCGTTGGTATATTTGTTTTTTTTTCCTTTCTCTGTTTTTTTTTTCGTTCTCTGTCTCTGTCTCTGGTTTCTGTCTCTCCTTTTTTTTTCTTTTCAGGTTCGGGTGGTGGCTTTTATAGCCACCACCGTTGTAGCCGTCGGATCGGTCCGAAGAGGGGGTCTCGGTGAGTCACCGGACTACCAGTGGTGACTCACCCCGTAGCCTTGCATGGACGGCTGGCGTTGATCTTCTGGAGTCTTCATTTGGGACGTGGCAGCGGCGAGAAAACTGTCGGCAGCCGCGTGGAAGCTGGGGCGGCGCCGCGTGGCCCTAGGGTATCAAACCCTAGGGTTTCCCTCTGGAGCCATCTGGACCGTTGGATCGTGCCAGATCCAACGGTTGTGATGAGGCGGCTGGTTTAGATTAGGGTTAGGAAACCCTAACTGGAAACCCAAATGTTTAGGGTTTCTAGTTTGATTTGGACCGGTTATGGTTGGTTTGTAACTGGGCCGGTCCAATTGTAATTGGTATGTAATTATTATTTATATATATATATGTTTAATATATATTTAATAATAATAATAATAATGATAATAATAATAATAATAATAATAATAGTAATAATAATAATAATAATAATAATAATAATAATAATAATAGTAATAATAATAATAATAATAATAATAAAAATACTAATAATAATAATATGGATAAAAAATTAATATCTTCAGCTGCCCCTCTTTGCTCATTCTTGTGTTAACAAGAATATGGCAAAGATGAAAAGATAATAAAATTTTTATCCATTTGGCTTCACTTGATTATAATGGAGATATTGAATAAATTCTTCTCTTTCTTCAGATGATTTCTTCTCATTATGAACTTTCTGCTGGGGATGATGATCCATCAAATGATGAATTCAAGCAAAAGATTGAACAAGTTCTTCTCATTATGAACTTCTTCTTCCTTCTTCAGATGACGAGTTCTTCTCATTATGAACTCTACCTGCAATGTTGATCCATCAAATGATGAATTCAAGCAAAAGATTGAACAAGTTCTTCTCATTATGAACTTCTTCTTCCTTCTTCAGATGACGAGTTCTTCTCATTATGAACTCTACCTGGCAAAGATAATCCATCAACTTGATGAATTCAGGCAAAAGATTGAACAAGTTCTTCTCATTATGAACTTCTTCTTCCTTCTTCAGATGACGAGTTCTTCTCATTATGAACTCTACCTGGCAAAGATAATCCATCAACTTGATGAATTCAGAAAAAAGGTTGAACAAATTCTTCTCATTATGAACTTCTTCTTCCTTCTTCAGATAAGTTCTTCTCATTATGAACTTTCTCTGGAAAAGACTGATCCATCAAATGATGGATTCGGGTAAAAGGTTGAACAAATTCTTCTCATTATGAACTTCTTCTTCATTCTTCAAATGAGTTCTTCTCATTATGAACCTTCTCTGGAAAAGATAATCCATCAATTTGATGAATTCAGGTAAAAGGTTGAACAAATTCTTCTCATTATGAACTTCTTCTTCCTTCTTCAGATGAGTTCTTCTCATTATGAACTTTACCTGGCAAAGATAATCCATCAAATGATAGATTTGAATCTTTGCTAAAATCTTTGAAATTCCTGTTAAAAATTCAACAAGAATAAAAATGAATGAAAATGCACCTATTTTTGTAAACACCTAAAATATGACGCATGAATGTTAAGTTATTTGATTTCAGATTGGTGAATTGAGTATTTCTTCAATTGTAAAAACCCAATAGATCTTTCTTCTTCAAAACAAAGAATCTATCATCTTTGACAAATGTAGATGTAGATATAATGTCACAAAACCTCTTGAGAATAAAACTCAATAGTATAGGCTCTTGAAAAGCTTGCATTCAGGCAACATGTTGATTCTGATAACAATTCATCTGATTATGAAGTGACCTTTCAAGATGATTTCACAGATATCGATAGTTCTTCTAATACCGAGAAATCTTGACTTCTGATTCTGATGAGGAGAATAAACTGTTATACTTGACAAAAATGGGATTATCATGGGCTGAAACTTCAATAGCCCTGGAGAAATATGGTCCAGATTCATCAATTGCAGAATTGGCAAATTTTATATGTGCCGCTCAAATGACTAAGGCTGCTGATGCACTTCTTCTGGTAAAAATAGGAAGTCATTATGCAATGATCCCAATTACAAGCAAAGGCAAAACTCGGGCTATGATTTTTGAAAAGGAAGAAGCAGAGGAAGCTTGAAAAGAAGCTTCTTAATGAAGATAATCATGCAGTTCATCTTTTAATTCCAATGATTGGTTCTGTAGTTCTTACCAAACCAGATCAGATAACTCAAAGAACACTTCCAGAAGATGCTATTGGCAAATTCATCTTCCCAATTCAATGATTGGTTCTGCTAAACCAGATCAGATAACTCAAAGAACACTTCCAGAAGATGCTATGAACAAATTCATCTTCTAAATTCAATGATTGGTTCTGTCCAACCAGATCAGATAACTCAAAGAACACTTCCAGAAGATGCTATGAACAAATTCATCTTCTAAATTCAATGATTGGTTCTGTCCAACCAGATCAGATAACTCAAAGAACACTTCCAGAAGATGCTATTGGCAAATTCATCTTTCATTTAATGTTTGGACTAGGATATCACAATGCTTATTCGATGTAGAGCCATAATTTGTAGATTCGAAGCATTTCCATGCTACTACACTGAAAAGGGCTATATTCATAATTCTGCCAATTAAGAACAGATTTTCTCTTTATTCTGCTTCCTCCATGTGCTGATGCTTTTCCATTGACAAAGAAATGATGGCCTTCCTTTGAGTGTCCAGAAGTATTTTCTTGATGAGTGCTGAAAATGGAATCTAGTATGGGTTGGAATGAATAAAGTTGCTCCACTTGAACCTGTAAATGCTTCTAGTTTTCTTTAAAAACCATACACAAGGATCTGTATAGAGACATATTTCCCAGTGATATCAATGTCTTGTTTCTTTTTGCTGGAATCAATGCTACAAAAGTTGCCTTCTACTGTCTTAGTATATCTTTGAAAACAGATGTGCAAGAACTGAATGGTGATCGGTTGGAGCAATTGATGAGTAGATTTGGCGGATTCGACCTTGTTGTCGGTAGCACCACTTGTAACAATCTTGATGTTCATGGCTTTAAGCTAGTGATGATTTGCCTACTTTGTATTCCAAGTATTTAAAAGTATTAACATAAAGTGATATTCAGAAATCTTTAAATTATTTCAAAATTATGTTAATTCAATAGAAAAGAATAAATTGAATTTCCAAAAATAAATTGAATCTCAAATAAATTGAAATTGAAATATATATAATTGTATTCAAAGTTATGGCAAGCATAAGAATAAAAATTCAAATGTCTCAATAAATTATAAGTATAAGTATTTCTAAATTAATCAAGTTGACACAATTTAGAGTAATGATGTAAGCTTTTGTCTGGAAGATCTCAAACGTTGTCAAAATGCTTGTAGATGTGAAGTTTCTCCCAAACTGTCAAAATCTTAAGAGAGTTCAATTGCCAGATGCCTAATATCAAACTGCATTTGAGCCGCCTTTTCAGGTTTTCAACTCAAATCCTTCCTTTGGTTACAAAATGCCCTTTGCGGGTTTTCACCTTGACCCCCTTTCTTTTTCTTCTCTTTTTTTTTTCTTTTTCATTTTCTATTTTTTTTCTTCTTTTTTTCTTCTTTTTTTTTCTTTTCTCTTCAAGCATAATATTTCTTGACAGAATCCGAGTTTATTGGATTTTTCAGAATTTTTCCATCCATTTCTGCCAAGATCAACGCTCCTCCGGAAAAGGCCTTTTTCACAACGTATGGCCCTTCCCAATTAGGCATCCATTTCCCACGGAAATCTTTATGTATAGGCAAGATCTTTTTTAGTACTAGATCACCCTCTTGGAATTCTCTTGGATGTACTTTCTTATCATGAGACTTCATCATCCGTTTTTGATACATCTGTCCATGGCAAATAGCTTTCAATCTTTTCTCCTCAATAAGGTTCAATTGATCAACTCTAGCTTGGATCCATTCAGATTCATCCAATTTTATTTCTCTCAATATTCGAAGCGATGGAATCTCAACTTCAATTGGTAAGACTGCTTCCATCCCATAGACTAAAGAAAAAGGCGTTGCCCCAGTAGATGTTCGAACAGTAGTTTGGTATGCATATAGAGCAAAAGGTAACTTCTCGTGCCAATCTTTGTAAGTTTCAGTGGTCTTTGTAATGATTCTCTTGATGTTCTTATTTGCTGCTTCAACTGCCCCATTCATCTTTGGACGATATGCCACTGAATTTGAATGTTTGATCTTAAACTGCGCACAAAGTTCAGCCATCATTTTGTTGTTCAGGTTCAGAGCATTATCTGTAATGATTCTTTCTGGTAGGCCATACCGGCAAACTATCTCTTTCTTTATGAATTTGCAGACTGTGGACCTCTTAATATTGGTATATGAAGCAGCTTCAACCCATTTGGTAAAATAATCAATTGCCACAAGGATGAAACAATGTCCATTCGATGCTTTTGGTGTGATTGCTCCAATGACATCTATTCCCCACATAGAAAATGGCCAGGGTGCTGTCATTACATGTAAAGGAGATGGGGGTACATGAATCTTGTCTGCATATATCTGGCATTTATGACATTTCCTTGCGTAATCAATACAATCTGTGTACATAGTAGCCCAATAGTATCCATATCTCATTATTTTTCTGGCCATGGAAAGACCATTTGCATGTGTTCCACATATTCCACTGTGTACTTCTTCAATGACGTTTCGAGCTTCGCTGGTATTTAAACATCTCAATAGCATTTGATCATTGCTTCTTCTATACATAATCTCTCCATCAAGAAAATATCCAGCAGCCATTCTTCTCAAAGTTCTTTTATCAATTTCCGATGCATTTGGTGGATAACTTTGATTTTTGATATATTGCAGGATATCATGATACCATGGTTTACCATCTACCTCTTCTTCCACACTATAACAATGTGCAGGAATTTCATATACTTGCATTTTGATTGGCATCATATCAACTTTCTTAGTTGCCTGAAACATAGCAGCTAATGTAGCCAAAGCATCTGCCATTTGATTTTCTTCTCGAGGGAGATAATTGAAGGTAACTTTCTCAAATTCTTTCACTAATTCGAGGGTAAAATTTCGGTATTCCAATAATTTGGGGTCTTTTGTTTCCCATTCTCCTCGCAATTGATACACCACTAACGATGAATCTCCATATATCTTGAGAAATTTGATTTTTCTTTCTATAGCTGCTTTCAACCCCATGACACAAGCTTCATATTCTACCATATTATTGGTGCAAAAGAACTCCAGTCTACTCGTAAAGGGATAATAAATATTTTCTGGAGAAATTAAGACTGCCCCAATTCCTCGTCCCAAAGCATTAGATGCTCCGTCAAAATAAAGCTTCCAAGTTGCAATTCATCATTTGTTCTGACTTCTTCATTCATGGATATGCACAACAGATCTTCATCGGGAAAATTAAAGTTCAAAGGCTGATAATCATTTGATACACGACTGGCCAGAAAATCAGCTATTACACTTTCTTTTATTGCTTTTTGGTTGACATATACAATATCAAACTCAGATAATAACATCTGCCATCTAGCCATTCTGCCTGTCAAAGCTGGTGATTCCATTAAGAATTTCAAAGGATCAAGTTTTGATATCAACCAAGTAGTATGGTATAACATATATTGTCTGAGTCTTCGAGTAGCCCACACCAAGCACAACATAATTTTTGTATTGGTGGATATCGAACTTCACAATCAGTAAATTTCTTGCTCAGATAATAAATAGCTTTTTCTTTCCTTCCTGATTCATCATGCTGTCCTAGTACACATCCCATCGAATTTTTGAAGACCGTCAAGTAGAGAATTAATGGTCTATCAGGCATTGGTGATACTAAAATTGGGGCATTGGATAAATATTTCTTAATAATATCCAAAGTTTCTTGACATTCTTCATTCCAGACTTCAGGATTGTTCTTTCGAAGTAATTTGAACACTGGATCACATTTGTCAGTTAATTGAGAAATGAACCGAGATATATAATTTAATCTTCCCAAAAAGCCTCGAACTTCTTTTTTTGTATTGGGTGGTGGAAGATCTTGAATTGCTTTTACTTTATCTGGATCAATCTCGATTCCTTTTTTGCTGACCACAAATCCCAAAAGTTTCCCAGAAGTTACTCCAAAAGTGCATTTTGCGGGGTTGAGCTTTAATTGATACTTCCTCAACCTCTGGAAAAGCTTTCTCAGATTTTGAATATGTTCTTCTTCAGTTCTGGATTTGGCAATCATGTCATCTACATATACTTCAATCTCTTTGTGCATCATGTCATGAAACAAAGTTACCATGGCTCTTTGATATGTTGCCCCTGCATTTTTCAATCCAAATGGCATCACTTTATAACAGAATGTGCCCCACATGGTTATAAATGTTGTTTTTTCCATGTCTTCAGGATTCATTTTTATCTGATTATATCCTGAAAATCCATCCATAAATGAAAACCATGCGTGCCCTGCAGTATTGTCCACCAGTGTGTCTATGTGGGGTAATGGAAAGCTATCTTTCGGACTAGCTTTGTTGAGATCTCTGTAATCCACACACATTCGAACTTTCCCATTTTTCTTTGGTACGGGAACAATGTTGGCTACCCATTCTGGGTATTTAGATGCCTGTAGGAAACCTGCATTGATTTGTTTCATCACTTCTTCTTTGATTTGCAACAACATTTCTGGCCTCATTCTTCTGAGCTTTTATTGAACCGGTTTATATTCTGGATTGATTGGAAGCTTGTGTATCACTATATCTGTGCTTAAACCGGGCATATCTTGATAAGACCATGCAAAGATATCTTTGAACTCTTGAAGTAGATTTATCAATTCTTGCTTTATCTGGATGGTCAGAGTAGTACCAATTTTCACCTCTTTTATTTCTTCATCTGTTCCCAAATTCACAGTCTCAACCTTTTCTTTGTGGGGTAGAATTTGTTTATCTTCTTTTTCTACCAATCTTAATAGTTCAGTAGGAACATCACATTCCAGTTCATCCTCACACCCATTGATTTCTTCCAGACATATGGGCTGCTCTAAATTTATCACTGGATTAAATTTAGGAATAAACATGCTATTAACATGGTGACACCTGCAAATTTAAGTCGGACATATTTCCGAAAGAATACAGTAAATTTATGTAAAAATGTAAGAAAATGTAAAGAATGATTGCCATTTGAAAATTTTAAAGAAAGTTCCTTATATTTAACATAATTTCTTTTACAAGATAACAAAAAGTTTTCATATTTTTGAGCTAAACATAAAGATTAGTTCTGAATATTACTCTGCGTTAATATTAAAAACTATAGGAAGATCTTCAGTTGTCCAATTGGTGAGTGTTTCTCCAGGAAAACATGGTCGAATCCTATCCAAGTATTTGCCAGTTTTGTTGTCATTCATGATCATGTTGATAAATAATCCATTCATAGCTTCTTCAACTATGTCTTGATCTTTTGTCAACTTCTCTTCTTTAAAGGCTTCAACAAGCTGCTGTTCTACATTAATTGTTCCTCCTGATCTGAATGTGGTCTTTAACTATGGGAAAGACATGTGTTTCCAAAGGATTTCTCCCCCTTTCAATTTTGCCTTTCTGTCTTCACATCTTCTTTTCATCTCTTTGTTCTTTTGCTGAAGATTGGGCTTAAACCCTAGCCCAAAACGGTCTTTTTTCATCTTTATACTGATAGGAACTGAAATCCCTTGAAGATTCTTTCCTAGACCTCTCCCAGCTTTAGCTCCGATGTCTAAAGTTTGTTGTACCGTCATTTGGGTGCAATCAGACAATCTGGGATATGGAATTTTGCTTCATTCTGCAATAAAGGTTGCATTTATAAATTCAAGAGCTCGAAAAGAGCATTCAAGAGCATCATCATTGGTGTCGATATATGGAACATCGCTTGTTACAGACGCAATGATTTCTTCTTCAGCACCGACGCATATTAGTTGTCCATCAACAACAAATTTCAATTTTTGATGTAATGAAGAAGGAACGGCTCCTGCTGAATGAATCCATGGCCTCCCTAATAGACAATTATATGTGGGGTGGATGTCCATCACCACAAAGTCAATATTGTACACGACTGGGCCAATTAACAAAGGTATTTCCATTTTCCCAAGCACTTCTTTTTTAGTTCCATCAAATGCTCGCACTACATTCTGATAACTCTTCATGTGTGATTGATCCATAGGCATTCTTTGAAGTGTGACTAGAGGCATCAAGTTGAGAGCGGATCCATTGTCAATCAATACTCTTGGCAACACATGACCATGACAATGTGTTGTGATGTTCAAAGCTTTTACTGACCCCATTCCGCCTTCCGGTATTTCATCATCTGTGAACGTTATATAATTGTCAGCGGCTATATGTCCCACAATTCTGTCAAGTTTATTGAGGGATATATCTTCGGGGATAAATGTTTGATTGAGAATTTTCATCAAAGCATTTCTATGCGCTTCTGAATTCATCAATAGATCAAGAATAGAAATTCTCGCTTGTTGTTTGTGTAGTTGTTCAACCACACTATACTCACTATGTTTCAGGAATTTCAAAAATTCTTGAGCTTGTTTTTCTGTCACAGGCTCATTAAATGCTGGAAGGGATTCATCCTCAAATACCTTCTGAGGTATTGCCATAGCTTTTCCTTTGGCTTTCACTTGTTCTGAAGCATTGGATGTTTCGGGAGAGTAACATCTCCCACTTCTTGTAAAGAAACCGACCTCGCTCACTGCTTCAGACGTCGATGTGGTACTTAGACTTTGTATTTTCTCTTCTGTTTTTCTAGAGAAACAATCCTCCTACCATTGAAACATTGGTAGTATAATTCCAAGGTACCCTGCGGGTATCTTTATATGGAAATGGTAGAGGAGTGGTGATAACTACTTTCGGCTTTATTGGTGCAGGAATCACCGTAGATGATTTCACATTAATGATCACATGATCATTTATTCTTTGACTTGGTTTAGAATCCTCTGATGAGCAAACATCATCTTCTTTTTTTTCTGGTTCTTCTTCAAAGAATTCTATTTCTCTGTTGTTCATCAATTTTTGCACCAAATCCCTAAACTCAGGACATAGTTGAATTTTATGCCCTTTCTCCTGATGATATTCACAATAATTCTTGCCTTCATTCTGCTTTGGCCTGAATTGTTGTGGAATTATACCAGCTAAAGAGAGTTATTGGAATACCCAAACAAACGGAGATTTAATTTCAGAAATGTCAGTCTTTGCTTTCTTTCTGTTCTCTTCCTGAATTACATTTACGTTTTTATCTCCATGATTTGGCAATGGATGATTTGATGCAGATGGTGTATTGAATTCCAACTTCCCAGTGTTGATCAAATTTTGAACCACTCTTTTGAATGCTAAACAGTTTTCAATAGAATGACTCGTAATTCCTTCATGATAAACACAGTGTGCCTTTGTATCATACCAAGGAGGGAATGGTGGTTGCATGGGAACCAAAGGATAGGGCCGTATAACATCTGCTTTTAACAGCGAATCATAGATCTCTGCATATGGTACTAGTAATGGTGTAAAAGACAACCTTTCATTTTCTTTTCGAGATCCTCTGGACTCTGTTCGATTAGTGTTTGTTTCCTCTTTCTTAACCCTTGGCTGGGTTATTGTAACACTTTTCGATGAATCTTTGCTGTAAGAATTTGCATTGTTGACTTCATTCTCTTTTTTCCGGTATGTATGTCTTTTGGAACTAGACCCCTCATTTGATTCAATTTTGCCACTTTTCAAGACATTTTCAATGAGTTCTCCAGAAATGACCAAATCTGTAAAATTTCTGGTTGCATTCCCCATTAGATGATTTAAATAAGGAGCCTTCAAGGTATGAACAAATATTACTGTGGCTTCTTTTTCTACAAAGGTGGTTGAACTTGGGCCGCTGTGTCACGCCATCTCTGGGCATACTGTCTGAATGTTTCATTATTCTTTTTCTCCAAATTTTGGAGAGTCCATCTATCGGGGACCATGTCTGTTACATGGCGATATTGCTCTAAAAATACTTTAGCCAAATCTTTCCAGGATCTAATGTTGGCTTTGGTCAATTGAGTATACCATTTTAAAGCCGGTCCTGTCAAACTATCCTGGAAGCAGTGAATTAACAATTTCTCGTCCTTCACATATCCTGCCATTCTTCGACAAAACATAGTAATGTGGGATGAAGGGCATGTAGTACCATCATATTTATCAAATTCAGGAGCTTTGAACTTGATGGGGAGGATTAAGTCTGGAACCAAACTCAACTCACTAGCGTCAAACCCATAGAATGATTCAGTTATTTCCACAGATTTCATTCGTTCTTCTAAGCTCTTGATCTGTCTGGTCAATTCTTCAGTTACTTTTTGTTTCTCATTCAGCTCATTCAAATCTGGGATCAAATGATCAGTATTAAGATCCCCTATTTTCACATCTGATATAAGCGAATTTTTGCTTGAAGATGCAGGATCCACTTGTTGATCTTCATGTGGTTTGACTTCTTGTAATGCAGATGTACGAGCATTGATTTGTATAGGTATAGTACCAGAGTGATAAATTGGTTCTGGTGGAAAACCTAGAGGATACATAGGATCTTGGTCAAAAGATACAGGATTTTCATGCATTTTTCCACTGATAGCCTGCCTTTTAAACATGTCCTCTATTTTCTTCATCATACTGTCTTGTGAATTTGCAATACTGGCTTCAATTTTTTCCAACTTCATTCTCATTTCTTCTTGTTCTTTATGATGTTGTTCCTCAATACGCTGTATTTTATCCTCCATAATTCTCCTAGTAGCTTGTCTAGTACCGTATTGATGTTGTATTTCTCTTTTGGCCAGAATAACTGCGATTGAGAAATCTTTTAATATTATTATTTTCAAATTTTAATTAATAAATTTTATCTTAATAAATAAAATAATAATTCATAGCGAAAATTATGAAATGAATGATGAATGTATGCAAAATGCATGTATGCAAAAAGGTATTGATCCCAAAAAGTTAACTGTCATAGAACAACTTTCATCGGCATACAAAAGTTTCTTTATAATAGTTTATAACTACAGATAAGGCATAGCTTTCCTATTAAGCTCTATAATTTCTTTCATTAACCATGACACCTTCTTTCCACATCTAGAAACTGGATCAACTTGATGCTCAATTATTTTGGCTTCAACAGCTAGTTCCCCAACATATCTGGCAACTTCGCTCATTTGAACCATGGCCTCGAACACATATTACTTCTTTCTTCACTTCTTTCCACATAGAACTCAGTTGACTTTTGCCACTGTTCATTCATTTCTCCAAGAGTTTGCTCTAACTCAGTGATTCTGACTTGACAATTGTGCAGAATTTTTTCAAGATCTCTAATGCGTCTTCGCAGTGAAGCATTTTCCTCATTACTTTCTTTGAGGTCATTAGGCCCTAGACGAACCTTTTCTTGAAACAACGATTCCTCAAGTTGCAAAATGTAAGCATTAAACTCTGAGTTTTTGTTTCTAGACTGATCCAGATCCTCTTCAAGTTTTGTTCGTGCTTCTTGCGTTCTTTGATTAAGCTTCTGGATTTGAACATCTTTGTTTCTGCATCTTTGCATCCAATTTCTAGCCACTTCCTGTTCTACCTCAAATCTGGTGTTGAAATTTTTTCTTTCCAGCTCCCATTTTCTTTTTCAACATTGGATTCTTCCATCTTTTGGCCTCTGACTTCAAGTTCAGCAATCAACTGGTTCATTTCAGATTCAAATCCCTTGAACATGATATTTTTCTCACCTTCAAATTTATTAAAGATGTCATTCTTCATTTCTTCTATATCTTTGACTCGATCTCTTTCTCTTTGCATTTCATTCATGATCTCACGGTGTTCATCCTTGTGTTTTATAATTCGTTCTCTTCTGTCAACCTCAAAATCTTCCATTTTTTGCTTTCCTTTTTCCAGGCTTTTGAGTAGACGGCTATTCTTTCCTTTCAAATCTTCAACTCTTCTTTTCTCGATGTTCAATTCTCTGGTCATCTGTATTGTTGCTTGGCTTGATCCTGATGCTTTCCGGGATTTATATAACTCCTGGTAATTTTTCTGTAAGGCTCTGTACTCATCCTCACCTTTTTCTTTATCTTTTCTCAACATTGCACATTGTGATGAATGAAAGTCAAATATCCACCCCCAACATAGCTTTATCTTGTCTCATTTGCTCTAATTCTTTCGACCAGCCTTCTCTTTCTGCTTCAAACTCAGCTCTCAAGATTTCAATCTCTGACGGAACCACCTTAATGCGATCTTCCATAGAGATATCCTCTTTTTGATCTGGTAGAGGAATATTTTCATTTTTCCTGGCAGATCTCCATTCTTCATAATCAGGAGTTAGCATTTCTTTTGCTGCTTTAGCTCGGATACAAAAAGTTGTTTTCCAAGCTGTAACGGCTTCCATGATACTTCTTTTATAATTTTTGCTGTGGAATGCGAACTCAGATGACTGTAATCCAGCAGTGACAGGTACAAATTGACGACCTTCATACTGTCTTATAACCAGAAGTGGTGCATACCCAATTCCTCCCCATAATCCGAGCAACATTATCCAGTTGTAATCTCCACATTTGTAAAAGAATTCCCTTTGGATTTGCCAAGGGGCTCGCCAAACAATGTCATTGCTTTGCAGATTTCGAAAGGCATTAATCCACATATCTTTCTTAATTTCTTTCGGCCATCCCTGCTCCAGAAATTCTTTTAATGGTGAGTAATCCGTATTAAAACGTCGGTATGAAACCTTTTTTGTCCTCCAGAAATGACTACGGATCCAAACATATAACAACTGAGTACACCCTGAGAATCGTCCACCTCCTAACTTTCTACAAGCGTTTAACGATCTGAAGGTTTCTGCTAGAATTGCAGAAGCAGGATTAATCTTTTTCGGTAGCTGTTCAAACAAATCTACCACTGCAGCTTCAACATATCCCAATACTTTTGGGAAGATGATCATACCATATATACCCAGAGCAAATAAATCGAATCGTACTTTAGAGTCTGGATGGCTCTGAATAAGTTCTTTAATGTTGCTCCAAGCAACGCCTTCGCTTTCGCCTTTTTGTTTTGTACGGGATGCCACCCATTCTTCTCGTACCCCAGCAATCTTTGCTAATTTAACTCGAAAGGGTTGAGTTTTAATTGACTTTGAATAGATTCGATTCTCCAAAACCCCATCTATATGTAGCAAAGTTGTGTATTCTTCAAGAGTAGGGACCAAATCCTCTTTATTGAGAGTGAAGCAATTGTACCCTGGATTCCAGAATTGAATTAGGGCTCGGAGTAATTCATCATCAACTTCTACATAGAGCAAATATGGGATGTCTCCGTAATTCTGATAAAATTGCAATTTTTTGTTTGAATCCCAACTTTCCCAAATGCTTCGCAAATCTTGCGTATCATTTCTTTTTAGTGAAACTGGAGCATAACTGGCCAAGTCAGATACATAATCATCATGCAGACTATCTCCTTCTTGTCTTTGTAAGTCCTCAGCCCACTGTCATACTTCTGAGTTTAGAATTACTTGATTTGAACACTTTTTATCCATAGATGAAGGCTTTCCAATGAGACAATTAACACAAGGATCAATGCCTTTTATCCTGTATGATGCTATGCAAACAGAAAAATAAAGAACACACAAAAAGAAAATAAATTAGTTTACATAAAGAAATTTAACAATAACATTTACATAAATATTCTTTATTTAAACATGCTTTTCTGAATAATTTAAATAAACATGTAACTTAATCAATAAATAATTTAACAGGAAAGTCAGAATTCATTTCTCCTGTGTGTACACCTATTTTGGACAAAATTTCGGCATGACTTCGGATTGGAAGAGTTTCTAAGGTTTTTTTTATATGCAGGGTTTCAGATCTAGGAGTAAAGGTATTCGAATTGTCCATGTTAGTGCCCCCTTAGGCTGCTAACCCTCAATCCTAGTCCATTACAGACTAAAGTGGATTGAGTTCAATTCGAGGGGATACATTTCTCTATGCCTGACACGGAGAATAAATTCTCACGAAGACATAGAGCATATGAACCCCGAAAGTTACTTGCTAGGTCTGACACGGAGAATAAATTCTCACGAAGACGTCGCTTTCACTTCCACTTAAAAGGGACAACTCAATTATAGAGCTTTATGTAATGCAATGCAAGTGTTGTGTGTGAGGAGAAATGTTCAAACCTTTGACAGAAAAATAATACTGAATAAAATACTTGCAAATAAATAAAACATATAAATATTATAAAAATAATAAATAAATAAAAAATTTGAAAAGAAAGAATTAAAAATTAATATATAAATTTTTAATTTTAACTAATAGAGACAATTTATAATTAATTTTTAAAAGTTTGACAAGGTCCCCAGAGGAGTCGCCAAGCTGTCGTAACCGGTTTTCGTCCGGGTACGAAATATTAAATTTGGCGGGGAAATTGACGTGAATAAATAATTTTGAAAATAATTTAGGAGTCGCCATCGGCCTTTTGGGTCAGGTAGGTCGAATACCTAAAAATTATTTTTTTAAAAGAGTTTTAAGAAAACATCAATTAAAAAATTGAACTGATCTGCGTTTATAACCAAAAATTCGTTCTTTTTAATAATAAAAGGGATTCGTGGTCGGTTACGTTTAGGGAAGGATTAGCACCCCTATAACGCCCAAAATTGGTACTTTTTAATTATAAATTGTCTCTATTATTAAAATTTTTAAAATTCAAAAATATTTAATTTATAATTCTATTATTTCAAAATTATAAAAAAATTTATTTATTTAAAAATATCCGAAAAGAACTTCTAGGTGCCTTAAGACAGCTCTTTTCTTTGATATTGATAATATTAATTTAAATAATATTGTTTACTTTTTAATTTTAAAATATCAGAATAGGACATCCAGTTGTATTAAGACTGTCCTTTTCTTCGATATTAAAAATAAATATTTAAAAATTACTATTTATATATGTATATTTATGAATATATAAAATATTTAACAATATAAAAAAATATCACTAAAACAATATATTTTAAGCAGTAAAATGAAAACATATAAATAACTAATTATATAAAATAAACTAAATCTAATTCTATTAATGAAATTATAGGGATTAAATATTTTTTTCTAATTTAATAATTTAGTGACCAAAATAAAATTATTTAAATTCGAATTTTATAATAAAATAAATTAAAAATATGAACTAGGGATTAAAAAGTTATTTATTAAAATTAAGGGATTAAATCTGTCATTTATCCTAAATATATTATTTTAATAAAAAGGACTAAAATGAATAAAATTAAAATTCAAAGACTGAATTAAAATTATTATAAATTCAGTTTAGTGACCAAATATAAAATTTACAAGTTGGGAGGACTACGGACGGGATTTAACTATTTTAATAATTACGCGCATAATCCTTCCCGAAACGACGTCGTTCGGGAAGGACTATATATGGTCCAAACCCGGCTGGCCCGAAGGGCTAGCCTTCATTTTTCATTTTCCTTCTCTCTCTCTTCTCTGAGAGAGAGAGTTTTCTCTCTAAAACAGAGAGAAGCCCAACCGGCTGGCAGCCGTTAGCCGGCGTTCATCCGCCGTCAACCACCGCCGCCGGCCACAGTCTTCAGTGGCCGGAAAATTTTTTTTTTATTCTAAATGTAGATCGGACCGTCCTAATGACGGTTCCGATGTTTTTTTCCGTTAAACGGCTCCCAATCGGAGCAAATCTAAAATAATACCTTCGGCTTTTCGAAGGTTTTGGTGAGATCCGGCGACGGTTGTGGTTCTCCGATGACAGGGTAAGCTTCTTTCCTCTCTTTTCTTTTTTTTTTCTTGCTGCGTTGATGTTGACTGAGATCGTTGGTATATTTGTTTTTTTTTCCTTTCTCTGTTTTTTTTTTTTCGTTCTCTGTCTCTTGTCTCTGGTTTCTGTCTCTCCTTTTTTTTTTTTCAGGTTCGGTGGTGGCTTTTATAGCCACCACCGTTGTAGCCGTCGGACCGGTCCGAAGAGGGGTCTCGGTGAGTCACCGGACTACCAGTGGTGACTCACCCCGTAGCCTTGCATGGACGGCTGGCGTTGATCTTCTGGAGTCTTCATTTGGGACGTGCAGCGGCGGAGGCGGCGAGAAACTGTCGGCAGCCGCGTGGAAGCTGGGGCGGCCGCGTGCCCTAGGGTATCAAACCCTAGGGTTTCCCTCTGGAGCCATCTGGACCGTTGGATCGTGCCAGATCCAACGTTGTGATGAGGCGGCTGGTTTAGATTAGGGTTAGGAAACCCTAACTGGAAACCCAAATGTTTAGGGTTTCTGGTTTGATTTGGACCGGTTATGGTTGGTTTGTAACTGGGCCGGTCCCAATTGTAATTGGTATGTAATTATTATTTATATAATATGTATATTTAATAATAATAATAATAATGATAATATAATATAATAATAATAATAATATAATAATAATAATAATAATAATAATAAATAATAATAATAATAATAATAATAATAAAAATACTAATAATAATAATATGGATAAAAAATTAATATCTTCAATTAGTATAATATTTTTTCAAATAATGATAATAACAATGAGTATAATTAAAAAATTATAACAAAATTACCTTATAACGAAAATCGCACGAACTTCTAAATCAAATTTGAGAAGATTGCAATAATATTACTCGTTGACGGAATTGTTTGTATTTATAAGAGGAGAGATGCGAGGAGATGTGAGCCAGAGTGTATTTATAAGCATATAAGGCACGGTACCTGCACCGGCTATATAATTATTCAGATAAAAGATATAGCGCGATCAGGGACCACGTTAAATATAATTTTGGTACGACGTATAGCGCGACCCCTGATCCACGCTGTACCCCTACGTGGCGTATAGCGAGGATCAGGGGGCGCGTTATACCCACGTGGCGTCAGATCACCGTATATCGCGGGGCAGGGGGCGCGCTATACCCACGTGGCGCCAAATCAGCATATAGCGCGGTGCAGGGGGCGCGCTTTTCTACTAAGGGTGTTAGATCGGGAAATATAGTATGACAGGTGTTAGATCGGTAATAATACCGATCACCGGTGATATACCGGGAAAATAACCAAAGATATATATAGCATAGCTTAAAAAAAAATCCAAAAAAAATATAGTAAATACGAATGAAATATACATATAATAAGGGTTAAAACGAAACAAATAAAATTAGATGGCCGAATTAGAAGATAATCGAGGGAATTAAAACCGATTTTTTTAAAAAACATCATTTCCTCTTCTTTCTCACCGAACCCCTCCCTTATTCTCTCCTTTTTCTTTGCCCAGTTCATGTGTTCTTGATGAACACATGAACTCCCCCACCAATTTCAGATTCCGGCCACCGTTGTCGCCTCGCCGGCTGTCGTTGGACGGCGCCGGTCGCCGTTCATCGACAGTAAAACTTTATTTTTTTGTTTTTCAAAAGCTTTTCAAAATTCCTTTTCAAAAATCAAAATATTTCTTTAAAACAACTCGTCCTCGGGGCTAGATCTAAGAAAATAGATCTCGAAAACGCCCCGTTCATCGGCCAAAAGCTTTCTTTTTGTTTTCTTTCGAATCAAAACACAACGAAAGGAGATAAAAACGACATGCAGAGGATCGAACGAATGAAAAGGTACACAAAAATATACCTTTATTTTATTTCTACTTCGAACAATGCTTCCAAAGCTGTTACAATATTCTTTTGAATTTTGTGCGACTCTCGTAACCTCTGTGTTTGCTAGCGTTTTTTTGGCTCAAAAATTTGTTGTATTTATGCCGTAAATCGGTAATCCAAATGTCCCTACAAATAGATGATTACATGAATTTATAGGAAATAGGAAAAATCCTATTTTTAGGTGTTTCCATCCTAATAAAACACTAATGCTCTGTGTTTGTGTTTCATGCATCCACGTTTGTTGGCGTGTTGATGATGTTGTCGTGAATCTCGGGCGGTTGTGGATGTGGGAGAGATGTGCGGTGCTTGGAGAGTCTTCGGGGGCGAAGTGCGGCCGTGAAGCTCGGGCTTAGGAAATTCCTTGCGGCGATGGGATTAGACCATTGCTAGGTTTCTGGAAACCCTAATCTGGGTTGGGTTGTTGGGTTGTCTGCATTTGGGCACCAATTGGGCCTGAAAAGAAAAAAAAAGAATAAATAAATATACTATATAAATGAATATATAATATATTCATAATATAAATATATATTATATATAAGGATGAAATTTAGTGTCTTCACATATAAACTATGAACATAGAATTAAACAATACAAAGATGTTTGCCTTTGATTTTTCTGGGATTCATTGACATCTGATAGAAAAAGACATGAATAAACAGATTTTACCTTCAAAAACTCCAGATTTTGTCAACCCCAACTCTATGATGGTGTTTTCTATACATAAATTAAGCTTTACTTGGAACAGTCATGTATTGTGTTTCAGGCAATTGTTTGAGGCAGATCCTCGTACCCTTCATCCGCATTGAAGGAATAGATGTCACCCGTCGCATTCTGCTTCGTTCGAGACCCTCGGTGTTTGTCGAGATCAGATGCAAAGATCAGGAACTGATCCTGCGGCTTAAGTTTTCTAATAAGGATCGAGGGTTCTGCTGTAATAACCGGCCTTTAATGGGAACAGGGTTTCCGTATCGCTGAAAGATCGAATCTTTATAAAACTCGGGTTTCTTCAGGTAAACATCACCAATAGATCTTGACACCTGAAATAAGAAAACAAAACTGCTTAGACCACCACAATGCTTAAGATAAAAGACAGTAGTTACATAAGCTTAGTATTATGCTTCAGGAGTCTGCATTTTGTTCATCTCATGCATAGAAGGCATACTGTATGACAAATAGCTGCACGAGACGGTAAAGAGAGTCAGACCGGAATATTCGTGGAAAGTCGGAAGGATAACCGGTTTCGGAATAAATTTCATAGCAATGTGCAATGCATACAAGCGTAAATATACCTATCCACCAAGAGAAAAATCAGAATGCTTGCAAGCAATACCAAAGAAATACGTAAATGATTTTGCTTTCGGGCGGATATAGATCGAATTCATTGTGAAGCACAAAAAAGAGAAGAAAAATCGACGTTGAGTTCATCAACGACTACTAGAATCAATATACTGACTATTCTTGAAACTGATTGCTCTTAAAATAATCTTATAAATCAACTTGTCAACAGAATTGTACCTGGATTATGCCCTCAATCCTCCAAACTCCGCGGGTATACACCGCTATATGAGAATCATCGGGATGAAGCTCCTCGACCTCCTTCCGGACTTCCTCAACTCCGACATTATGATCTGTTGACAGCCTCTCTGCCACTACCTTGTTTACTTTCTCCTCTGAAACTCTCTTGCCAAGAACGGCTCTCGAGTCACCAAGATTCGCCACGTATAACACATCGTTTGAAATTGCACCAACTAGACAGCATGATCCAACCGACTCAATTTGAGGCCTTAAAGAAAATGACCGCTTCACCAAATGCAAAAACTCTTCTTCAGTGGCATTGAATGCCCTCTTCATCACATCTGCAGATAATCCCCCTTGTTCTGTAGCAAATTCTACAATGAAGAATAGAAAACAAAATTAAGGGTCCCCATCAATCTTTTCAAAATAAAAATACGTAGTAATCAATGGAAAGGAACAAATCCCATGAATAAAATGAGCTGAAAGTGTCCAAAATTTAATTAAACTTGCAAACAGACACATTTAGAAAAAATAGTTCATATTCATTGTATACACAAATGCAATTATCAAACAAATAAAACAAAAGTGACAATAGACACTTGTAAATTGAGTCTAAATATCCATATACCGATAAATATACTCTGAAACAATGTTTAAAACAAAAAGAAAAAAGAAAGAAAGAGATTTTCCACCAAATTCTATTTACCCATCAAAATAGAAAAGAAAAGGCCTCGGTACTAATATAACCATTGTTTACATATTTGATAACTCCATTGACAGCTTAAGGTTTCATTGCCATGGACATAAAGATATACATACATACATACATACATACATACATACATACATACATAATACACACACATAAATATACATATATGTATGTATATGTGTATGTATTCATGCCATAGCTAAACACGTACAAGCAAAGACATGCCCCATATCCAATAATCTATAAAGTACCATGAAACTTCATTTTTGTCGCTAATCCTTAGCAAGGAAAGATATGGTATATATTCTATATGAACCCCCCAAAAAAAGAACACATTCTTTCATTTATTGAACGAGTCATTTTTTATATTAAAATATGTTTATAAAAAATAATATTCCCTTGTTAGGTATGTGAAATTTTAGATTTATAATATGGAAAAGCAACTTAGAAAAAAAATATGTCTAATATAACATTTTAATAATTGATTGTATATGGAAATTACGTACAATAAATTAACTATTGTCCACGCATCAAACTTGTGTATGCGAGAGTAAATGCTTTCCGCATTTAATATTTTGATTTTCTTTGAATTTTTTTTCTATAGAACCATAGTAATTATGAAAAATAAATAGAAATTTTATATTTCAATTTAATATTTACATATATATAATGAAAGTAATAAAGATATTTTCCATATTTAAGTATGTATAAATCTTATATGCGATTTAATACTTTAATTGGGAAAGTGTACTGAAAGATGATACTGTTCTCATATATATAATTATTGATTTTTGATCTATTTATCGAATAATTTATGTCAAATATTATAAAGTCATCATGCGGTATCTAACGTGCTATTCAAGATTCTTTGTGCGAAATAACGTGATATTCAAGATTCAAGTTTTGACAACAAAACTTCAAGCGATTGACAGGCTCTCAAAATTATGTTTCTATCAAGGAGCTTTTATAGTATACTTCTTCTACAGTAGGGGCAGTCCCCACACGTCCTGACCCAAGGATCCAAGCAAGCAAAATGGAACCTGTGCCCACACCGAAGCCGTGTCAGCACATCTCCTTCTCCGAAGCTTTCGAGACATATACTGCAATCCCTTGATTCCCTTGACTTCGTTCTTTCAACGTCCAACTCTTGGCTGCTGAAAACTTCCAACGGCAAACGGTTGACAGCCTCCAGAGTAAGTCCGGAGGCTTCTTGCTCGTTTCGTGTAACAATTGAAACCTTTCTGTTTCAGAAGTTAATGGGGAACCCCTAGGTGCCAACCCTGTAGAGAGTTCGGTTACGCTTCTCAAATCATCATCTGATACATGCTCCCGGTGGTAAGCATTGTGTGGGTTTCTACTGTTTTGCCTGAAGAAAATAAGAGGAAGAAACCAAAACCAAAATGAAAAAGAAAAAGAAAAAATCAAACCATAGGTGCCAACCCTGTAGAGAGTTCGGTTACGCTTCTCAAATCATCATCTGATACATGCTCCCGTGGTAAGCATTGTGTGGGTTTCTACTGTTTTGCCTGAAGAAAATAAGAGGAAGAAACCAAAACCAAAATGAAAAAGAAAAAGAAAAAATCAAACCATGATGTAAGAAATTTTTAAACCACAATTTTTGCTTTAGATGTCCATTGATTAATGCGAGATCTAACATAAATGCGTCCACTATTGAACGCCACACGCAGCATAAATACAATACAGGTTCGAGTGGTCCACATGCTTCCCTCAACCGGTTAGGAAACGAGTAATACTAATTTGCTAAGTAAATGAAGTGGGAGCAGATGTGGTGTGGATTGTCATAGCGATAGTGATGTTAGTACTAGGAACCACTATTACAGCATAGAAAGCACCAGCAGTTGGACTGGAAAATAGTGGTAAGTGATGCAAAAACCATCACCAACTTAATAGAAAGAACCAAAAACAGCAGGGGGTCTGCAAATTATGGTATCACTGGTAGGGGAGTAACGAAAAAATATCCGCTTTATCGTATAATGAATGACAAGCATAAAAGCAAAATGTTTTTAAGGAAAAAGAAAAATCCTGCAGAAACATGATGGTTTAGTTAGGCAACTCTATGGAAGTATCTAGGACATCAAAGGCAAAGACAACAGTAGAAGTTAAATTCATTAGTGAACCCACCCAACTGAATTGCTGAAAAATTGTGCATGGCAAGTTTTGGACTGAGCAAAATTGTCATCCTTAACCAGCTATAACCCAGAGTCATCTTCCTAACAGCTGTATCATATGATACGGTATCTCCTGTATTGCTAAACCAATCAACTCCTAATGCCTCTAATACAAGGCCCCATATTTACTTTTGGATTCACTAATTATAATGGAGCACAATCAACAGCAAAGACACTGAATCATTCTACAGATTATGACACGGATTGCTCATACAATAGTTGCTTCTTTTGATTATTTTACACCCTCAACAGATCCACAAAATCAAAGTACAAGAGCAAAAATATCATCTGAATCCAGGTAAACTTTTGCATATTTCCACAAGAGCCATCCATGCAATCATCAACTTGAGAAATATAATAAAGGTGATGTTTTAACGGAAATTTCCATCAGACCAAGAATAGCTGGGACTAGAGGAGCAAAACAAATTGAGTGCCAAAGGTAAGTTCACCATCATGGATAAAAGTGGCTTCCACACGATGTCAAAGATCATGCAGATATAAGTATCCAATATAAATTAGAGCATGATTCAATAGCTATTAGTATAATTTACTTGTCCTTGCACTTTGACAAGAAATAATAACATGCGTAATCCAAGGAAGAGAAATGTGAAAACTACAAGTTTCAACTTGCAGAGAGCTCTAAGTACCAACCTGTTTCCAGAAACAGACACGCCTCTCAGTCGCTCAAGAAGCCTCTCTCTTGCAAGTAGCACAGCTCCAGGAAGCCTTTCATCTGAACTCAAGCTTCGTCCGCTTACATTGCTTACACCATCCGCATTTAAACCATTGCTCGATACAAGCTCGCTGGTACCTTCATCGAACCTTGCTCTTGCACGCCTCTCATTTGATCTCAATCTTTGCCTTCTAGAGCTGTTTACAGTGTCTGCATTTAACCCATTGCTCGGTACAAGCTCACTGATACCTTCATCAAACCGCACTGATGGACGCTCCTAGAAAAGCCATATTCAATACAGAATTATAAAATAAATAAGGTAATGATACAATCTCAATGCATCCAAATATAAGTAATTCAGGAGAGGAAAAATAAATTATAAAAAAAACAGGTAACAGTATCAAACCACGGCACCTAGTCGATTCCTGTATAGGTCGGTGGCTAAATTTTATTACAAGTGAACCAAGGGTTTAGTTAATTATCAAGAAAGTTTTACATTTATATACAACGTCTTTTAAGTAATTCCACTGATAAATTTAGTTTAAGACTATTGAATTTCAGTCAGAGCAAAGTTCAACATTGAAGCATAAACCATACAACCAATTAATTAAATACAATTTTAAATTTAAAAATTAAAATTGCAATTTATTGTACCTTCCAAAAATAATACCCACACCAACATACTTTTTTTTTCTTTCAATTTCTCTATTTCTCAGCAACCTAGCAACAACTAAATAATAGATAGAAAAAGGTAAATGAGAAATTGAAAAATTGAGCGTACAGAGAGGGAGGAAGCACGCGAGCTGAAGTGGCGCACGTGGGAAGACCGGCGAGAGAATCGCCACCGTCTAAATCATGCCTGTTATGGTGATGACTGAGATGATTCCGGCGATGGTGGTTCCGTTCAATTGATGATCCAGTCCCTGAATCCGGATCGGGTCGACCCACTCTCGACCTTCGAGTGTAGAACAACTCCGAAGCACTAGTCATCCAACTAAAACCGCAAATGCTTTTACTTGTCCCCAAAAGAGATGAAACCCCAAATTATCCTGAGCTGATTTGCGGATTAAAAATTCCCCTCTTTTTTAATCGAAAAAACAATTAAATATACCTTCCCAAATTCCAATTATTTTTGGATTAAGGAAAAGAAAATGAAGAGCAGCTAGTGAATTCTTCGAAGAAACGCGGGGAAAATTGCTGCAAAGAAAAATCGATAGCCTTAGCTTCATAGGAACACATTTTTTTTTATCAAATTCAAAGAAACATACTAAATAGGATCAATTCCGATGTTAAATTTGGTTTTATGCCTACGGCTTGGGTAAAGTAAACAACTTACTTTATAAATGGGTTTAATTCAGCAGACATCCCCATTATGTCTAAATATTCTATTAGTCCTCAACTTAACATATTGTATTTAAATAATATATGTTAGAATTTGATCAATTTATTTTAAATAGTTTTCTATTAAATCTGAACTGGAATTTAATGTTTAATTCATCAATTAAATTAATAAAAAATCAATTTATATAAATTTATATCTTTTAATAGTCTAAACATTAGAGATAATATTTATGAGATCTCATGAGATAACAATTATCCCTTTAACCAATGAAATCATTTATTTGTTTTTTTCTTATCGATGAAAATCAATAAATGTAATCAACTTTGATAGATATGATCCAAAAGTCGAATACCAATTCCTTCTATATCTCTCTGATTCTTCCTCAATGATCAAAATTCAAGTAATACTGTTTGATTGCATTTATCATTCAATGTCGACAATAATACTTTTGTTTTATCTTTATTTTCTTAAGTTGTTTGGTCTTTCTTTGTATGTACCATTTTATAAAAAGATTGATTCCAATGAAAAAAATGATACAATGTCTATACATTAAAGTTTAATTAAAACATTTGAAAACGCGAGAATCAATTTGAAATATAAATTATAGTTTGGGATATGTACTAGAATTTACCCTTGAAAAGGACAAACGACAATGGTATAATAGTTAGTTTATGCGTCCGTAGGAGAAGTGGCATTTACAGAAGCCACGTGTTATGTGCCACGTCAGTTGTTGGGCTGAAATGATTGGCTAGATGTGAGGGCCGTCAACAACGGTTTGCTCACTGGAAAAAAACAATCAGCGCCGTTGACTGTTTTTTATTGACAATGTGAGAACAAGGATGGACGGAATGGTGTTGGTGTTGGGGTTAGGTCGCACCTTCTAGAAATTTTAGATTATCTTATATTATGTATTTTTTTTATATTTTTTATATTTTATATAATTATTTAATTTATATTCCTTGAGATTATATATAATTTTTTAAATTAGTATTCTTTTAACATAAATTCTATGTACATCTCATATGAAAACACAAATATATTATTATAAAAATTTTAATATATAATTATTTCAATAAAATATTACTCGAAAATATATGGAACAAGTATAGAAAATACACAATATCACCGGATAATTGATGTGCTGTCCTAACTAAAAAGTAAGTCGTGTCAAATAAAGATCTTGTAGAATGTGTTGTAAAATTTTAGGTTAAGGTTGAATTTTTTATAGACTCAATTTATTATTTTATTTTTTATATATTCATATTAATTTAATTCTTAAAGTTATTTAATTGTATCATCATATTATTGGAAAATTTTGATAATTTTAGAGCTTTGAATGAGAAATTGATCGAAACATTGTTGAGTAAAATGTGGAACTAATTGTCAGTTCATAATGTGCATACGTGCATGATGTGGGTAACGTTAATGTCCGAACCGGTCAGACCTTTTGTGGACTTACGAATATTTTAATCCAAATGTGAAATTTTCCTTAAATTGAGCGTATGTTCTCAAAATTTATTTTTGAATTAGAAGGATAAATATTAAAAAGTTACTTTAATCAAAATAGTAATTTTGAAAATTGCTTAATTGTTTGATTCTCATTAATGCTTTATTAGGTCAAAAATTTTCAATTGTTCACATGTGAAATCTCTATAAAAATTGTGTTAACCTACTAGGTTAAATAAATAAAAAACAACTCAAAAACCAATTCAAAAGAATTATTTTCTTTAGTTTTGGTGATAGGCAAAAACAAAGAATAGTTTGTGATCTCTGCAGTTGTGCTACTGTGCGATGATCATCTCATTGTTGTATCCTAGGAGACAAAAGACCAAAGATCTCGATCACCAAGGAGTGGCAAAAAATCTGTCTTAAGGAATAATTGTGTCGGTCGGGTTTAAACATTGATGAAATTGTGGTCACTTTAACTTTTATAGTTCAATTTCAAATTTAGTCCTTGTTAGTTCTAAAATGAAAAAAAAAGTTTTGGCTTTCAAACAAAATTTTTTATGCAGTTCATGTTTTTAATATAATTTTTTTATTAGTATAAGGTGATTATAAAGTAATATGTATTCAAAGATTCTTAATCATTTGATAATGAACATTCAAACACTATTACAGTCATTGTGCATGAACCCAAACTTCTAGAGATAACTATCATTTCTTTAATCACTGAGGTCGTTTGATTGGTGCTTAAACTTTTTTAAATGAAAATATTCAAACATAAAATTCAACTAAACATTCGGATATTATACATATAATTGATCTTTCCATACATTTGATCTTGACTCTTTCATTTCATATTAATCTTATAAATATAATTACAAAATAAATATATGATAGTTTATAAATCACATATTAATTATATTTTATGAAGGGTTAAGAATACAAGTTGTCTCTCGACTAAGGATATTGTTTTATTGAGTCATTCTACTATTAAAAGTTACAAAATGATCCCTCAATTATAAGGCATTACTTTGTTGAGTCAATCAACTATTAAAAGTTACAAGATGATCACTTGACTATTCATATGTTTCAAACTCATCCGTTTTCGTTGAAAAAATGATGACAGTCTGAGTTGGACGTTAACTTGTTGACTGTAATATGATAAAATATGATCCCACAATCTCAAATGACTATCATATCTCAGTAAATAGATTAATGTTCAACTCAGCTTGTCATTATTTTTTTAACGAAAATGATAAGTTTGAAACATATAGACATCCAATGATTATTTTATAACTTAATAGTCGGATGACTCAATAAAGCAATACTCTATAGTTATAGGACCATCTTATAGCTTTTTATAGTTGAGGGACTCAATAATGCAACACCCTATAATAGGGAATTATTCGTGCCCTTATATTTAAAGTAT
Organism: Hibiscus syriacus; assembly: GCF_006381635.1. Taxonomy (NCBI): domain Eukaryota; kingdom Viridiplantae; phylum Streptophyta; class Magnoliopsida; order Malvales; family Malvaceae; genus Hibiscus; species Hibiscus syriacus. The sequence goes on along the minus strand of NW_024062693.1, from coordinate 761,303 downwards.
AGTGCAACTTTAAGGGTAAATTACACGCTTACTCACTGATTTTACTCTCTCTCACATTTCACTCATCGTATTTTCAATTTTTTCAATTTGCTCAATGAACTTTAGACATTGAATTTTTTTTGTCACTCGACCGTTTACTTAGTAACAAGGTGCTCATGTGACTTATTTTAATAATAAAACATGTCACATAAGATTATAATTAAAAAGATAAATTACATGTTTACTCACTAAACTTTACTCTCCTTTTTACTCATTATAGTTTTAATTTTATTTCAATTAATATGACAACATCATAACGCCGTTAGAAATTTTTGGTCGAGTGACAAAAAAGTTAAATTTAAAGTTTAGTGAGTAAATTGAAAAAAGTTTAAAGTACGGTAGTGAAATAGGAGAGAGTAAAGTTCAGTGATAAGCGTGTAATTTATCCCACCTTTAAGTATCATCATAACACATAAGATAACAATGGAACATAGATTCATAGAGTATCATTACACGCCGGTAGAGATAATTTCAACCGTTTTGGCCAAAATACTTCATTCATAAAACTTTATTCAGTAACTCTTCTGAATGACTAATTTTGTTTGATCGTCATATATCTCCACGGAAATAGTGATCGTCCTGAAATAGTGATTCACCGGGCTCTGGTTTATCGACACCATCCACGTTCCTGACCCAAAAATCCGGTCGGAAGAAGCCGCCGTGGCCGGAACATCATCCATCACCCATTCATGGCCTTTGGGGAAGTATATTCCACTCTTTGGATGAGGAGCCTAGGTCGAGGAACCTTTATATCGTTGTTACTGTTGCAGTTGTTAATAATCTCCCGGTCTGCCCCAGCAATTTTGCTCAAGGGTCGCTCAACTCGCTTACATTCCCTGCACCCAAATTTCACTCATTATTAAATCAAACCATCATAAATAGGATAAATTACTTATTTGGGTCATTTACCTATTCGCATGTTTCCGTTTGGATACTCAACTATATTTATTTTTAAAATCATGCATAATATTATGTTTCGTTTATGTTTTAATCATCTGTCATTGGAGTCGACTATTGACCCAAAGAAATGATAACACAACATGATATAACAATAGTTTTAATCCTTAAAAATTAAATAATTTATCAATTTTGTCATAATTTAAAATAACCCAACAAAACTTTAGTATTTAAAACTTTTATCAATTTGATTTTGTTCTTAATTTGAAATAGTTTATTAATTTATTAATGCTTTTTGAGGATGTGTGCCTACTTTTAAAATTGTCAAAGCTTATGAACTTATTTTGTGAATGTCCTTTTTTTTCTTTTTACTTCAAAATCGTTGATCATCTCTGTCGACCAAACTCGTTGTTGTCTTTTTCAGGGATTTAAATTGCAGTTGCGGTCGCGGTCGCATTTTGTTCGGTTGTATTTACCGAGGTTGCAGATATAACGGATGTTATTGCAGTCATTGTGGATATCGCGGTGTTAATTTTTTCTAAATAAGTTGATTTAAAAAACTGATTTTTCCTAAAAAATGAAATATCGGAAAAATTACTAAATAGCATTCCGCTATTGCCGCGATTGGTCGCTATCCGTTAAATCGCAACCACGATCTACCGTTATTGGTTTGATTTTGATTTCACACCGCTATTTTCCGCGATAGCGGTATTGGACGCCGCTGTGACCGCGATACCACTATCTGACAGCTTTTTGAATCCTTGGTCTTTTTAATATTGTTGGTCGATTAAAACATAAATACGAGTATATGTGTGATGAGTAGATATAGATAGTTTACCATAATAATAATTATAGCAGCCCATAAACCAAGATATAATTGCAGTACACACGTACCTTAGCATAAAATCTTGCTTTTGGTGAAAGCAAGTCTTCCCATGCAATGCAGTTGTTGTTGTGTGATGAGAAATATCTTATAAAACCCTAAAATTAACGAAAACAAGGTCTTGCGAGTGTCTATGAATTGAATAACGTTAGGAGATGGATTTATATAATGCTTTGAAAGTGCGGGTTTTGTACTTAAAATTGTATCCCTGCGCCATGAATGAAGATTTTGGAGAATAAGTTCGATTGTGAAGGTTTGACGGAAGAAGAACATTATACTTTTAACTTTAAAGAAAATAAAGAGAGCAAAGAATATCGATTATCAGGTGTTCTTCCATGGTGGGGGTCAATTCAACGATCTGAGGTTATAAATAATGTTGGGTTATTCATCTAAAGGGCTTCAGAATATTGAGAAACTTTTAAGAAATAAGGATAGAGTTAGGAATATATATCGAAAGAGATAATAATTTATTAATAATTTAAATCTAAAAATCAAGTGAAATAAATTCTTATTTAATTAATATTCAAACTAATAAAGACAAAATGTCGTTCTATTAGAGATCGGAGGCCACATTTTCTCCATCCAATAAATGGCTTCGTTCACAAGTGATGTGACACTCGTATAACCCTAAATAATACATGCTTTTTAGTTATGGAAGTGTCATGTTCATGGAAAGAAAAAAGTCATGGAATTGTACCACCGATAATATATTCAATGAAAATAAACGTATTGCGGACGCATAAATTATATTATGAGTTGAATTTTTAAAATTTTAAGAATTAACGAATTTTTAAATTTCTAGTGAAAGCAAAATATATTATAATATAAATACATAGAAAAAATAAAATATATAATATTTTAAATTTTTAGGGGACGATTGTCCCTATCCCCTCTAGATCTATCCATGTTCTTTCTTACACACGTATGGATGAATTATTAGTTAAAGTTATGATTTCGTTCTTATATTATATTCAAGATTTGATTTAAATATTTTAATTTAATATAGCTCGATCCTTTTTTTTCGGAATGGTCCTTAAAGCTTTTTGACGGCTGGAATGGGATCGAACTAACTTAATTTTAAAACTTAGGGTTTAAGAAAATAAATTTAGAGTCGTCATTGACCTTTGGGTTAGGCAGGTCGAATACTTAAAAATTTTACCTTTTAAAATAATTTTAGAAAAAATTAAATTAAAAGATAAAAATAAACCATACTGCGTTGAACTAGAAATTCATTTTAAAATGGGGTTCGAGAGTCGATTACACGTGGGGAAGGGTGAGCACCCCCACAACGCCAAGAATTGGTACCCAAATTTATTATACGCCATTTTTTATGCTTGAGAATTGTAAATTTTAAATAATATTTTAATTATGACCTTTATGTATGAACTTCCCTTGTATTTGGGAGACTTTTCCATAGACTACCCATACAAAATAATAGTGACTTAATTTTATTTAAGGCAGTCTAAGATTGTATTTAAGAATCATTAATGTTAAAACTAGATCGACCTAATAAATGTATGAACAATCCTCGAGAAAGCACTTCCCTTGTATCTAGGAGACTTTTTCATGGGTTGTCCATACAAGGTGACATAGCAATAGTACTTTGACCTAAATAATTTATGCTAAATGAGGACAAAATTAAACATTTTAAGTTATGCATTAAAGGTACCTTTTAAAAAATGAAATACACAGAGACATTAAAATATGAAGATTAAAACCTAAAGCAACAAAAACATGGGGCTAAATACAGAAAATGGAAACTACATGGACTGATATAGAAATAAACCACTCGAAACAGGCTCAATATGTGCACATAAATAAAATAGAGGGGCCCAAAATAGAATATAACAAATCATCATTCAATATTAAATTCAAACAAATACAAACATAAGCATGGATCAAGAAATAAACATAAAAAACACAAGGGACTTAAAACATAAATAAACCATTTCATTAAATGACCGAAACATACAAAGGGTACAAACAAAAGAACCGAAAATGAAATTATCCCAAGCCCCAAAAATACAAACCCCTCAGCTCTCAAAACGCGTCATTCGGGCTTGATATTTAAGCCCCAAATCTATGCCCAAAATAGCCATAAACCCTAATTTGTTTCATTTTCAAACTTTTACCCAAAATAGAAAATCTTTTCTCTCAAACTATTCTCCTTTATCCCCTTCGCTGAAACTCAAAACCAGTTCCAACCACCGTGTTTTGGTGGTCGAGAACAACAAACTACTCCTAAAAGACCCCCTTACTCACCAGAAACCCATAAACTAGACGCCCTTACTCACCAGAAACCCATAAACTAATTCATCTCCCCCACGAACCTAAAAACTCTCGAAAGCCCCTCTTTTCGCAACCCTCATTCTCTCAAACCTAGATCTAGAGTGGATAGGGGTTTACCTTAAAGAAAGGCGATGTTTTTTACTCCGACGAGAAGGATTCCGAGCCCCAAAAGTAAGAATCTCTCATTTTTCTTTTTTTTTTTATTTATTTTCTCTCGGTTTTTTTCTTTTTCGTGGATGCCTCTCTATTTTTGCTCATTTTATGATATGGGTTTTCTCTTTTTATACACCCTAATTTCTTTTTGTTTTGCGTTTTTCTTTTGCATGCAAAAAAGGGGTGCCGTTGATGGAATTTGCTTTTGCTGCTTTGAGGGTCAATATCTATTTTTTCACAAAACGGTTTCTTTTTATTTGCCTCATGTGTGAGAATAATGAAAAGGTTAAACCTTTCCCGTAGATCCGTTCGACGTGGCTCCATCCAAGAGGTGTTCTGTGTCCTTTTTGGCATTTTATGAAAAATTATTTTACTGTCCTTCGCCTCTATCAACCTTTACAGTGTGGTGCGATGATTTGTACGGATGAGAGAAAGAGACCGATTTACGTACGCGTTAAATTCTGAGGAACCCTTGAATAACGTGTGGGAGAGGTAAAAGGCCTTTAATTCATTTCACGTGCCGCTTGTGAATCATTGGATTGATTCGAACATCAAATTGGCTTGTGACCTGGGCCGCTGATTTCCATCACCAATTTTATGGTTATCAAACGTTATATGGGCCGTTGGATTGGTTCATATCTAATTGCCATGTTGCGGCTGTGCGATCTGCCATTTGGGTTATGATGAAACCCTAAATTCATTGATCTTGGACCGTTGGATTGGGTCAGATCCAACAGGTGTCCCTTGGCTGCTCGAATGACATTTGCATAAAACCCTAATTTCTCTTAAGGGTAAATCTGGGTCGTTAATCACTCTTAATCTGACGGCTGATATATAATTACGTATTTGATAGGGTTTAACCCTAATATTCACTTTTGTTCATTTAACCTGAATCGTCAGATTGGTTCAGATCTGACGGCTGGACCAAGAAACGATGATGACCTGAAATGAAAATATGATTAATTAAAAATAATACATAAGCAAAAGAAAAAAAAAAAAATATAATATATACTTAATACTTTTATTTTATACTAATATATATTATAAAATTTATTTTCAAAAGCTATGTTTTAATTCTTGATTTCCAAACTATAAAATAATATTTATATTAATTTCGAAAATCAAAATTTCAAAACTATATAATATATTTATATTATTTCAAAAACCATATTTCAAAATTATATAATATATTTATGACTCTTCAGGGAAGAATCAGATCTAGAAAACTCGACTTCAGATAGAATTGGGGTTGGTTTAATTCACTACTCTTCAGAGATAATCGAATATGAAAAAGGGATATGCTCACTGCTCTTCAGGGAAGATCAGATTTGGAAAGTTTTGACTCACTCCACTACTTTAAGGGAAGATTGAATTGGGGTAGATTTGCTCCACTGCTCTTCAGGGAAGATCAAATCTGAAAAATGGATATGCTCCACTACTCTTCAGTGAAGACCAGATCTGGAAAATTTTGATTCATTTCGCTGCTCTTCAAGAAAGATTGAATCGGGTAGATTTGTTGCACTGCTCTTCAGGGAAGATTAAATCTAGAAAAAAAGGATATGCTCCACTGTTATTCAGGGAAGATCATATCTAGAAAGTTTTGATTCATTCTGCTGCTCTTCATGGAAGATTGAATCGGGGTATATTTATTCCACTTCTCTTTAAGGAATATCAAATCTAGGGAAAATGGATACGTTCCACTTCTCTTTAGGGAAGATCGGATCTAGAAAGTTTTGATTCATTATGCTGCTCTTCAAGGATGAATGAATTGGGGCAGATTTATTACATTTCTCTTCAGGGAAGATTAGATCTAGAAAATTTTGATTCATTCCACTGTTCTTCAGAGAAGATTAATCGGGGTAGATTTGTTCCACTATTCTTCAGAGGAGATCAATATGAAAATTCAAATATTATAATTTGTTATCTTATATTGAAATTTTTTGAAAGTATCACTACTCTGCCTTGAATCTCGTGATCGTTGAATTCCTCAATCTTGGGGCTTGGAACGAATCACTTTTTTTTGAAGCTTTTACTACCGTTGGTCTCCTACTTTTTGGAAAGGACCTGGAAATACTTAATCAATTCCATGCATTTTATGAATATCATGCTCCAATTTATATCTAAAATGTATGCAATAATGCAATTCTCCGGTACTTTTGGTTATCGAGGATAAAAGGTCTTTCTTCTGCTGATCACTTCTTGAATATGATCTTGTTACAAGCTTTAGTGTAACCAATGGTTCACCCGACTCACAATCTTAATCAGCTAAGCCCAAGCTACATTGTATTTGCTCTCTGAAGTCAAACGATTTGTAGACTCAACTATTGGCTAGAAACTTCATTCATCAAGTTACGATCTTTTGCTGTTACTCGATCCAAACACCTTTAATAGCAAAGAACAAAATTTTCCTCTTTATGAGCTCCAGTTATGTTTTAAGGCATGCCTCCCCTACTGGTGACAAAGGGTTTTGAACCATCCCAAGTTGTTGGGATCCGTAAGACACCTCGATAATTCATTCATCTGGCTATCTGCCATGCAAGATTCCTGCTAAACCTTTGTCAGCTTCAAAACACATGCATTTTTCCAAGACTTTTTGCACACTAATACATGTTGATCCTATGTTTTCAAGTCAGTTAAACACATGTATTAAATTTTAATATAAGATGCTTGCAAAGAAGGCTAATAAAGAAATATTTCATTTGATTTATATACATGTAGAGATATGTTTTTAGGGTAAATACATGACAAACATTTACTAAAAGAAGTAAAATAAAATGAAATAGATGCTCCCAAATATCAAGAGTAAGGATGCTTTTGAACTGACACGCGCAGAGTAACTCAAGTTAGCTTATATAAAGAGGATCTCGAGAATTGTGACAATGTATAAGGGTGTGAAGTTACCCCTGGATTACCAAATCTCCAAAAATTGGATGTCATAAAACCAATATTGAATCTTGAACTTATGGTTTTTCATTTAGACCTTTTCAATTATGAGTCCCAAATAAGATTTCCACTTGACGTCATTCACACGAGAATACTTCTTCAGATTTACCATCTTTATTTCTAGAACTAATCACCTATTAATTCAGAACCTTCACCTTGCACGACTCTTGAACCCTTCATCACTCAAGCTGCCATTCCCAGGTTTTTAACTTGAGGCCTCATTTGGTTTCAAGACACCCTTTTACGGATTTTTATCTTGAACCCTTTTTATTTTACTTTCTCTTTTTTCCTCCTTTTTTTTCTCTTTTTTTCTTTTATTTTCCCCCTTTTTCCTTCAGGCGAAATACTTTTTCACAACATCAGAGGTAACAGGATTGGGTAACTCTGATCCATCTATCTCAGTAAGGATCAAAGCTCCTCTAGAGAAGGCTTCTTTATCACATAAGGTCCCTTCAATTTTGGCATCCATTTTCGTCGAAAATTGTTTTGAATTGGTAGAATCCTTCTAAGTACCAGATTTCCTTAATAAAATTCTCATGGGTGTATTCTTATCATGTGCCCTTATGATCGATTTCTGGTATATTTGACTGTGACATATAGTTTTTAATATTCTTTCTCCAATCAAGTTCAATTGGTCATATCTAGTTCTCACCCATTTTTCTTCATCTATCTTAACTTATGATAACACTCGAAGTGATGGGATCTCTACCTCAATAGGTAATACAACTTTCATTCCATATACTAAAGAAAACAAAGTTGCCCCAATCAAAGTAAACACATACGTTCGATAAGCAAACAAGGCAAACGTAATTTCTCATGCCAATCTCTATAAGTTTCGACCATTTTTACAAGAGCCTCTTAATGTTCTTATTAGCTGCCTCTACTACCCCATTCATTTTAGGACTATAAGTGGTGGAGTTATGATATTTTATATTGAACCGCGCACAAGCTAATCCCATCATCTTATTATTTAAATTCAAAGCATTGTCGGTGATGATTCATTTTGGCAAATCATATCAATAGATAATTTCCTTCTTTTATACTTTTATACGAGGCCACTTTATCCACTTGGTAAAGTGATCTATTGCCACCAATATGAATCGATGACCATTAGAAGCCTTGAGTTTAATTTGTCCAATAATGTCTATCCCCCACATAGAGAAATGCCACAGGGTAGTCATTACATGTAATGGTGTGGAGGCCTGTGAATTTTGTGTCCATAGGTCTGGCGATTATGGCATTTTCTCACATGGTTGATATAATCACTTACTATTGTTGACCAATAATACCATGATCTCTTTATTTTCTTGGCCAAGGCATACCCATTGGGTTGAGTACCACACACTCCCTCATGTATTTCTTCAATGATTATTTTAGCTTTGTTTACATCCACTGTTGAAAACATTTTGATGTTTCGATATAATAAATAAAATCTAAATGAATTTTAAGATTTTATATTCTATCAAAATTATTACTCCAAGTTTTCAAATGTCAATTTTAATCCTTACTTACGTATAAAAATTTTAATCTTAAAATATTTTTGAAACAATTTTTACAAAGTATTTTGAACCTTAATCGAGCCAAAAATGAGTTTTAAGTAGGGGTGTACCGATACACTCTTCGGTGTACCGATACCCCTAAATTTCGAATGTAATAAGGGTATCGATACATAGCCTAGTGTATCGATACCCCTCATGTTATAATTAGCTCTGAGAAACATCGAATGTAATCAGTGTACTGATACCCCTGGGGTGTACTGATACACTTAGTCAAATAACGGTCAAAATATTTGAATTTTACACTGGGTGTACTGATACCCTTTGAAGGTGTATTGATACCCCTACGCTCCCAACATATTTTTTAAATGGTATTCACACCATAATGGCTCTATTAACTTCACCAATGATCCCCAACGTTCAGAATCAATCCAATGTGTATTTAAACAAGTTCTGAAGCCAATGATCAACAAGAATTAATAAGAGAAGCTAGAGAATCAAAGAGAAAGCCTTAAACTTATTGTTTGATCAATTTAAGCCTATTTTTCATTCATATTCATTTTACTTTCAAGATTACCATTTGTGATCAATTGTATTTATTCTTGAGTGTTATTTATTTGTTCTAGAATTGTGCAAACAATCTACCTTGTGAGGTTTTCTGTAAGTTTACGGAATTTGTAATTTTCTCTTTGAGAGAGAGTGTTCTCAAGAATTTGGGGTATATTTCTTGAGGGATTTGTAAGGTTACTCTTTTTCCTCAAAAGAAAGACAAATTATTGAATTTGTGGAAAATCCTTAGTTGGATAACTAAGGTAGTGGACGTAAACTTTGGTTGAGAAAGTCGAACCACTCTAAATCACTGTGCAAATATTTTCAATTTTCTACAAAAGTTTCCACCAACATTTTAATTGCCAATTCACCCCTTTGGCTTATTCATCCGATCGATTAACTCAACAATTGGTATTAGAGCTACACTCATTTGAAGGTTTTACCACCTTTGAGTAAATTCGGGAAGAGTTAAATCGAGAAAGATGATGTCCACTTCCGGTTAATTATCCATGGAAGACTCCCGACCAATTGACATGCCTCCTTACTTCAATGGAACAAATTATCGTCGTTGGAAGATGTTAATGATGATATTTATCCAAGCACATGATCTTGAAGCTTGGATGATAATCAAGAAAGGATATTCTTCTCATACTAAGAATACAAAGAAGTGGAGTGATCAAGAACGGAAGAAAGCTCAACAAAACGCTAAGGCTATGCACATGTTGCGTTGTGCAATTGATGCTGATATCTATAAAGAAGTTTATTCTTGTTCAAATGCCAAGAAGCTATGGGATAAGCTTGAAGAAATCTATTGAGACGAGAAAGAAGAACCAATAAGGGTGATGTCTCTATTAGCTCTAGAAGAGCCTGAGGTATCTTCAAACTCAAATAGACTAAATTCATATTCTTTTAATGAGTTACAAGATGCTTATGATGAATTATTTTGGAGTTTGAGACCATGAACTCCACATATAAGAAATTGATTTTTAAATTTATAGCTAAAAATGATCTTCTTTTGAAAGCTAAAATAGACTTGGAAAATCAAAATGAAATGTTGAAAAAAGAGTTAGAGCTTTCAAAAATGAAATAAGAAAAGTTTGAAAAAGAAATTTTCGAATTAAATAAACTTATTATAGAAACTAAAATGGATTTTGAGAATCAAAATGAAATATTAAAGAAGGATTTAGAGCTTTCAAAAATGAAATTTGAAAGTATTGAAAAAGAAAATTTCGATTTAAAAGTTAAGCTTGAAGGCATAACAAAAGAAAAAGAAATCATCATAAATAATTCATCTAGTTCCATAATGACAAAATGTTCACATTGTCATTATCATGCTCACAAGGAACATACTTATCCTGTAAAGAAAGGAAAATATTTCAAAATTAGACAAGTATGGATTCACAAGGGAACAAGGGGCATTGAAACTAACGTTCAAGGATCCAAAGCAATTTGGATACCAAAATCTACTTAAATGACTCTTGTAGGTGTGTGGGAGCAATGGTGATGAAGGTTATGATATTCAAGATGCTCTAGCCACACATGAAAAGGAATGAGTAACCTCTAAGCTTAATGCTTTTAATTTTGGTTATTTGGTTGCTCATTTGATTTAAATCATGCATGAGTTTTTTATTTTAAATAATTATGCTTTATTGTTTTAATCTCATGTATGTTAAAAAAAGATTTATGATGAACATTTTTAAGTTTTAATGAATTTTCAGAATTTTTAGTTCATCATAATATAATTTTGGTCAAAATTAGTTTTAATGCAAATGATATATCTCTAACAATTGATATCAATTTATCAAATAATTTGATTTTATAAATTTTTGACCTTAAAATTTTTAATGTTTATGCAAGTAATTCAAGTTATAAATTATATATCTCTAACAATTGATATCAAATTTTTAATGCATAACATTTTCAATACTTTATGCATATGCACTTAATCTCGATAATCGATATTGCATAATATTTTATATGTGAATGGGTTAAGACATAATCTTTTAAATAGTGAATTTGACAAAAGATACAATGTCTTATTTTAAATTAAATGATTGCAAAAATGATTGACATTGCATCTATTTCGATTATGCTTACTGGACATAGAATAGGAAACATAAATATGGTGCATTTAGATTCTATTAATATGACAAATTTGTGCCTAGTTGCTAAGGATGAACATGATAGTTGGTTATGGCATAGGAGACTATGACACACTAGCATGAATGTTTTACAAAGACTAATTCAAGGTAAAATCCATTAATGATGTATCAAATAGTAGAACATAAAAGAGCCTCTTTTAAATCCATTAATGATGTATCAAATAGTTGAGTATTATAATTGATCCATATAGATCTTTTTGGGCCAATTAGAACTACTAGTTTGGGTGGAAAACAATATGGTTTTGTATTGATAGATGACTATTCTAGATATACTTGGGTTCTATTCTTAAGTACTAAAGATGAAGCATTAGAAAATTTCATCATGTTTCCAAAAGTAATCTAAAACAAAAAGGTTACTCTATTTCTAGCGTTAGGAGTGATCATGATACTGAATTTGAAAATCTTGGATTTACTGAGTTTTGTAATTCTAATGGAATTAGCCATAATTTTTTCAGCACCTAGAACCCCTCAACAAAATGGAGTTGTTGAGAGGAAAAATCAAACTTTAGAAGAAATAGCTAGAACCATGCTTTGTGAAATAATTTGCCAAAATATTTTGGGCGGAAGGCACAATACCGCTTGTTATGTAATTAATCGAGTAATGATTAGGCCTGTTTTAAAGAAACTCCATATGAACTTTTCAAAAATAAAAAGCCTAACATTAGTTATTTTCATCCTTTTGGATGTAAATGTTTTGTTTTAAACAACGATAAAGACAATCTTGGCAAATTTGATGCTAAAAGTAATGAAGGAATTTTTCTTGGTTATTCCTTAAATTCTAAAGCTTATCATGTATTTAATAAAATAACTTTAGTGGTAGAAGAGTCTATACATGTTGTTTTCGATGATAATCCCCTTCCGAGGAAGGATTCTTGTGTTGATGATAACGTAGGTATTGTAAATACAAATGATGTTGGACATGACGTTAGAGAACCATCATCAAAGGAAGAAGTAAAAGATGAGGAAACTCAAGATGCCTTCAAGAATCTGACCATTGAAGAAAAGGAAATCTCATACCCAAGAGAATTCAACTATGTCAAGGATGGTGAGATTTTAGGTGATCCATCCAAAGGGGTAGCTACTCGATCTTCTCTTAGGAACATATGTAATTATGTTGCATTTATCTCATGCATAGAGCCTAAGAATATTCAAGAAGCATTAGATGATGAAAATTGGATTATGGATATGCAAGAAGAGTTAAATCAATTTGAGAGAAGTAAAGTATGAACATTAGTTGAAAGATCTAGTAATAAATCTACTGTAGGTCTAAATGGGTATTTAGGAACAAACTAGATGAGAGTGGTAATATAGTGAGGAACAAGGCTAGACTTATTGCTCAAGGCTATACTCAAGAAGAGGGCATAGACTATGATGAAACATATGCTCCCATAGCTAGATAGAAGCAATAAGAATGTTATTAGCATTTGCATGTTTCAATGAATTTAATTATATCAAATGGACGTTAAAAGTACTTTTTTAAATGGTTTTATAAAAGAAGAAGTGTATGTGGAACAACCTTCTGGTTTTGAAGATTCAAAATTTCCAAAACATATTTTTAAATTAACAAAAGCTTTATATGGTTTAAAACAAGCTCCTAGAGTTTGGTATGAAAGATTGTCAAACTTTTTAATAGAAAAAGATTTTTCGAAAGGAAAGATTGACACTACATTGTTTTTAAAGAGAAAAGGAAAAGATTATTAGTACTTCAAATTATGTCGATGATATAATATTTGGTTTTACTAATGATGCTCTTTTCCAAGAATTTTCTGAGCTAATGCAGAGTGAATTTGAGATGAGCATGATGGGGTAACTTTCATTTTTCTTGGGGCTCCAAATCAAGCAAAGAAAAGATGAGATCTTCATCAATCAAGCAAAATACGTCAAGGATATGCTCAAGAAGTTTGTCTTGGAAAATTTCAAAACCCAAGTTACTGTAATGAGCTCATTTACAAAGCTTGGAAAAGATGAAGGAGGTAAATGTGTAGATGTTAAACTTTATAGGTCTATGATTGACTCTTTGTTTTATCTAACCGCAAGTAGATCATACATTTTGTTTAGTGTTTGCTTATGTTCTAGATTTCAATCATGCCCTAAGGAATCACATCTAAAACCCATTAAGAGAATCTTTAGATACCTTAAGGACACTCCTAGTTTAGGACTTTGGTATCCTAGAGACTCTAGCTTTAGCTTGCATGCCTTCTCTGATACGGATTATGGATGATGCAAAATAGATAGGAAAAACACATCCGATACTTGTTAATTCCTAGGAAATATGTTGATTTCATGTTTTTCAAAGAAACAAAATAGTGTTTCATTATCTACCACTGAAGCATAATACATTTCAGTCGGTAGTTGTTGCACAGTTTTATGGATGAACACAACTTTTAGATTATGGAATTGAAGTTAGTACCATTCCTATCAAGTGTGACAATACTAGTGCTATTTGTCTCACTAAAAATCCCATCCAACACTCTAGAGCTAAGCACATTGAAATTAGACATCATTTCATTAGAGATCATGTCACTAAAGGAGATGTAGTTCTAGAATTTGTTGATACTTTGCAAAATTAGCGGATATTTTTACAAAACCTTTAGATAAAGAAAGATTTGGACACTTAGGAAAGAATTAGATTTAACTGACCTACATTAACTTAGTGATTAAAATAATTTTAGCACTTTTAATTAGCAAATGAAAATGCTTATAAAAATAACATTTTGAATGCATTCTATGCTAATAGTTAGGGAGAGTTTATGATCTTTAGTGAAATTAATAATATGTTCAAATAAATTTTAAAGATAGATTTTATTGATTGACATAGTTAATTTTTGAAATATGAGTTGCCAATACCACTAGAGCTAATTAATTTAACATTCTAAGTGCTTAAAAACATATTTTGGACATTTTTGTGCAAAGTGTACCGATACCCCCATCTGGTTTTGGCTTTAAATCCCTAATTTTCATTTTTGCCAATCATCAAAACCCCAAAACACTCCGCCGATCACTCTTCTCTCAACCCAAACTCCATATTGCTCAAAACCTTTAATACAAGTCGGAATTCAACTAGTTTTCAACTCCTAATCTTGCTAACATCATAAAATCCGTGCAAACTTCATATTCCACTAAAATCTGAATTTTCAAGGTAATTTTTTCTAAACCACTATTTTATTGATTTTGAACATATGACTAGTTTTAGTTAGTTCTAGTTCGAAATAGATATCGAGCATTGGTTAGATTTTGATTTAGAACAAGAATCTACAACAAATTTCATTAAAAACACAAGATTTCTCAAAAAAATTTAAAAATATTTGAAAAAAAAATATTTTGTTTTTAAATTGTTGTTTTGATTTGATTATGTTGTTTTGAAAACTATAATGACTTTCAAACTTAATTTTCAAATAGTTTTCAAAATTGCTCATTAGGATTAGTTTTAGAGAACCTTGAAATATTGAGGACTCATATTGAGTTTTAGGAATGATATATTGCATACATGTTTTTTTTTCAATTGCAGGTATTCCTTATCCCATTTCGATTTAACCATGTCTCATTCCAAAAAACCTAGGACTTCATCTAGTCGGTCAAACCAACCTCCAAACCGACCTCCTATTCCACCTCCCAATCCAAACCCAAATGATCCCAAGATGACAATAGAAATTCATGTTTTAACGAACCTGGCCGTCAAGAAATCTCTACACTAGGTTGTTAACTATTCGAGTCATATAACATCTGGGAAGAACGTATCACTTCTATTTAAGCTATGATCGATATGAAATTTCAATATCTTCATACCCTCAAATCTTGGAAATTTAATAAACCTTTTTCAGCTTAAACCTATCGTTTATCACCAACTCGTCCGCATTTTCTATTTCAATGCGGTTGTGTCCAAAACGAGTCCCAAACTGCCACTGTCAGTATTCGGTCTTATCTTTAGCCAATACACTCACATTGACTCCTACTCAATCGCTAGGACATTAGGTCTAGATAACAAAGGTTAGATAACGAGAGAAAAATTGTGGCTACCCGTTATAGAGCCAAGGCTAGTGCGAGTACATTGTCATATCATCATGAACATTTTCTTCATTTGATCATCTCGTGGTGGTTTAGATCATCCGGAGGTAGATAATCCACCCTTAGAGCTTTAGATTTATGGTGGATACATTGTATCTAACATAATAAGAAAATAAATTTGCCACAAATCATTTTTTCTGAACTAGTTGAAACCGTAAACAACGTCCCGTCTAAACACGTAGAAACCTTAGTTACGGTTGTCTTATTAGTAATTTATTTATCAATCCAGCTTAGAGTCCTGCTTGATGTAGTCATCCCTTAAAAGCCAATAAATCTAAAACCATAAAAAAATCGGGATGGTCCGGGGATAAAGATCAATGGATTCAATCAACCGAGAAAACATCGGTGATAGTTCTTTATGAGCTGCACCAGCACCGCTGCTGATGATCCAGAACATGAAGAGCTTCTTCGAGATGTTGATGAACTGTTAACCTAGCTGAGGATGAGCCGGTCCAGCAAGAGAGTCATATGCCTCCATATTTTTTATCGTTTATAGAGACACTTGACATGAGGTTTACATCCATAAAATCCTACTTAACCACTATGGGGGCTCAACAATTGGAGAATCAATGGGAGATGCGAGCTAACAACGAAGCAATGAATTATCGATTCAATGCTATGGACGATAGACTCAATGCTCTCACGCTCGATATGGTTGCTCTACGAGCACATTTTCCTCTTCCCGACCCACCAATGGATGACTAAACCTTTCCTTGCTTAGTTTTCATAGGTAGAATTTGAACTTATTATTAAAACATTTTGAATGTTTTGGATTTGTGTGTTTTAGATATGTTTGTTTTGGATTTGAATGGTTTGAATGTTTAATTTAAACTTCATGTTTATATTAATTTCATTAATTTTTGCATCATTTACATCTTAGTTAAAATATGACCAATTACCATTAGACATTTGTTTATGAATATTGTATATGGACTAATGTCTAACAATTCTCTTGATTGTGATCTTAGCAGCTATAGTTATATCTATATAAATCAATTGGTTATTTTTCTTAAAAACTTGTTTAAAAATGGTTTTCATAGAGTCTGTTTGATTTAACAAAAAGGGGGAGAATAAAGTAAGGGGGAGTAATTTTTCAAAAATGATTTCAAAAATGATTTTCAAAAAGAAAATCTTAAAATTACTAAAATGTTTTGTTATATCAAAAAAGGGGAGATTATTGAAAACATTTTGATGTTTCGATATAACAAATAAAGTGTAAATGAATTTTAAGATTTTATATTCTATCAAAATTATTACTCCAAGTTTTCAAATGTCAATTTTAATCATTACTTAAGTGTAAAATTGTGTTTTAATCTTAAAATATTTTTGAAACAATTTTTACAAAGTATTTCGAACCTTAATCGAGCCAAAACTGAGTTTTAAGTAGGAGTGTACCGATACACTCTTCGGTGTACAGATACCCCTGAATTTCAAATGTAATAAGGGTATCGATACATAGCCTAGTGTACCGATACCCCATATATTATAATTGGCTCCGAGAAACATCGAATGTAATTAGTGTACCAATACCCCTGGGGTGTATTGATACACTTAGTCAAATAACGGTCAAAATATTTAAGTTTTACACTGGGTGTACCGATACCCTTTGAAGGTGTACCGATACCCCTACGCTCCCAACAGATTTTTTAAATGGTATTCACACCATAATGGCTCTATTGACTTCGTCAATGATCCCCAACGTTCATAATCAATCCAAGGTATATTTAAACAAGTTCTAAATCCATTGATCAAAAAGAATTAAGAAGAGAAGCTAGAGAATCAAAGAGAAATCCTTAAACTTATTGTTTGAGCAATTCAAGCCTATTTTTCATTTAATATTCACTTTGCTTTCAAGAACACCATTTGTGCTTAATTGTATTTATTCTTGAGTGTTCTTTCTTTCTTCTAGAATTGTGTAAACAATCTACCTTGTGAGGTTTTTCTTTAAGTTTACAGAATTTGTAATTTTCTCTTTAGGAGAGAGTGTTCTCAAGAATTTGAGGTATAATTCTTGAAGGATTTATAAGGTTACTCTTTATCCTCAAAAGAAAGACAAATTTGTGAATTTGTGAAAAATCCTTAGTGTATATAGCTAAGGTAGTGGACATAGACTTTGGTTGAGAAAGTCGAACCACCTAAATCGCTGTGTAAATATTTTTAGTTTTCTAAAAGCTTCCACCAACGTTTTAATTGTCAATTCACCCCTCTTGGCTAATTCATCTAATCGATTAACTCAACATCCACACATCTTAGTAGAACTTGATCTGGGCTTTTCTTGTACAAGATCTCACCATCTAATACATAACCAACATCCATTCTTCTTATGGTTCTTTTTATCATTTTCGGTTGCCTCATTAGGATAACTATGATACTTGATATATTGTAAGATATCATAATTCCAGAGATTCTCATCATTCTCTTCTTAAATGCTATAACAATGAGCCAGGTACTCATATATCTGCATTTTGATAGACCTCATACTTGAATGCTTATTTACTTTGAAAGTTACTGCTAAGGTAGCTAAAACATCTGCCATTTGATTATCTTCCCTGGGGAGGTAATTAAATGTCACCTCCTCAAATTCTTTAATTAGCTGCATGATCAACCTGCGGTATCCTACGAGCTCAGGATCTTTTGTTTCTCATTCACCTTTTAGCTACTAGATTACAAAAACTAAACCTCCATAAACCTTGAGTGTCTTTACTTTCCCTCAATAGCATCTCTAAGACAAAACACAAGCTTTATACTCAGCCATATTGTTTGTGCAGTCAAAGTTCAATCGACTAGTGAAAGGGTAATGATCTCCTTCGAGTGAGAGTCCCAATACATTTAAAACACTATCAAAGTTTAACTTCCAATATCCATCTGTAGGAGTACTTGTTTCTTCTAATGTTATAGCTATTAAATCTTCGTCAGGAAAATCGAAATTCAGTGGCTCATACTTATCAGAGGTTCTACTTGCTATGAAATCTGCTATGATACTCCCTTTGACTGCTTTTTGACTCACATATTGTATGTCAAATTCTAATAATAGGATTTTCCAACGAGTTAATCTACCTGAGAAAGTTAGTACACCCATCAAGTATTTTAAGGGATCCAATTTAGAGATCAACCAGGTGGTGTGATACAACATGTATTGCCTGAGTCTACGAGTAGCCTAAACCAGTACACAACACATTTTTTCAATTAGAGAATACCTCAACTCGCAGTCAGTAAATTTTTTGTCAATGTGTTAAATTGCTCTTTCTTTCTTTTTAGTATGGTCATGCTGGCCCATACATACCCTATTGAATTCTAAAACTGACAGGTATATAAAATCAACGTTACTAGAGATCGGTGGCACTAAGACTAGGGTATTAGATAATAACTTTAATGCATCAAAAGCTTCATGACAATCATCACCTCATACACCTGGGCTATTTTTTGAAGAAGGCGAAAGATATGATCGCATTTCACGGTCAATTGTGAGATAAATCGAGCAATGTAATTTAACCTCCTCAGGAAGCCATAAAATTTTATTTTGTGTCTGCGGATGTGGCAAGTTTTGAATGGCTTTGACTTTGTCAGGGTCTAATTAAATCTTTTTTTACTGACCACAAAACCCAATAACTTTCTAGATATTACCTTGAACGTGCACTTATTCGGATTCAACTGACATTTTCTCAGCCTATGGAAGAGTTTTCTCAAGTTCTTAACATACTCCTCTATTTTGGCTTTTACAACTATATCATCGACATAGACTTCTATTTCTTTATGCATCATGTAGTGGAACAATGTCACCATAGCTCTTTGATATGTTGCCCATTTATTCTTTAACCCAAACATCATCACTTTATAACAAAACGTTCCCCACATGGTCACAAATGGGTTTTTCCCATATCATCAGGTACATCTTATTGATATTCAGAGAAGCCATCTATGAACGAGAACAGGGAAATTTCAGTAGTATTATCCACTAGAATGTTAATATGTGACAAAGGAAAATTATCCTTCGGACTTACCCTATTAAGATCTCTGTAATCTACACATATATGAACCTTCTCATACTTCTTTAGTACTAGGAAAATATTTTCTACTCATTCGAGGTATTTGACCACTTCGATAAATCCAACATCAAATTGTTTCTTCAACTCTTCCTTTATTTTCCGCAATATTTCGGGTCTCATCCTTTTCAGTTTTTGTTACACTGTTATATTCAGGATTTAGTTGCAACTTATGTGCTATAATTATTTATCCAAACTTGGCATGTCTTTTTCCTCATCAGATCCCAAGTTCAGAATTTCTGTTGGCTTTTTGTGAGGTAGAATATGTTTATCTTCCCTTTACATCAATTTCAACAATTCAGAAGGCAAATCATATTCCTTCTCGTTATCACAATTCTCAACTTCTCATTAACATATGTGCAACTCAAAATTAATCTCGGGTCAGAATTATCACTATCCATGCCATTGATATTCAGGGTCTTAATAGAATAAAGAATGAGATGATACATATACATATATATGGTTGTCTATCCCTATATTGAAATAGAAATACATACATAATAAAGAACAAAAGAATGAATCGAATGAATGAAAGAATATTTTATATGTGAGATTTCAGGAAAAACATCTTTTATTGGCACTTAAAACATGTAGTTTAACCCTTACATAAGATCACACATTGCCCCGGGTTTAAACAATGGGGAAAGTTTTCGTGCATTACTTTGAAAAAGTTTTGTAAACTACAGGTAATTCCTCTGTAGTCCAATTGTTCAGCATAAATCCTGGCGGAGAGGGATATATTATAGCAGTGTTTCATTCCTCATCTTTATCTTCCAAATTACGTTAATGCTTAGGTCATTAGGACGTCCTCAACTACAAGCTTCTTTACAGGCCGATCACCTTGGACATGTATCTTCCAAATCCAAATGTCTCATGAAGTGGTGGAAAAGTCATTGGTTCTGACTTGAGGTCTTCTCCAGCCTATCTAGCCCTTCTCCTCTCCTAGTTCTTCTGAATCTCCTTCATCTTTTCCTAAAATTAGGCTAATATCCCAGGCCAAAATGATCCCACTTGGAAGATGAATGCATATATAGATTGTTCCCTGAAGAAGTATTCTAAATCCTCTTCCCACTTTATCCCCTTTTTAAGGGTTAACTTGACGTTCACCTTGGTGCATTCAGATAGTCTAGGCTTTGACATCCTTGCCCTCTCAGCCACTAAGGTAGCGCTAACAAATTCAAGGGATCTAAAGAAACATTCAAGGGCCTCATCTCTCACCTCAATGTAAAGGGCACTGGTAAAAATAGAAGCAATTATATCTTCCTCGACATTGATACATACGAGTTGTCATTCAATCACAAACTTGAGTTTATAGTGCAATGTTGATGAAACTGCTCATGCCTGATGGATCCAAGGTCTTCCTAATAAGTAATTGTAGGTAGGCATGATATCCATGATGAGGAATTCGACCTCATAAGTGAACGGGAAGATGGTTAAGGGAATGTCTATCTTTCTCATCACTTCCCTATTAATTCCATCGAAGGCTCGAACAACATTCTGGAAATTCCTCATGTGTGTGTTATCCACATGAAATTTCTTTAAGGTTACCAGATTCATCACATTCAATGCAGAACCATTGTCAATAAGCACCCTTGATAATATGTGCCCCTTACACTTAATAGTAATGTGCAGGGCTTTGAAAAATATTTTGTTTTCCTTTCGTTTCAACTCATTTTATATCTAATATTTTTTTTCTGGCTCGGCTAGGTGGAAAAGCCGAGCCATTACCTTTTATTAATATTAAGATTCTTAATTAAGATTAAGAAACCAGGAAAAACAATAAAGAAAGAAATCTATTGATCAAGCAAAAGAAGAGACCGATTCGAACCCTTCCTAAAGAAATTTCATCATCAGAAAAAGAAATAAAGTTATCTGTTTGAATATTTGAGACCAATCTGTCCAGCTTATCAATAGGTAGTTCTTTCAGCACGAATGTTTGGTTTAAAACTTTCAACAGGGCATCTCCATGCGCCTCCGAACTCAGTAGCAATGTGAGGACCGTGATACGAGCTGGTAGCTTGTGTAGCTATTCAACAATGTTATACTCACTATGCTTTGAAAATTTCAGAAATTCTACAGTCTCTTTCTTAGTTACAGACTCGTTAATGACTGTCTTATCCTCTTTCATTAACAAATTATCAACATTCTTCCCTTTATCACCAATATGTTGTTTCTCAGGCTCTTTAGGTTGATATGGAGAGTAACACCTACCACTTTGGTGAAATGGCCAATTTATATATCTCTCATTTAATGTGTTCTAGTGCTCCAACATTCTCTATCTTGTATTCGTACCTCCAGGGGACTTGTTGGTTGCTCTTGTAGGGAAAATGAGAGGGAGGTGTAATTATCACTTTTAGTGTTATATTCTCTACAACTCGGGTCTTTGGTGATAATAAGGGGATTGTTGGAACTATAAATTCCTTTGGAAGAACCTTCAGATGCGTAAATCTCTATTCCTTCTTCTTCTTTATTTTCCTTGTAGAACTCAATCTCCTTATTATTCATCATATTTTGGACCAAAGCTTAGAACTCATGACAATCTTGTATGTTATGGCCTTTGCAATCATGATACTGGTAGGTTTTCTCATTATTGAATCTGACTATTGAGCTCAGGGTCAATAACTCTACCTTAATCTTGTGACACCACACTCATATCATTGGTAATTTTATTTTATTCACATCAGTAATGACAACTTTTCCTTTTTCTTCTGTAATAGCATTGATTCCTGCCCCTCTATGATTAAAAAAATGGTTCTAAGCCATATTTGGTTGCACCTCATCACCAAAGTTTATAACATTCTTGTTTCTTAAAATCTGGACAATTTTCTTGAAGGCGAAGCTGTAACATCCCAATCATCGGGTCAGCGATCAAAATGTAAGAACTCAAAATTTAGTGTTTTAATTAGAATAATTTGAGAATTAAATGATTTATTATGAAAATTTCTGGTCAGGACTTGATATTAAATTTGGATTATTGGAAGGGCAATACGGTATTTTCATATGAAATATTTTTATCTCATATCTTCTAAGGATATAACACGTGGAATATAAGGGGAAAAGTTTGGAAACTTTTCTATCTTCTTTCTTCTTGCCCGTGGAAGCTATTGCAAAGGTAACTTCTATGATTTTTGTTGGTTCCTTCAATTTTTGGTTTGGTATTGAAAGCTTGGGTGTTATATAAGCTTAAGGAAAGCTTGGATAGGATTGAAACAATAAGAGGAGTGAATTAGAAATGGATTTGTAAAATGGGTTTTGAAATGAATTATTGATATAGTGTAGTTTTTGGAGTTATATTTGGATATTTGACTTTTCAATGATCAATTAAGAAGGTATGAGTAATAGAAATGATTAAGATCATGTTTGAAATCTTAGTATGATTTTTAGATTCAAGTGTTTAGACAAGATTTTTGGATAATTAAGAGTAGTAAATGAGGACAAGTTGGTTTAGATATATAAGGGTGAGTTTAAAGGCTTAATGAGGGATGATATAAGAGATTTAAGAAGATTTTGGGTGGATTTTCGAAGTGAAATAGCCATTCTGGGCATTGAGTATTGGTACTGTTAGAATAATACTGATACTTCAAGGGTTAAATCTATGGTTTGCTAAAGGTAGTATCGATACCGTTTGAAGAAGATATCGATACCATTTTCAAGATGCAATTGTAGAATGCCAGAATGGTATCGGTACCTTAAGGAGGTATCAATACCCCTGAAGGGAAGTATCAGTATTGTAGTGGTAGTGCCGATACCTCTTAGCATGAAATAAAAGTTAAGTGTTTATTTCATCATAAGTGATTATGATTGGATATAAGTGATTCGAAGTAGGATATTGATTTCCGATTGTTTTGTGTAGTTGTTGAACATAATCAACTTCCGGTCAGCTCGATATTATAAGTACTGATCTAAAAGTGTTAAGGAATTCACTTAGGACTTCAGTGAGGCAAAAGTGAGTGCTATTTACTTAATTTATTGATGGTTAAAGGAAGGCTTGTGATGTGCCAACCTAAAATGTTTTGAATAAAATGAAATGATATGATTATATGTGAAGATTTTCTATATGATTATGTTTTATACAAGTAAATGAATATGTTGAATAATGATATGTAATATGAAATAATTATGTAAATCACTATGAATTTATTATATATGTGATTAAATGAAAATAATGATTAATGCTTTGTGAAACAAGATGCCATGAATAAATGTATGTGAAGATTTTCTATGATTATGTTTATACAGTAAATGAATATGTTGAATAATGATATGTAATATGAAATAATTATGTAATCACTATGATTTATTATATATGTGATTAAATGAAAATAATGATTAATGCTTTGTGAAAAGATGCCATGAATAAATGTTTTAATCTGAATAATAATAACATTGAACGCTTTGTGATAAAGTTTATGTGAAAGATTATATGAATATGTGTTAAGTGGATATGTTCTACGGAACATGAATGATAAGTGAAAATGTGATCAACTAGAATTGCTCTATGTTCAAATGTGTTAAGTGAGAATATCTTACATGGAATTAGACTAAGAGAATGCACTCCATGGAAATAGACATACTTTAATAGTGAAATGTAAATAATGCCAAAGTTAAAGCCCAAGGTATGTATGAGAATTAGAGGTATAGTTGGCATGCCAAGAGTTGATGGTTTATGTGGTCATTCGGGATAATTATGTGGTCCTTTGGGACAATTATGTGGCACTTCAGTGCAAACCTATTTGGCACTTCAGTGCAAACCTATGTGGTCATTCGGGATAATTATGTGGCACTTCAGTGCAAATTACGAGCTGTGGTGACAACATTAGTGCACAACCTCAATGTACTCAAATACCTAGAGTTCTCAGTATTATACGTTTTGGTCAATTAAACAAATAGATAGAAAATGAAAAATGTATCAGTCATAGTAGTTTTATGAAACTAAAAGTCTATATGAGTAATAACTTGAAGATATAATCAAGATTACAATAAGTATAAATTTTCAGTGATTAATAAGAGAGGTTAAGTTATAATACTAGTGATTTTTGATAATTAACCCTTCTTTATAGAGTATACAATGTTTTATTGTTTCATAGTAGTCATAATGCCTCACTAAGTCATCGACTTAGCGTGTCAATGTTTTCACACGTAGGTTCAAAGATATGCGAGGAGTAATACATGTAAGCAAGGGGCAGGATAACATACCTTTGAAGATTATCAGATCAAATAGATTTAAATTGTATGTGATTGTGTATGGAAATGTTGTTGGCATGTACTATAAATGTAAAGTTTAGATACTCTGATATGTATTTTTAACTATGATTTATTAATTTTTGTTTTCATTATCAAATTTAAATCAGATTTTGAAAGATTCAAAGTGTTTTAAACGTCATGTGACGCCTTAAATTCATATCTGGTCAGATACGGTTAGGGGTGTTACAGAAGTTTTTAATTGAATGTCCAGGTGCCCCTGCATGGTATTCATAGTGAGCATTAACGTCATACCATTTAGGGTACGGGGGTTGCATATGTGTCACATGGTAAGGAGAGACTACATGTTGATCATATAACTCCTAAAATAGCTCCTGGTAAGTCATAGGGATTGGTTTAATTTGTAGTTTCTCCCTTTCCTACCTTGGTCCTTTCGAGTCTTGTCTGGTAGTATTCAGATGACCCTGTTGCTTGTGGGGTAGATACTGTGATGTTGTTAAAGCTTCTCTGATAATTACCTACGATGCTAACTTTGCAGTCCTTCCTCTTTGCTGACTATTTTTTAGTTGACTCTCTCCATCAATTTTTCATTTCTGATAGCCATCTCTATTATTTCTCCTGCTGCGATCAAATCGGTAAAGTTCTTGGACAAATTACCTATTAGATATCCAAAAAGTGCTCTTAAGGTGTTAATGAAGAGCATGTTTGTTTCTTTCTCATCGAGCCGGGGAAAGCTTGTACAACTACGTCCCTCTATCTTTGGGCGTATTGCCTAAAGTTTTATTCGATCTTTTCTCCATGCTTTGTAACATGATTCAGTTGGGCCTAATATCCTTCACATGTTTGTACTGATCAAGAAATGTATTGGCCTAATCCTTCCATAAGCGAATGTGAGTTATGCTCAGCTCATTATACTATCGAATGGCAGAGCCTGTTAAGATCTCTTAAAATAATGTATTAACAGTTGATCATTCCCTATGTAACCAGTCATCCTTCTGCAGAACATCTTGATGTGAGCGAAGGGCATTTCGTGCCATCATAGTTTTAAAAATCAGGATTTTGAATTTCGGGGGTAGAATTAAATCAAGCACCAAGCTTAGTTCAGTGGTGTCTATCCCATACACATCATTGTCTTCCTTCATAGTCTTTATTTTTTCCTTAAACTGCTTCAACTCCTCTTTTATTTTTTTTTCTAATCCATTCTAGCCTTTTAGTCTAAGTTAAGGACACACTCAAACTGGCAGTCCTCTTGGTGAGAGCTCATCCCTTTTTTCAGATCCACAGAGATGTCAACTAGGTTAATATGAACTTTTCCTGTATGAATTGGGGTTTCTTGGGGAACTTTGGCATGATTCGGGGTGAAGTCTAGCGGGTAAGGTGAAACTTCAGTCACAGTTTCAGCTACTGTACCTTTTTCATATTCAGGATTCCTTCCTTCAAGCAAACCGGCGAACTTCTTGAACATATCCTCTTGTGCCTTCAGTTTTATTCATCTCTGCTTGTATCTTTTCATATTTTCCTCGATCTTTTGCTACATTTGGATCAGTTTGTCATCCATGTCTTTCTATCTAATGTTATATGGATGCTTAGAAGGTCTCAGGTTCTGTTGAACACCTCTTCATTATTAATATGAATAATTTAACCATGAATGTAAATGATACAAATAAAACAATATTAAATATAAAGAGAGCACAAAATTAAAAACACCAAGCGTTTAACAAAATGCAATTGAATGTAAAAGGGTATTGATTCCATAAAGTGGTCAAACTTAGAACAACTTTCATAATAACGAGAGTTTTATCTCTACAACACAGATTGATTTAAAAAATTAGCTTGACTTAGAAAGTACAAAAGTTCATCACTACAGAACAAATTTTCTACAGGAAAGGCCTAGCCCTTGCATTAAGCTCTTCAATCTCATTGACCAGCCAAGAGACCCTTCTTCCCACATCAGATGTTGAATCAGTTTGGCACCAGATGACCTTCACTTGAATCTCCATCTCTCCCAGCTATCTCGCGATGTCACTTATCTGAGTTGTGGTCTCAAGTATTATAGATTCGCATTTGCTTTCCAATCCTCGTAATAATCATTCGCCTTATGCCACTACTCATTGGTACCTCGGATGACGCGCTCCAAACAAAAAATTTATGCCTTATAACCTCGTAGAGCGTCTTCCAGGTCACAAACTCTTATTCGCAAGGCAGTATTTTCCTCAATCCTAGTTCTCCAGTTTGGCGGGATATGATGAACATCATTTTGATTCAAAAAGTTTTCGAGGTACAAAATGTAATTTCTGAACTCTGCATTTTGAGCTTGACTCTGGGTTAGCTCATCAGCATGACTCGCCTTCATTTCTTGCTTTTCTTGGGTAAGGGCGTTTATTTGTTCACCC
The DNA here is from genome assembly GCF_006381635.1 of Hibiscus syriacus. Lineage (NCBI taxonomy): Eukaryota > Viridiplantae > Streptophyta > Magnoliopsida > Malvales > Malvaceae > Hibiscus > Hibiscus syriacus. The sequence goes on along the minus strand of NW_024062693.1, from coordinate 734,189 downwards.
TTTTTCATACATCACTGTACCCAGAGGTAGAACTCGTCTTGTTTGTTCTGCAATACATGATCTTGATGCTTCCTCCAGCTCTTTACCTTTTCGTCTTTGTTCGGCTTCCAGATTTCTAATTCTCTGCCCTCGATTCTCAAGCTCTTTTACCATGTTGTTTACGTTGAATTTGAACCCTTCGAACATGTTCGTTTTCTCTCTTTCTAGTATGTTAATCTTTTGCTTTCCTTTCACAATTTCATTCAGTATTCCTTGGTTTTCAGCTTCAAGATCTTCGATCTTAGCTTTTAACCCTTGTACTTCACAAGTGAGTTCATTCTCTCGCCTCTTACTAAGGGTGTGCCTTTGTCTTAAAACTTTAATCTCTTCTTTCTCTCATTTCAATGCACGTGTTAGGTATGGCTCATAAATATACCAGTAAAGAGGACAGGAGATGGAGCGGAGTGAGCGAAGCGAACATCAACTGTCCTTACAAAGAAAGTCTCGTTATGGTTACAATTATGTGGGTTGGGGGTGTGGGGGCGCAGCCCCCGCGGTACGGTACAGGGTTGATTTTGTAATTTATGTACCAGGGTTTTCTATTATAAATAGAGATGTAACCTAGACCTAAAATATCATTGAATAAAACTTCTAGCGCCGCCTAGGCACCGAGGACGTAAGCACATTGCCGAACCTCGTAAAATTCTCGTGTTCTTTCGTTTTCTTTACCCGTTTTCGTCAACAATTGGTATCAGATGTCAGGAGCAAAATTCGAAGTCGCGAAATTCGATGGTCAGGGTAACTTCGGATTATGGCAAACGAGGGTGAAGGATCTATTGGCGCAGCAAGGGATCTTGAAGGCTTTGCGATCTACAAAGCCGGCGTCGATGGATAAGGAAGATTGGGAAGAATTGCAGCAGCGAGCGGCAGGAACCATACGATTATGCTTGCGGACGAGGTCATGTATCACGTCATGCATCTATCGTCTCCAGACGAAATTTGGAGGAAGTTGGAAAGTCAGTTTATGTCCAAATCCTTAACGACAAAACTGTATCTGAAGCAGCGGCTGTATGGGCTATAGATGTAGGACGATCACGATTTGGCGCAACACGTGAATGTCTTCAATCAAATCGTTTCTGATCTGGCTCGGCTTGATGTGAAAATTGAGGATGAAGACAGAGCGATGATTCTGTTGTGTTCGTTACCTTCCTCTTACGAACACATGGTGACTACTCTTACATATGGGAGAGACTATCAATGTTGAGGAGATTACTGCAGCCTTGTTGGCTCACAACCAGCGGAAGCAGAATGCAGGGGAAAGCTCTCAAGCCGATAGCTTATATGTCAAGGGTAATCGAGATCGTGGACGGAAGCCAGAGAAGGCAGGGTCCGGGAAGCGGAATTCCAGATCCAAATCCAGGGATAAGAAGACGATTCACTGTTACAAGTACAAGGAGGCGGGACATATGAAGCGAGACTGTCCGAAGTTGAAAAAGCAGACTGATGAGAAGCGTGATGGCTCATCCAAGTCTGTGAACGTGGTCGAGGATGATAATTCTGATTGCAGTGAGGGTGATATGCTTTCTATTTCAACGACACAATTGACGGATGCTTGGATTCTTGATTCTGGATGTTCTTATCACATCACGCCAAATAGGGAATGGTTTTCGACATACATGCCGGTTAATTCTGGTTCGGTTTATTTGGGTGATGATCGATGTTGCAATATTATTGGTATTGGTGATGTCAGAATTAAGATGCACGATGGCTCCGTTCGGATGTTGAGTGGTGTCGACATATCCCAGACTTGAAGAAGAATTTGATTTCCTTGGGCACTTTGCACAAGAATGGTTTTTCCCTAAGGCTGACGAGGATAGGGAAACCATTCGGATTGTTAAAGGAGCATTGACTGTGATGAAAGGCAAGATGACTGCAGGGAATATCTACAGATTGTTAGGGAGTACCGTTGCAGGTGGATTCACTCTGTTGATCCGTGATGATACGACAAAATTGTGGCATATGCCCTTGCTCATCTTAGTGAACGTGGTATGGCAGAATTACACAAGAGAAACTTGTTGCATGGTGTCAAAAGCTGTAAGCTCGACTTTTGCAAGTATTGTGTTCTTGGTAAACAGACTAAAGTCCGTTTCAAGACTGCGAAGCACACAACTCAAGGTCTTGATTATGTGCATTCTGATGTATGGGGGCCTTCCACGACATCGTCTTTGGGTGGATCTAGGTACTATGTTACTTTTATTGATGATTTTTCACGGAAAGTTTGGGTGTATTTTTTGAAACAGAAATCTGAAGTTTTTGAGAAGTTCAAGCTGTGGAAAGCTGAGGTAGAAAACCAAACAGGACGAAATCAAGTGTTTGCGGTCTGAAAATGGTACGGAGTACACAGATTCACAGTTCCTACAATTCTGTAAGGAGCATGGGATTCAGAGGCATTTTACAGTGCGCAAGACACCACAACAGAATGGTGTTGCGGAACGAATGAACAGGTCGTTGAATGAAAGAGCCAGATGTTTGCGGTTGAATGCGGGGCTTCCCAAACACTTCTGGGCTGAGGCTGTTAACATGGCGTGTTACCTTATCAACAGATCGCCAAGGGCATCGCTGGCTGGGAAAGTTGCAGAAGAGGTATGGACTGGTCATGATGTTAGTTTTGATAACTTACGGATTTTTGGTTGTCCTGCTTATGTGCATGTACCTGCTGATGAGAGATCCAAACTTGATGCAAATCGAAGGAGTGCATTTTTCTGGGTTACAAGAAAGGTGTCAAAGGATTCAAGTTCTGGGATCCAGTTGCGAAGAAAGTTGTGATTAGTAGAGATGTCGTTTTTGATGAACAGTCTATGTTGCAGCAGAAGCAAGACACGACAGTGGTAGATTTCGAGCAGTTTCCAGTTGAGAAACCAGAAACTTCTCAACCGACTTCTGGTGGTTCCACTACGGATGATTTGCAGGATTATAGTCTCGCCAGAGACAGGGTGAGACGGACGAATATAAAGCCTCCGAACAGATTGGGTTTTGAAGACTTGGTATCTTTTGCACTTACTGTTAGCAGTGATGATCCAGTTACTTTTCATGATGCCGTTACTAGTCAGGAAAACGACAAGTGGATGGCAGCCATGGTTGAGGAGATGGAGTCTTGAATCACAATCGCACATGGGAGTTAGTTCCCCTTCCTGAGGGTAAGAAGCCGATTGGTTGCAAATGGGTGTATAAGAAAAACCAGTAGTAACAGAAAAAGAGGGGGAGAAGTTCAAGGCTCGTTTGGTAGCGAAGGGTTTTTCACAGCAAAAGGAGTTGATTATGATGAAATCTTTTCTCCTGTGGTCAGGCACACTTCAATCCGAGCAGTACTTACATTGGTGGCTAGTTGGGATTTGCATTTAGAGCAGATGGATGTTAAAACTGCTTTTTTGCATGGTGATTTAGAGGAACAGATCTACATGCGGCAACCTGAAGGTTTCACTCAACCTGGAAATGAGCATTTAGTTTGCAGATTGAAATCTTTGTACGGGTTGAAACAGTCTCCGAGACAGTGGTATAACGGTTTGACTCCTATATGATCAAGATTGGCTACAACCGATGTGAGTATGATTGTTGTGTCTATGTTAAGAGCCTTGATGATGGTTCTTTTATTTTTCTATTACTGTATGTTGATGATATGTTGATTGCTGCGAAGAACATGGATGATGTTATCGGTTTGAAAACTTTATTGAGTCGGGAATTTGATATGAAATTTAGGTGCTGCAAAGAAATTCTTGGAATGGAAATTTGCAGGGACAGAGACTCAAGGAAAACTGCGGCTATCTCAACGGGGCTATGTTGAGAAAATGCTAGAAAGGTTTGCGATGAGCAGCGCGAAACCAGTTAGCACTCCATTGGCGAATCACTTTAAGCTCTCATCAGAACAGTGCCCTAAGACAGATAAGGAAGCTGAAAATATGGCAAAGGTTCCGTATTCTAATGCTGTTGGCTGCTTGATGTATGCGATGGTATGTACTCGCCTGATTTAGCTCATGTTGTTAGTCAAGTTTGTAAGTACATGTCTAAACCTGGTAAGCAACATTGGGATGCAGTCAAGTGGATCTTTCGGTACTTAAAGGGTACTGTGGGACATGGAATTGTTTTTGGGAGTCAGCGGGATAATCCTTTGGTTGTAGGATATGTGGATTCAGATTATGTAGGTGACTTGGATAATAGAAGATCTATGACAGGTATGTTTACTCTTGGTGGAGGGCCTATTTGCTGGAAGTCTACTGTTCAATCTGTCGTGGCACTATCTACAACTGAAGCTGAATACATGGCAGCGGCTGAAGCTGCAAAAGAAGCTTTATGGCTTACTGGTTTAGTGAAGGAGTTGGGTGTTCAACAAGGTGGAGTTCAGTTGCTTTGTGATAATCAAAGTGCTATTCACTTGGCTAAGAATCAGGTGTATCGTGCTAGAACTAAACATATTGATGTAAGGTTCCACAAGATCAGAGAGTTGGTTGCATCTGGAGAGGTTTTGTTTCAGAAGGTACATACTGATGAGAATGCCGCTGATATGTTCACCAAGCCAGTTACGACAGACAAGTACAAGCATTGCTTGGACTTGTTGAATGTTTCGAGTTGTTAAAGAAGCAAGGTAACCCAACCCACATTGAAGTTTCCAAGGGGCAGGATATTCGCCAAGGTGGAGATTTGTTAGGTATGGCTCATAAATATACCAGTAAAGAGGACAGGAGATGGAGCGGAGTGAGCGAAGCGAACATCAACTGTCCTTACAAAAAAAGTCTCGTTATGGGGTTACAAATTATGTGGGTTGGGGGTGTGGGGGCGCAGCCCCCGCGGTACGGTACAGGGTTGATTTTGTAATTTATGTACCAGGGTTTTCTATTATAAATAGAGATGTAACCTAGACCTAAAATATCATTGAATAAAACTTCTAGCGCCGCCTAGGCACCGAGGACGTAAGCACATTGCCGAACCTCGTAAAATTCTCGTGTTCTTTCGTTTTCTTTACCCGTTTTCATCAACAGCACGCTCCCATGATTTCTTCTCTGCTTCAAGCTATTGGTCCATTTTCTTCTTTTCGACTTCCAGCTCTTTAACTCTGCGCTCCTTTTCAGCTTTGAGTTTCGATTTCAATTCCTCTAAAGTCTTTTCCATCCCAGTAAATCGCCATGCACGGTTGATTTTTTTGTAATCATTTTGCAACTTTGCCAAATTGGCCTCAACTTTGTCCTTGCTGATTCGCATAAGCTCGAACTGCCTGTTATGGAACCCCAACCTCAAAGTCTAGCACGATGATTTTTTCTTCTAATTTTTCCTTTTCCTTAACCCATTTGGCTTTTTCTGCATAGAATTTGTCTCTTTGAATCTTCAATCTTGATGGGACAATTCTAAAGTAATTTTCCGCCGGATCAGCTCCTTCCTGATTTCGTAGGGGAACATTATCCTCTTTTATCTCGCCATGCCTCACAGTGTGGGGTTAATATATGATCAATTGACGAAGCTCAAGTTCGAAAGGGTTTTGCCCATGACTCTGACCATTCGATGATTTTCTTCTTGTAATGGTCACCTTGATATAAGAAACCAAGCTGACTCAAACTAAACGTAGCCGGGATAAACTGGCATGATCTATACTATCTTAGTACCATTAACGGAGCATAGCCGACGTTTCCCCATAGCCCTAGTAGTGGTACCTAATCAAACTTACCAGACTTATACAAGATTTCACCATAACTTGTCCATGGTGTACTCCATGCAATATCTTTATCTTGCAGATTACTGAAAAACAAAATCCAGGTTTTCAAAAGTGAGTACTCCTGGCCACTCTTTAGTGAGGTACTCCTTTAGGGGTGAATAGCCAGCCAAGGATCACTTGATAGTGAAATTCTCATCCTTCCAAAAGTAGTTGAGGATCCATACACTGAGTAACTGAGCACAACATAGAAACTACCAATTTCTGTCTGTCTACAACTAGTTAGAGACCTAAAACTTTCTGCCAGAATTGTTGGAGCTGGATTGATCCCTCCCTTTAACCTATCGAAGAAGTCTACCACACCAGCTTCAATATGTCCCTTAACCTTCAGGAAAATGATCAGTTCATAGATGCTCAAAGCAAATACATCCATCCTCTTACCCATATCCTGATGAGTATGAACTACTCCCACCAAGCTCGACCAAGGGATGCTCTCACTTTTTCCTTATTCTGGAGGCGATCTTCTACCCACTTATCCCACATTCCAGTGATACTTACAAGCTTGGTTTTAAATGCCTGAACCTTCTCGCATAAATCTTGTCTACCTTAATGCTTTCAAAGTTGAACATAGTTGTATATTCTTCGATGGTAGGCGTCATGTCTTCTTTGCTGATGTAAAGCAAATGTAAGTCGGATTCCAAAATCTGACTACGGCCTTGATCAAAGCCTCATTTACTTTTACGTACAAAAACTGAGCAATATCGCCATACTTCTTATAAAACTATTGTTGCGTACCAACTCCCCATCTATCCCATATTTCTCTTAGCTCTCTAAGATCATTTTCCTGGACATTAATGAACGCATCATCTGAAAGTGCTGAGATGTACCCCATTGGCATATTGTCTCCTTTTGCTCTCTGCACTTATTCGGACCAATATCGCATCACTTCACGTCGATCTAACTTGCTATTAAAACCCTTCTTCATAGATGAACACTATCCACTTTACTGGTCATTTTGCAAATCAACACCCTTCTTCATGATATGACCATGCAATGCAAAATAACTAAAAAAACAAAACAAGAAAAAAATGTCAGTACCTTCAGCATATAATCAAAAACAATATTTTATAACCTACCCATATGCCATCTACCCAATCATGGTTATAAAATCCTACCCAAACATGGTATATACCCTCATGCTTTTGGCATAGAAACCCTAACCACATGCTTTTCTAATTTTCATATTTTTGGCTAAAAGGTAGATTCAAAAAAGGTTAGAACAAGTTTCTCCTTTGTTACCACAAACATAACTTCAGTAGAATTTTAGTACAAAAGGATAAAGTTTCACTAAAAGGATCCTCGAATTGTCATTGTTGTTACCCCATTGGGACTGCCAGGCCCTCAGTCCTCACCCACTATAGGCTTAAGCGGGCCGAGTTTAATTCGAGATGATATATATCTCTATGCCCATACGGAGAACCAATTTTCTTATGAAGACATAGGGTATGAACCCCATAGGCTAATAGCTAAGGCCCGTACAAAGAACCAATTTTCTCATGAAGGCAAAGCTTTCACCCCTACTTAACGGGATTGAGCACAATAAGTAGGCTCTTACTATCCTAGAGGGTTTCAAAACACCAGGGAAACTCGTAATCCTTTGCCTTGATCCAGAATCAAATAATATCAAAGAAAATGCAAGAAATATGAAATCATGGGAAATTACACATTAGTACAACTATTTATTAGTGATAACTATATAAAAATAACATGACATAATGTGATGCAAAATAAATAAAACAAACAAAAAAAGATCATAATTAAAATACTAATTTACACTTACAATTCTCAAACATAAAGACAAAGTATAATTAATTATGGCCTGACTCTCTAACCAGTCCTCAGCAGAGTCGTCAAGCTATCGGAACGGTCCTTAAGCTTTTTGACGGCTAGGATGAGATCGAACTAATTTAATTATTAAACTTAGGGTTTAAGAAAACAAATTTGGAGTCACCATCAACCTTTGGGTTGGTAGGTCAAATACCTAAAAATTTTACCTTTTAAAATAATTTTAGAAAAAAATAAACTACAAGATAAAAATAAACCAGTTTATGTTGAACTAGAAATTCATTTCAAAATGGGGTTCGGGAGTCGATTATGTGTGGAGAATGGTGAGCACCCCCACAGCGCCCAAAATTGGTACTCAATTGATTATACTTCATTTTTTATGCATGAGAATTGTAAATTTTAAATAATATTTTAATTATGACCTTTATGTATGAATAGTCCTCGGAAACTTATATGAATAGTCCTCATAAACGCATTTCCTTTGTATCTGTGAGACTTTTCCATAGACTACCCATACAGAATAATAGTGACTTAATTTTTATTTAAGGTAACCTAAGATTGTATTTAAGAATCATTAATGTTAAAACTATATCGACCTAATAAATGTATGAACAATCATCGGGAAAACACTTCTCTTGTATCTATGAGACTTTTTCATGGGTTGTCTATACAAGGTGACATAGCAATAGTACTTCAATATTAAATTAAACATTTTAAGTTATACATTAAAGGTACCCTTTTAAAAAAAGTAAAATACGCATAGACATTAAAATATGAAGATTAAAACATAAAGCAACAAAAACATGGGGATAAATACAGAAAACAGAAACTATAGGGACTGATATAGAAATAAACCACTCGAAACAGGCTCAATATGTGCACATAAATAAAATAGAGGGGCCCAAACTGGAATATAACCAATCATCATTCAATATTAAATTCAAACAGCATACAAACATAAGCATGGATCAAGAAATAAACATAAAAAACACAAAGGACTTAGAACATAAATAAACCATTTCATTAGATGACTAAAACATACAAAGGGTACAAACGGAAAAACCGAAAATGAAATTCTCCTAAGCCCTAAAACACGCAAACACCTCAGCTCTCAAAACGGCGTCGTTCGAGCTTGATATTGAAGCCCCAAATCCATGCCAAAAATAGCCATAAACCCTCATTTGTTTCATTTTCAAACTTTTACCCAAAATAGAAAAGCTCTTTTCTCTCAAACTCTTCTCCTTCATCCCCTTTTCCAAAACTTAAAACCAATACGGTGGTCGGGAACAACAAAACTTCTCCTAAAAGAATTCTCCTTACTTACCAGAAATCCATTATAAATCCATAAACTAACTCATCTCCCCCTATGAACCTAAAAGCTCTCGAAAGCCCCTCTTTTTACAACCCTCACTCTCTCAAACCCAGATATAGAGTGGATAGGGATTTACCTTTAAGAAAGGTGACGTTTTTCGCTCTGACGAGAAGGATTCTGAGACTCAAAAGTAAGAATCTCTCATTTTTCCTTTTTTTGATTTTTTCTCGTTTTCCTTTTTTCGTGGCTAACTCTCGATATTTTGCTCCCTTTTTTATCTGGGTTTTCTCTTTTTATACTCTCTAATTTCTTTTTTGTTTTGCGTTTTTCTTTTGCATGCAAAAAATGGGGAGTCGTAGATGGAATATGTTTTTGATGTTTTAAGGGCCAAGATCCCTTTTTCACAAAAAATAGTTTTCTTTTGTTTGCCTAGTGTGTGAGAAGAATGTAAAGGTTAAATCTTTTCCCGTAGATCTGTTTGATGTGGCTTCATCCAAGGGTCGAGGATGGTTCTATGTCCTTTTTGGTGTTTTATGAAAAACTGTTTTAATGTCCTTCGCCTCTGCCATACCTTTTCCATAACAGTGAGGTACGACGATTTGCACGGATGGGAGAAAGGGATTGGTTTACGTGTGCGTGAAATTCTGAGAAACCCTTGAATGGCATGTGGGAGATGTGAAAGGCCTCTCATGCATTCCACGTGTCGATTGTGAATTGTTGGATTGATCCGAACATCAAATCGACTTGTGATCTGGGCCATTGATTTCTATCGCCAGCTTTAGGCTTAGAAACATCATCTGGGCCATTGGATTGGTTCAAATCCAACAACCATGATGCGACCGTGAGATCTACCATCTTGGGTTATGATGAAACCCCAAACTCCTTGATCTTGGATCATTGGATTGGGTCAGATCCAATTGTTGTCCCATGACTGACCGTCAGATTGGTTCAGATCTGACGGCTGGACCAAGGAACGGCGATGACCAAACTTGAAAGCCCTAGCTATCATCTAGGCTGCTGCGATTATGCCTTGGCTGAGAAATTGTATTTGGACCACTTAGGGGTTGTTTGTTTGCCTCTTAATGGAACTATTCAGCGTTGAATGTTGAACCGTTCAGCATTCAACACAACATTCAGCGTGTTTGTTTCACACCTCTGAATGATTCAATGCTGAATGATTCAGCAAAACAGTGCTGAATGATTCAGCACTGAAGTACATTCTGAATGATTCAGAGCCATTATCAAACATCATGTCACATTCAGAGCTAATTCATACAGAGCCTCTGAATCATTCATCATTTGAATCATTCAGTGCTTAATCATTCTGAAGTAAACAAACATCCCCTTAGACTTCCTAAATTGGACCTAAAATGAAAATAAGATTAATTAAAAATAATACCTAATCAAAAGCAAAATAAAACAAATTAAATATAACATATAACAAACATATAACATATAACATATACTTAATACTTTATATTTTATACTAAATATATATTATAAAATTTATTTTAAAAAGCCATGTTTTAAACCTTGATTTCCAAACTATACAATAATATTTATATTACTTTCAAAAACCAAAATTTCAAAACTATATAATATATTTATATTATTTTCAAAAACCATATTTTCAAAACTATATATATATATTATTTATGACTCTACTTATATATAAACATATTACAAATACTAAAAACTAAAATGTCCCCCGACGAAAACGAGTATGTACACCCTTATTATTGTAAGAGTTATGTTTTAGTATGAATAATTAATATTGTTAAAAATATTCTTTTAACATGTTTATAATGTTGTGAATGATAATAGTTTGTTAAAAATTTTAAAATTGTGTTTGTATTCGTTTATTTAAAATAATATGTTTTTATTTGATTTGTTTTATATTTTTGAACATGTTTGTTTAGTGTTCGAAAACCTATTCAATTATATACTCATGAACACATTTATGAACATGAAAATGTTCATGAACATATAATTAAACAAATTTTCACAAAGAATTAAAACTCATTTCATGAATAATAAATAAACAAAACATAAATAAATATTTTTTAGATATAAAATAATTAAACATAAGTACTACTACGTATATATAAATAAATAAATAAAAATATTTTAAGCATATTAATTTATAGAAAGATACCAATTTTAGATAAATATGTCGATAAATGAATTCATGAACGAGTTTACAAATAAACTAGTTTATGAACATAAACGATATCAACACACCTTTACTCAAACTTAATCATTTTAATGAACAAGATATTTTGTTCATACTCATTTATCTAACTTAATACATAAACAATATACCAACTTCATAAATGATCTGTTAAACAATATATTTAAAGCAAAAAAGGTTTCTAGCATCTTTTTAGCGATGTTTTTTGAACAAACGTTGCTAATTTTGTACATCTCATGACATTTACAGACACAACGCCACTAAATGATAAAATCTGCGACATAATGCCTCAATAGTTATATACTTTTAGTGGTGTTTGTAATAAAAAAGCATCAATAGACTAGTATATTGTGACGTTTTTAGAGAAACGCCACTATAGATGCGTATTTTAGCGGCTTTTATTTAGAAAATGCCACAATAATATATATATATCTTGACATTTTATGGTATTATGCAGTACTTTAGCGGCGCTTGTTTTTTTTTTTCTACTTTTGTTTTCTACTTATTTTAGATTTTTTTCATTCAATGTTTAATAAAAAACTCAGGTGGCGTTTGGTTCGCTAGAATGTTTATGAGAGAATTGGAATCTGTGAAGGAATTGGAATATGTAGGAATTGTAATCCAATTCCATATTCTGTTTGGTTGGCAGGAAATGGAATTGGAATCCAATTCCATATTCTGTTTGGTTCGCAGACATGTCAGATGAATTTGATTTCAGTATTGTAAAATGACAGAATTGCCCTTCTTGTTTTTTTGCTTTATTTTAGTTTATTTTACAACTTACATGTAGTAATATATTATAAAAAATTAAAAAATATTAAATTTTCATTTTATTGATTGATTATTCATTTCAATAAATTATAAAAATCATGCTAATAAACATTATAAGTTAAAATCATCGCAATCAAAATATGTTAATAAGTTACCAAAAGATAGAGCAATATTTCGATACATTCCAATCAGAATATGTTAATTAGTTACAAAAAAATATACCAAAAACTATTTTTATTCAATATATGAATTAGAAACTCGACCCGACACGACTCAAAATAATAAAAAAATTATTTTTATTCAATAAAAATATTGACTTAATTGAAAAAATTATATATAGAGGGGTATTATTGTAATTATTCCTAAATATATAAGGTAAAATTATATATATTTTTCGGATCGGTCCGGGTTTTTTCACCCTAAACCCGAACCCGACCCGACCTGACCTGAATATCACACTTAAAAAAACCCGATCCGACTCGACCCGAATATCACACTTAAAAAACCCGACCCGACTCGAACAAAATAAGGTTTCATCCGACCCGACCCGAATATATGAATTAGAAATTCGACCCGACCCGACCCGAAATAATAAAAAATTATTTTTATTTAATAAAAACAGTGACTTAATCCGACCCGACCCGAATTATATATATTTTCAGGTCGGTCCGGTTTTTTTCACCCTAAACCCGAACCCGACCCGAATATCACACTTAAAAAAACCCGACCCGACCCGACCCGAATATCATACTTAAAAAACCCGACCGACCCGAACAAAATAAAGTTTCATCCGACCCAACCCAAATATATGAATTAGAAATCCGACCCGACCCGACCCGAAATAATAAAAAATTATTTTTATTTAATAAAAACAGTGACTTAATCCGACCCGACCCGAATTATATATATTTTCGGGTCGGTCCAGTTTTTTCACCCTAAACCCGAACTCGACCCGACCCGAATATCACACTTAAAAAAACCTGATCCGACCCGACCAAAATAAAGTTTCACCCGACCCGACCCGAATATATGAATTAGAAACCCGACCTGGCCCGAAATAATAAAAAAATATTTTTATTCAATATATGAATAAGTTACCAAAGGATTAATGAGGGTAATATGGTCAAATTTCAATTCCCTTGAAAAACTTGAACCAAACATGGGAAAGTAGTGAAATTAGATTCAAATTCCCACTAATTTCAAAAGATTTCATCTTGACCTTTTACGGATTTTTTCTAGTGCCGAGAAAATTTTTAACGGAACTTAAAAAGTCATTATACAGTAAAAAAAGTCGTTAAAAACCTATTTTTCTAATTGGTTCTTCTCATCCCAACATATCGATATTTTCTAATTGGTTCTTCTTATCCCCCAACATCTCGACCTTTTACGGAGTTTTTTCTAGTGCCGAGAATTTTTTTTAACGAAGCTTATAAATGCATTATACGGTAAAAAAAACGTCGTTAAAAACTTACTTTGCTATATGTAGAATTATAAACGCACAACACCAAATATCTCTCGTCATTTAGAAGGTAAAACTATCACTATCCAAATAATAGGTTTTCGTTATTAAAAAAACAACAACTAAATCTCATGATTTAAATGTTATTTTTTATGAAGACGTGTTTAGTCACATACTGTGTTATTAGATTTAGATGTTATTGTATAATCATCATATATTTTGAAAATTATTATGATTCATGAGTCTCGGACTCTCGTTGAATTAAATGTAATTAAAGTCTCCAAATTATACTCTTTATTTTCATGAACGAACTTTTATTACCCGTAAAGATTAACCCAATAGAAGTAACACTCGAGAGGGAAACTAACCTTTTTGTCAACAAACTTATAAATAAGTCCACGAGTTGCTAAATACGTTTATAAATTAACGTACTTAGAAACAAGTTTGCTCATAAATATAAATTACAATAATTTTATTTAAATTTGATCATTTAATAAATAAACATAAGATTATAGTATTATTTTCATGGTATAACAATAATTTAATAATAATTTGTTGCTTTATGGAAGAATTCAGTTATCTCATTATTGCTATGATTAGATGAGCGCACTTGGTTCGATAATAATGTAAAAAAAGATTAAATTGACGTAATTTTAAAATATGAATAATTTAATTTATTAAATTATTTTGAATTAAGAAAAAAATAATAGAATGTATAACTTTTGGGGACTAAATTATACTAATCAGATGTTTGTTTCATTTTTAAAAGAGTGATCCGTTTGTAATAATATCTAAATTGAGTGATATGTCTGGAACTTTTAGAGAAAGTGACCCATTTATTATAAAATATATAATAGAGTGACTTGGAGTATATTTTACCCTTTTTTTTTCATTCGTCAATCGCCTCCTTCAAAGTCTAGGATGGCATTGGCGCATTTGTCCATTCTTCGTAAGCAGGACTAGTAAACCTGCATATTATAGAGAAGAAAATAAAGAAAAAGTCGATCCTAATTGGGTAAAAAAAAAAAAGAGGAAAGAAAAACCCATCATCTTTGAGACAAGAATTACTTGAAATTTGAACAAAAAATTCAAAAAAAAGATCGATTGATGAAAGGGAAATGGAAGAGTTCAAACAGAAAGCTAGGGCTGCCAACTGCCCTTCTCTTGTGCTCACTCGCATTCCTCTTCGGCTTGTTTGTTCCCACCTTTTTCTTTCAGGTAACTTGTAACTTGCATTCACTTTAAGTGTTTATAATTTGGGTTTTGCGTTTAATTTGTGGGTTTTATTTACAGGATGCTTCGATAATTAGACCCAAGCCGAGAATGCTCGAGGTGGTGCATGAGGAGTATCGTGATCCGATGCCAAATGGAGCAACTGGGGAAAGTTCGATTGAATCTATACCCTTTCAGGTCATTTTCTCATCTTCTTTTTCTTGCATTTCTTTTCCTGGTTCTGTGCATTGAATTTTAAATGATGGCTTGAATTATTTTACGAGTTTAGTCATTTTCATATTGGTGCGAAACTTCTGGGTAAATCTAGAACGAAGATTTCACAGTATAGTTTGGAGAATACATGAATGAGAACGTTCAAGTTTGCTTGTATTAGAGTTAAAATTTTATCCAATTTGTACCACTAGTGAGATGATAAACTAGATCCTTAAGCAAGCATGGTCGGGGGTTTGGATCCAAACATTTGCTAATGGAGCAAATTGGGTTGAGTGGGGTCGCTCTCATATTGGGCCTATGCATTACCGGATCCAACTTAGTCTATTAATAGATCGAATACCGGTGATTACACCAATTTTTTTTATCTGGGCGTGTTTTCCAAGGTCTAAAGATGAGCTTTCTAATATTATAGAGATGCAATGACACAGAACAGGGATTTTAGGTGGAAATGTTTTACATAACTCAGTGGCTGTGACTTGTGATATGCTAGGACCATGTTAAACTGCCCCAATGGATGGCATTGTTAAAACTGTCTGCTTTTCGTTGAATGCAGGTTTTAAGTTGGAAGCCACGAGCGTACTATTTTCCCAACTTTGCAACTGTGGAACAATGTGAACGTGTGATTGAAATGGCAAAGGTGAACCTTAAACCATCTGGTTTGGCTTTGCGCAAGGGAGAAAACTGAAGAAAACACAAAGGAACTAGAACAAGGTGCCCCTTTCTATGCAATTATTTCTGTTTTTATCATAATTTCTTTGTGCTTTTGAGTTTAATGTTAAGTTATAAGTCAATGCTCCTATTAATTGATTCAAATTTAAATCAAAACCAGATATAGCCTTTGTGCCTGTGAATTGTTTGAAATACTGAATACTGGTAGCTTCCTTTCTTGATGATGCTTGTGTTGTTAATTTATATTTTCCTTGGAAACAGTTCGGAACTTTTCTCATGCATCAGATGATGAAACTGGGACCTTGGACTTAATTGAGAAAAAAATTGCAAAAGTTGCGAGCATCCCACAGAACCATGGAGAGGTACATTTTATTTTCTTCTAAAACTATTGTTATTATTATTATCTCATATTGTTTGTTGTTAGTATCTACAACAATATTTGAGAATGTTTTTAGCAAATATGGACATGGCGGACACTCTTTTGGTGGGTTGTTTTTCCAGTTTCATTTATTCTTCCCATTTCATTTGGCTGCAAAATTAAGGGAATTATAAAATTAACTGTATGAAATGGACCATGGAGTATTGTGAATGAACCTTTGAAGAAAAATTCAATTCAATTTAACTTTCAAAGACAGTTTAATCGTAACTTTGTAAGCATCCCCACCAAAGCAATTGTTAAGGCTTGTAAATCTGCCACCTTATTGTTTGTGCTCGAAATTTCAGATGTGTACTTCCTCAAATGTATTCTGGCATCTTGGCAAGAGTTACCATGTCATGCTGCAAAGATTTAAATTGTTTGAAGTTACATACTTGTAGCCTATGACGGTCATGTTAATTGAACTGTCCCTAGAAAGATTATTAGAATCACATATCATAGTTAAGGTGTTTAAGAGGTCGTCCCTAGAAAGGGCGGATTGGAAAACACTCTTTTATGATCATATCACCCCCAGGGAGGCAGGGATATAGGTAAATACATTGTCCGCATTTAAAAAAATCTTTAATGGTTTTATTGATTTAAATGTGTCTGGATGTTGGAAATCATGTTATTGATATGGCTATAATACGCTTTTTTGATTTGAACTGATTTCACTAACTTGTGAATCTTGTAGTGTCTAATAATAAACCAATACCCTGCTATTATTTTCTTGTTACATTCCCGGTTTGTGTTGAAATTTTGAAATTGAAAATCTTTCCTATTGTTTGTTTTTGAACTGCTCTAGGTTGACATTCTTGTATTGCAGGCATTTAATATTTTGAGGTATGAGATTGGGCAGAAGTATGATTCTCATTATGATTCGTTCAATCCATCTGAATATGGTCCGCAGTCAAGCCAAAGGGTATGGTTTTATACGTGAATCTCATCATTACATGCCTGTTTAATCTTAGTTTCTGGATATTTTATGTGCAATTTGTGGAAAACTGAAATAATTATTGTTCTATATTCCTTAAGTATGGTTGGATGTAGAATCCAGTTAGATTTGTTTTCATATATGACTTTTAAGTTCTATGCTTTTTTGGGAGAAAGATCTAAGTTCTATGTTTCTTTATAACAAGTGAATTATAAAATCTATTTCTTGTAGAATAATTAGTTTTTTCTAGGGTCTATGTAGTTAGCATTTTTTTAGTTCTTCATTCGTGGCACGGTGCGGAATTTTTTTATTTATAGATTCTTCTTTTGATGCTTCATAGTTGCAGCTGGTTCATTCTGGGTTCTTCTAGTCTGGTTTTAGTTTTCCAATAACTTATATTCTTACCATCATCGTGTCTTCTATCGTCTCTTATATATTTTTTACCAAACCATCATGCAAATACTGATGCCTAAGAACTAATACATTGTGCGTAATTGACGTTGAACTGTCTCTTGCAGGTTGCATCGTTCTTGTTGTATTTATCTGATGTAGAAGAAGGTGGAGAAACAATGTTCCCTTTTGAGGTAGATTCCAAAATACTAATTTGCTTCATCTCTCCCTAGTTTCGTCAATAGTAAATATCGTTGCCAGGTTTCTGTACTGACCTCATTATTTGGTTGCAGAATGACAGGAGAGTCAAAGGTTACGACTACAGACAGTGCGTTGGCCTAAAATAAAGCCACGAAGAGGGGATGGACTTTTATTCTATTCACTCTTTGTGAACGGCACTATAGATCCGGTAATTTTCATGTTTTCAAATCAAACAGAATGCTCGTTGCGTTGCGCTTCATTAGTCTAAAATAACGTTCGTTTCAGGTATCGCTGATGCTTTCTCTGATTCGAAACATTATTTGCAGACATCTCTTCATGGAAGCTGTCCAGTGATCAAAGGGGAGAAATGGGTTGCTACAAAATGGATTAGAGACCGAGACCAATATGACTAACCGATGCAGTTGTAAGAGAAGATTGAGTGTTTTGTGCTAATTATCATGTAAACCTATTTTTTTTCCCGGGAAGGATAATTCTATATGAATTCACGACCATTTTCGACTTCTTTTTACCATTTTGGCGATAAACCATGGATGAAAAAAACTAAACCGGATTGGGCAGTCCAACTGGTTGACTCGCGGATCGGTTGGTTTGGTTAAAGAATCAGCCAAAACTAGTAAAAAAAATGGATAAACGTTATAAATTTTGAATTTTATTTTGTTAATTTTCATTTCTTATTTGACCTTATTTAGTTAGTTTACTTTTTAAAAGGAAACATCGTCCGATTTGGGAGATTCAGATTTGAGTAGGTAGGGGAATAGGACTTGAACCTGATAGATTTTGATTAGACTTGACTTGATCGAGTTGGGTTCCTTTTAAGATTATGTTTTGATTGGATTGGGTTGGGGTTTGGGTGTTTAGGGTTAAAATATCAACTCGGGCCAAAAAATTTGTAATTTTATCATATATATTTAAGGATAATTGTAATAATATCAGTTTATATATAATTTTCTTTGAATTAAATACTTATTTTTATTGAATAAAAATAATATTTTTTTAAAAAAATATATTATTTTGTGTTGGGTCGGGTTTAGATTTTATCTCAAAAAAATCAAATCGGGTCGGGTCGAGTGGAAGGTGTATATTTTTTGAGTCAGATTTAGGTCGGATCAGATGGATAAAAAATTCAGCCCGATCTGACCCATGCCCATCCCTAGATTTGAGTAGGTGTATCTACACAATGTACGTGCGTTGTCAATGATTAAGAGAAATTTTAATTAAATATTATTTTAAAACCATCCATACCATTAAAAAAACTATTTCGATGATTTATCGGGTAAAGTACCTCAAATATCCTTAAATTATGATTAAATGATTATAAAATCTGATATATTTAATGACCATTTCATAATAATTTAATAGCTTTAATAATTATTTTATTATAATTCATAAATCTAATGAAAATTGAATAACCTTTTTAAGTTCAATAGTTATTTGAACATAGTTTAGGTACCTCTGGTGGAATTTACCCTAATCATTCGTATCTACGTCTTTGTGCTCCATTATCTTTGATTGTCATCATTCACCGTATTTCCCCCCAATATCCCATTGCCTTGTAAAAGGAACTCGACCCTTTTCCAAGTTCTTCAATCCCATTCGATCAAAAACCGTTTTCAAAAATCTTGATCAATCCTCCATGGGAGGAGGAAATGCCCAAAAATCCAAGATGGCTCGTGAGAAGAACTTGGAAAAGCAAAAGGCCGCCGCCAAAGGTTTTACAATCTTTCTGCTCGTCCATCTCTTATCTATATCGTCTTCTTTGTTCCTTTTTTTTTTTCCTTTTGAACAAAAGATTTGTCTTCTGATTAAATCTATTAATCATCGTAAGCTTTTATTTGTTTACTTTGTTTTGATAGGAGCCAGCTTGACTCTAGGTAGTATTTGTTAGGGATTTAGCACTATTTGTTTTGCTTGATCTGTTCCTTTTTCCAATAATTTTTTTTGTTTCCTTGTGGATATAGACCAATATTCAGAAACTGGGTTGAATTTCTTTTCGCTGTGTTGGCAGGTTTCTTTACTAAATTTTGTTGAACCTTGCATTTTCCCCCTGGGTTAATATCCATTTCCTTGTTGGTTTTTGTATTTGTTGTTGAAACAAGCTTCTGCTTTACAGATTCTTAGATTAAACTGTCAAGCTGCTGGAATTTATTGCCTGGTGGATGCTTTCTTGAAATTATACTTGTGACTGTGGTTGAGGCTGTTATCACCTCTTAATGCTTCACTGTTATTAGATTTTGTTCAATTTTCTTCTTTTCGAATCCCCGAGGAATCAACACTTGATTTTAGCTTATCTTGCATGAGCTATTGCAAATTGTCTATTTTTATGATAAGAATCTGACAATCTGTATGATTATTTTCCTGAAAAAGATTGCTAGAAAATATTATTGATGCCTAAAACTGTGTATAATTTCTGAATATTTGTATCTCGAAATGGTCTGTTATTGTTCGGTTTATGTGGTTGGGGGTGATAAAAGAGACTTGCAGCATGATGAAATCTCGTTAGTTAATTCTAGTATCTTTTTGTTTAAGCTTTTGACCTGCTTAACAACCATTTCTTAACTGTGATAACAGTTCCTCGAATAGATCATGAAGATTGAGTAATTCTGCTAATCAAGTTCTTTATTCCACTGCTGCACTTTTAGTTTTGTTTCTGGTTTGGCCGTAGTTGTTCTTTTGTTGATCATTGATTGCATGAGTGAAGCAACATTGTAGCTTTCAAATAATCTTTCTTATTTTTGATATTTCATTCAGTCACCATATGTTTAGTTTGATACTATTAAATGGACACATTTTATTTAGTTCATTGACAGAACCTGTTGTTTTTTGTTGTTGTTCCCGTCATTGCTGGCCTTCCCATCGGCTACTCGATGAAATCGTATTTTTGTCGGTGGTGGTGGCTGAATACAGTGCAAGGTTTGCATGCAAACATTCATCTGTACTACATCAGAAGTGAAGTGTCGGGAGCACGCCGAGGCAAAGCATCCTAAATCTGATCCATACACATGTTTTCCTCATCTTAAAAAGTAGCACACTCAACTCAATAACGAACTGGGGAAGTTGACTTGTTGCCTTGGTTATGATGTATGATTTAACTACTTAAAATCTCTTTCACAAGCGTGTAAGCTCACACAAAGCTTTTAATGTTGTAGTTGCCGTGTCGTGTTCTATCATGGGTGTCGATTGGATCTACTCAGACTTGATACTTGCTTGTTGCTTGAGTGGGATTATAATTAATTAATGTGGTGAAGCTTCCATTATTCATGTTTACCTTTTGCTTCTCTGTTTCCTTGCAACTCTAGAAGAACATTCTTAGAAATGCTTAGACTGAATGTGATGCATGCGACGTGTACGGAACTCAGTCTATCGGTGGGTATATGATATTTCCATTGATGATTTCTCAAGATTTCGATTATTTGTTTGATGCGTTTTGACAATGGACATTATCAGTTTCAAAGGTTTTATCCGGTCGATTAATTTGAATTGAATACTTCAGAAGTTCATTATGATGATATTTTCATTTAGTTTGCTCTATCTATAAATTAGATTTCATTTGTAACTCATTTATAAATTGGATTTTATTCAGATTGGAAATTTTGATTTAATCTTGTATTTATTTGAGATTTTAACACTAGAATTTAAAGAAAATTTTACGGATGCTGCATGTTTCCTTGAAACATTACACGTATTCTTTTATTAAATAACTTTTATAAGATCAAATTACAACAAAACTCTATTCCCATGTGTAATGGGGTAAGGGGAGGTAGGGTAGTAGGCTGCTCCCAACGTCAGGGTTGAGAGCAGCTTCCGTGGAAGACCTCCGGCATTCAGCAAATTAAAGATAAAGATAAAATGCAATGCATGTATAAATAAATAAATGCATAGTTGAACAATATTCATATGCAGTCCTCATATGCACGTCTGTAATGGGAAGCAATCCCTATAAATAAATCCCTGTATTAAAATATCTGCATATAGACAGAAACGTAAGACTCGACTAAATTTAAAAAGATGGAACCTGAATAGAAGGATACACAATAGTCAACGGTAGCAAGCTACGAGAATGAATGAAGTCTAATGGGTTAAAAACCTAAACTAAGGCAACACTACTTCGCTATCCTAGTTTTAAGCCTTCATAAATTCTAATGACATATACGTATATAAAGTATAAGTCATGGAAATTATTAAAAATGCATTAAAAAGAAGACAGAGATGTTACACCCTATGTTTGTGACTCGCACTACTCGGCTACCATGTCTTAAGTCTCCATACTTTCCTATCAGATGTCATATCCTTGGTAATGGTTAAATCCTTCAAATCAGCTCTCAAGCAATCTTCCCACTTCCACCTTGGTCTTCCTCTCCTTCTAGCACCGTCGACTGTAATCAACTCTACCCTCCTAACCGCATCTGACGGTTGTCGCCTAAGGACATGCCCAAACCACCGTAGTCTTCTCTCCCTTAATTTTTCGGATACAGACACTACCCCTAAGGGCATCCTAATAGCAGAGTTTGGTGTCATGTCCCACAGAGTTCTACCACATGCCCATCGTAGCATTTTCATTTCTGCGGCATCCATCCTCATTATGCGATCTTTCTTGATTGTCCAACATTCCGATCCATACAACAGCGCATGTCTCATTTCCATTCTATAAAATTTTCCCTTAAGTTTTAGAGGCAGCCTCTTGTCACACAAAACTCTAGTAACATCCCTCCACTTTAGCCATCTCGCCTTTATACGATGTGTAACGTCATCATCTATACCCCCATCTTTATGTATCATAGACCCTAGGTACTTGAAACATTCTTTTGAAGGGATAATGTGTCCCTCTATGCATATTTCTATATCTTCATCGTTTTTATTTTCACTGAAGTTTGAACATAAATACTCTGTCTTTTCAATATTGATCCTTAGACCTTTTACTTCCAAAGCAGTCTTCCAAGCAGCCAGTCTTCTAGTCAGCTCAGTTTTTGTTTCGGCAACTGTGACAATGTCGTCAGCGAAAAGCATAAACCATGGAACACCGTCTGGTGTCGCACAATAGATGTCATCCATAATCAAGGCAAAGATGTAAGGGCTAAGAGCTGACCCCTGGTGGAGTCCGATTTCCACCGGGAATGCCTCGGTGTAGCCAACTGTAGTTCTGACGTAAGTAGTAGATCTACAGTACATATCACGAATCACCTTGATATAAGCAGTTGGGATCCGTCTCGTTTCCAAGGTCTTCCCGATCGTATCGCGGGGAACACTATCATACGCTTTCTCAAGGTCAATGAACGCCATGTGAAGATCTCTATTTTTTCCCTATATTTCTCCATAAGCCGTCGAAGTAGATGAATCGCCTCTATAGTAGACCTGCCTGGCATAAAGCCAAATTGGTTTTCCGAAACCCTAGTAACTTGTCTCAACCTAACCTCTATCACTCTTTTCCATAGCTTCATGGTATGACTGAGCAGTTTAATACCTCTGTAGTTGCTACAATGTTGGGGATCTCCTTTATTCTTATAGATTGGTATCACCGTAAACTCTCTCCACTCCTCTGGCATCTTGGCAGTCTCTAAAATAATATTAAAGATGTTGGTCAACCAATTTACTCCCTCTTTTCATAGGGCCAACCACACAGTGATAGGGATTTGATCTGGACCTACAGCTTTGTCCCTCCCTATCTTTCTAATAGACATTTTGACTTCCTCAAACCCAATCCTACTTGTAGGGCATCCATTGGCCGCAAGATGATGGTCGTCTGACCCATCAACGGTACTATCTCTACAAGGAGATGCACCGTCATTAAATAAGCCAAAGAAGTAACTATCTCAAACCCTCTTAATATCATGATCTTTCATTAAAAGAACATCATTGTTGTCCTTAATAAACCTAATGCTACCTAGATCCTTTTTCCTATTTTCCCTAGATTTTACAAGCCTGAAGATGACGTTTTGTCCTTCCTTGGTGTCTAATTTCTTGTACATTTCCTCGTATGCCTTATTCTTTGCTTTAGCCACTGTTTTCTTGGCTTCCCGCTTTGCCTCATTGTATCTTTGTTTAGCTCTCGATCTTTCTTCGTCGTCATTGCATTGTAGAAACTCCTTGAAGAAAGTTTGATTTGTCTTCACCTTAGTTTGGACTTCGTCGTTCCACCACCACGATTCCTTATGTTCCTTGACCTTCCCTGTCGACAACCCAATGGTGTTTTTTCCCACCTCTCTGATGGAATTTGTCATATTTTTCCATAACATATCTGCATCATTTGAGTTTGTAGTTCCAAAACCTGTACTTGACACCACCTTACTCCTAAAGTCATCAGCTGTCGCTCCATGTAAGTTCTTCCAAAGGATCCTAGGTTTACCAAGTTTAGCCCTCCTATGAGTGCTCCGCCCGTGGCGTACGCGGAACACCAAAACTAACAATCTGTGTTGTGATGCACATATCTCTTCAGGGAACACCTTACAATCAATGCAAGCCCATCGATCCCAATTTTGAACCAGGATGTAGTCGATTTGGGTACAATGTACCCCGCTATGGAATGTAATCAAGTTTACATCTCTCTTGTTAAAGAAATAATTAGTGACCACCATATCGTGTGCAGTAGCAAATTCAAGCAACGTACGCCCCTCCTCATTCCTAGTACCAAAACTGAAACCCCTATGAACACCGTCATACCCGTCAGTTGCACTACCTATATGGCCATTGAAGTCTCCCCTTATGAAAACTCTTTGGGCCTCCGGAATGCTCCTAAGTACATCATCTAACTGATCCCAGAAGCAACTTTTCTCCCTCTCCCCTAGTCCAATGTGTGGGGCATACACTGAGAGGACATTCACCACTTCCGCTTCTATAATAACCTTAATCAACATGATCCTATCCCGGTATCTACAAACTTCAACTACATTTTCCTTGAGCCTAGAGGATACCAAGATACCCACCCCATTTCTAGCGTTATCTACGCCTGAATACCACAACTTGTACCCATTACACTCTCTGGCACGAGCCCCTTTCCACCTAGTCTCCTGAATACATGCAAAATCTATTTTCCTATTACTAAGTACGTCGGTCAGCTCCAACAACCTAGCATTTAAAGTGCCTACATTCAACGAATAAACTCTAAGTACAGTCTCCTTGACACCACTCTATCGAGTCCTCCCCCTATACGCCCTATATGATCTAAAAGAAGGACATGACCTCAAGAAATCATCTGTAGCCGAAGCTATGAGGAACTATGAAAAAGAAATCCAAAGAAGAAAGAAGATGCACCAATAAAACGTTAGAGAATTGAGGGGTACTAAGAAGCCTAGTTGGTTACTTAATAGGATTTTAAGACAAATTAACACTATCTTACTTAACTTTAGGCCAGCCGCTAGAAATCAAGTGGTAAAATCACAACAAAATTTATAAATATTTATAACAGATATACTCAATTTGAAATATAAATAATGATATAAGATACTAGAGGTATAGGACAATGAAAAAAAATAGATCTAGTAACTCCTACTCAAAGCAATATAGCAAAATATAGATCCAGTAGTGCCTTAAAGGTGAAGAATGAAGATAAAAGGAAAGCCCTTGATAACCATCAATTACCAGTAGTGTATTAGCATGAACTTCACTTGGATTATTCTAGAGTACAAGACAAATAATTAAACTACGCAGAGTCAAATATTATCCTCCGAAATTAAGCAGCAAAAGGCACGAAAATTTGAACCAAGTAACTACAGAACTGAAGATTAAAAATAACTAAATTGAGATCACAACTCGAGAGAAAGAACAATAAAACCCCAATAAAGGAAATAACGTGTAGACCTAAAATTAATTGAAAATAATTCAAAAAGGAAAGAAAAAACCCAAATTCAAATCCCAGAAACCAGATCTAATCCAATTCACCAAAACGAAAACCAAATCATACTAGCACTTGAACAAAGAAATATGATTCATTCAACCCAAAAATAATCAGGGGAAAACTGGATCGAGTGAGGAAATTTGGTACCTTTCTCGAGGATTCCAATGGAGGGGATTTGGAAATAACTAGAAAAGGATGTTAAAATCAAGCTTACCGGCAAGAAAATCCAAGCTGAAACTGAAAATCCTGTGAGCAAAAGCAGATCCAAGCTGCCGAATCACTGTTGCTCAAAATAGAACTGATGGAAAGAGGTAGATTGTAAAAAATTCAAATCATTTTTATAAGATCAAATAAAATATATGTTATGAAGTTTTATAAAAGTACAAAATATCTAATCAATTATGAAGCGATTTCAAGTGGACAAAGGTGAAGGGACGTAACTGCAAAGGTCAGCTTTTTGGAAACCAACAACAAGAACTTTGAAACTTTGAAGGTTATGTGTAATTAGAAAGACACGTGGCGTTAAAAGACAGGGAGAAGCTATCGTGTCAAAAAATATTATTTAATTAACAAATTAACAGCCCGAACTCACGGAGAGTGGTTCCAATCCTTCCTGTACGCGCTGCACCTTTACTATTTCATTCTACTCGCTACTATATCCACCCTTCTATTAAATTAAAATTAAGTTTAATACATCATGCAACACCGGAATTTAATGTTTTATATCTGCATTCTTTTATTTGATATTTAAATTTAATTCTTAATACAATGAATTTAATTTGATATCTAAAATTGACAAACGTAACATATATAATGTTTAAATTTGATGTTTTAAATTTTTAAATGTGCACACAATTGAGTAATTTATTAATTTCATATACAATCGTTTAAAATAATTTTTAATGTTATGAATGTTGGATTTTTTGGATGGTATTTGGGGGCCCGTTTTAACAAAGAGCGTTACTTCCTCTGCTATCTATATAACTGCAGATTTGTCTTCACAGGTAATCCCTTTCTAATTTTTCAAACATGTTTTTTTTTAAACTTGAAAAACATTGTATTTACCTTCTGTTTGGTTGATGGGAAAGTGGAAGGAAAGGAAAGAAAGTCGTCTGTATTGTCTGGAAACTTCACCTTTTTCTTTTCCTGAAAAAGGATGCCTTTTCACACCAAAAAAATGGGAGGAGGCCAGAGCGTGGCCGAGGGTATGTAAAGTGCGCGACGGCACAGAACCTCAAAAAGTAAGGACTCCGAAATTAAATATATTTATCAGTTGTTGTCATTAAAAAGTAGAAAAATATATATAGAACAGTGGTTAAATCATTGGGCCCATGACTTTGTTGATCCTAAGTTCAAATCTCGTTAACAAGCAAAATTATTTTTGGGAAAACAATGCAAGTGGGTTTGCTTAATATAATCTTGTTATAAATTTTTTATTATTTCAGAAAAATAAGTTCGAGATCTAAGAGCCCATTTACAAGAACTTACACAGAGACTCCAACAACCTAACCACGGGAGAAGGCTATGCTTGAGTTTTTTGACAAGTCAAATTTGACTTGTCTTATGCAGAAAATAAACATTTCATTTCTTGGGGCATTTATAACATTAAGGCATCACAATGTGTTTACTTGTGCTTGAACAAATACCATGTAGTAATTCATTAAAAATGATTTATTGGTTATCTTGTTGTTTAATTATCATTTGAACTTTGTTTTGTGGTATTAAGTATACTTTGCCTGCATTTGGTAATGAACTACACATTCCTGTTTGTATTTGTGTTCCCTACTTGCATCAGGATTCGGGATCTAAATCTTTTATTATGTTTTTAATATGGAATTCTATGGTCATACAATTTCGATGTCGCCGGAGGATCCTTACGACTTGGTGAGGACGTCACGCATGGCTGGATATGGATTGTTGATATTAGGGGCCGTCTCTGCATTTCTGGTTCAACTTGATGTCGAAACTCTTTCCGAAGAGGGACTTGATCACTACTTCCAAGAAAATGGCCATGGGGCAGCTCGTTTTTGGACCTGTCATAACAGTTGTTTTCTTCTCGTTGAATGCTCGTCTACAAGGTATGTTCCTTACATGTCATAAGATGAACACTGCTTTGCATTCATCAGCTACTACTACGACGACGAATACAGCTTTGCGATTCTTTAGTTGCTCTATTATGCTCTGGTTATTCCTGTAATGATATATATTCCCTCTACCGGTTTTTATATTTTACAAACAACTGACTTGCATCAATGCATGATGTTTATTACTCATGCATAACCTTTTTATAACCATATTTCCACGATCCAACTAGGAGCCGTATCGCTTTTAACCATTACATATATGAGAAATAATCGACGTAAGTACCTGCTTAAGCTGTTGCGGATGGTTGTAGGTGAAAGCGGTGGAGAAATTGTTTCCAGGTTAAAGCGAGAATTGCTTCCTACAATGTTAAGCGGTGTGATGTACTGGCCGTTTTGCGACTTCATCACTTTCAGGTTCATCCCAGTTCATTTGCAGGTATGGTTGATTCTTCCTTCCTCATCGTCGCTTGAATTAGTGAAATGGCATCCATTTTGACAGCCGCTGGTGAGCAATTCATTTTCGTATTTGTGGACTGTCTACATGACATAAATGGCAAGTCTAGAGAAACCGGTCTCGGCTACCTGCTGATCGATTAGCTACCGTCAATTCTCTCGCATCTAAGATCTGGCTTTCTACAACAGGTTGAAGATCCGACAAAAATATTATTAACTAAC
The DNA here is from genome assembly GCF_006381635.1 of Hibiscus syriacus. Taxonomy (NCBI): domain Eukaryota; kingdom Viridiplantae; phylum Streptophyta; class Magnoliopsida; order Malvales; family Malvaceae; genus Hibiscus; species Hibiscus syriacus. Next base: position 706,271 of record NW_024062693.1, on the reverse strand, counting down.
TGGAATCCGGTCCTTCTTGTCTTCGTGCAACGATATGCCTAGGGGTAAAACACTAAAACTCAGAAGGGGTGAATCAAGTAGGGAATCATCATATTTTGGTTATTGTGAATTTTGTTTCCCTCCTCTTCTTCTTCTTCTTCCACTTAAGTTCTTGTAAGGTTACATTTTGATTCCAAAATCTGGTAATAGAAAATTAGAAATGACTAGTGAGCATTTTGGAAGGAGATGAAGATTCATCTTCAGTTCTAGTTCTAGTTGGATGATGATAATATCGTAATCTGCTTTAGCTCTCTTTCAAAAAGAAGTTGACTGAACATTACGTTTTGGCTTTCATGGAAGAATCGAGTTTTGTCTTCAATAACTACTGAAAGTAACGGTGAATACCAAAATAGCGACTTCCTATTCTTCCAGCCATTGTGTTTCTCAGTCAAGCAAGAAGATGCCAGAAAATTCGAACCCATTTCAACCTTTGTTCCGAACATTTGAAAAAAAATCTTCAATTTCATCCAAAACCATCTCTCTATTCTCATCCTAAAGGTTATAAAATAGAAGATGTGTTTCTCAGTCAAGCAAGAAGATGCCAAAAATTTTATATTCAAGTTGAGTTATAAAATTTATCACGAGTGGAATTAACATACCTCGCGTTTTCCAAAGTGCTAGGTATTTGTTTTCCAGCACAAATCCCATGTACTGATACACATGTACAGGTATTTAATCTCAAAATTTTTGGACAGTTAAAAGATTAGAGACATAGTATTCGATTTTTTTTTTTCAGTTGAGACCAATATAGAGACATATAAGATATCGCAAGCGGGTTGAAAATAGTTCTAAAGCTTGTTTTGTGTATGAAGGAAATGGCAAAATGGTTGGGTAGGCATATTCGTGGGGGGTTTTTTATGGTAGTTAATCTGAAAATTTGAATAATTTCTAAGAATATAGGTGTAGTACTGTAACTTATTTTTTGATTGAGAGTAATATTGGCGCACTCGAGACATTATAATTGGGGTAAAAATCACATTCAAAATGGTTCTAAAGCTTGGTTTTTCGCATGAAGAAAATGCTAACAAACTAATCGAGATTAGGGTGTGATCGATTAGGACATTTGTTATTCGAGTGTCCGGGATTCCTACAAATACTATAAAGCTTCGGTTGTCTGATTCTTTCTAGATGGTTGACCAAATCTTCGTCACAATAAATCCTCGTTGAGCGTGGACGGCCTCTTTTTTGGCGGTGTAGTGTGAAATCTGGACGTATTGTAGGTTCATCGTCAACTACATTTGGATCTCTTTTGTTTTCAATCCGAGGAAAATCGTACCAATACACTTTGGATATGATTTTCAGTGAGTGCACACAATCAATGAATTGCATATAGCTAATCCTTACAGAAGAACAAGCGACAATTACATGTGAATACAAATATTTGAATGTTTGGAATACTCCGCAATCACATGTTCTGTCACGTAGATTGACGACATATGCGTTGTGTTGTATGTCTTCAAATGGCCTGGAATATTCCAAAACATGGAATTAACTTTGTTCGCGAAAGACGCATGTTGCACTTATCGTGTTTGAGTGCTGTAGAAAGGTTTGCAATTTTTTATGGAGGTATGGGTGGATTCTGTGACCACATGCAATCCACTCATCTGCTTGCCTTCCCAAGGTTACAAACATGGTTACCAAACGATAATATGTCGTTTTGCCAACAGAAGTGATAGGTAAATGTCGCACTCCCAAACGATAACAGTGATGCATTTTTTTTTGCATTTTGTACTGACAGTACCAAGAACAGTGTTAAGGCATCGTTAAGGCATCCTCTTCTGGTGGCATCTAGATTTTCGTTTAGGTATTTTGAGAAATTTCTTCCTCCATGAATTAGGTCCAGGTGAACACATTTCGAGAAACATTTCTAAGCTTTTTCCTTTCTGTTCAATATCGACTGCACGAAGACAGAAGACGAAGTTTTCCTTTGTGAATCTCTGACGCGATGATACCTATTTATTATGGAAGGCAACATCTATTTCTTATTTCCCCTACTGTGCGCTAAAATTAAAATGTAAAAATCGCTTAAGTTATTTACATAAATCATACTCTGTTTACAATTTCTCATATATGTTCACATCAGTTTTAATTGAAATATGAGTTGCAAAACTATGCTTGTAACCTCAAACATTTTCACATATGTTTCTTTTAACATCCCAGATTACTCAACGAAGATTTCTATCAACCCATTTTTTAGCTTCAGGGTTTTTAAAATAATAACTCCATATTTGGTACAAACTTATTGATTTTAGGGTTTTTTGCATTAATTAATACATCGCGTCTTATGTTATGTAATTTTCTTCTGAAATATTGGATTTTATTTGATTTAAAGCGACGCGCCTTTCCAATGTGTACCTCGCATCCTGGGAAAAGCGAGGTCCATGGAATCCTCATTTCGGGACGGGTGCGAGGTTTGTTATAAATAGGCACCCATTTTGGAAGGTTTCCTAAACATGTTTCAAAGAAAAATGATAACAAAATATTAGTTTAATATTGTCAAATTTTCGAGAGAAGCCTTAACAAAAATTCTACTTAATGTTACTTCTAATTTCGTCCTCGATTTCGTCAATACCCAGTTGAGTTGCAAGAGTTTTCATAAAGTTGCCAATTAGGATTACATTTTCAAGAACATTTCCATGAAAAATAATAGCATCATGTCGTGGTTTCAACCAAGAAGATGATTCACCAAAGATGTCTTCATGCTAACAATCCTAAAGCTTTATATAGAGAAGGCATTCTTAATTTTCTTAGTGGAAAAAATCCGGACTTCGGTCTACATTTATTGAAGCAAGTGGTTGATGGAGGTGACATCAACGCCATATATGTCTATGGCCTTATTCTAGTTTGTTATGGGGGTGAATCGAGGGATGAAGGACTTCGAATCGTGAGAGCTCTATATCTCTAAAAAATAAATTTACTTGTTCTTCGTCCGGAGATGAATCTGTTTCTACATTTACATTCGTGGTATCGTCACGACGTTTCCTTCCCATAACAAATTGAAGACTGCAATTGTCCTACCAACTGTGCACGTAATTAAGACCTCCAACATTGGTACCGACATTATGGCAATCTATGTACTTGTTATACTTCTTGTTTTTGGAATCATAAAGCAAGTTTGTTTCGTCAAGTTGTATGTGACTGTCATGTTCAATATTTTTAGTGTCTATTTATATAACAATCTATATATGGAATATTGTTTGCGTTATTAGTGTCAATTTGCATGAGAATCTATTTTTTCAAAATGCTAATATAATCAAAATAAAATGTAGGTATTATGTAATTTTATTAAATACTATATAATAAAAATAAAATGATTAATTTAATTCGAAAAGACCTTGCATTTTGGAAAACGCGATGTATATAGAATACCTATTGCGATAAATTTCTCGTGACGGTTCATTTTCTTAGGAACCTCACTTTACGCAAAATGTGAGGTATTAAATATCAATATTAAATTACGTCCTCCGAAAAGGCCATCCACGTCGGACGTTCCTCGCTCCATGTGGAATGTGAGACACGTTCTCGCTCTACATAGGACGTGAGATAGTCCTACGTGTGTAGTTTGGGGGGTATTTTTCTAACAAATCTACTAAGGGAATTAATGTTCAAAAAAATAATTAATGAGGGGTTTTTAATATAATAACTAGTTTTCTTTTGAGACCAATTATTTCCATGGAGTATGTTTTAAGTCTCACCATGTCTACTAGTTCCCAACCCATCATTTCATAATAATCCATACTAGATTCGAAAAATATATAATTAAGTTTAACTTGATTTGAAAATTTATGAGTTAAAATTATTAAGTATGATTTGAATTTAAAATAAAAAAAAAATGAAGCTATACTTGATTTGAAAGCCCACAAGTTTAAATTTTCAAGTTTGACTTGAAATAAAAATGGAAGCTTGATTCAAGCTTGTTGGCAGTCCAGCAGAAGCAAGTCATCAGCAGAAGCAAATCAACACTTAGTTCACTTAGCTAGCTATAACCGACTGTAACTGTACTATACACGTGGCATTAGCTAAATGGGTCAGTTGTTAGTTAGTTAGCAATCTGTTAGCAAAGCTGTTAGTGGATCAGTTAGCTACAGCTGCACACAATGTATAAATTGGATGTTATTCAGCAATGAAAGTAGAGTTTTCCAGAAATACCTCTTTATTTGTATATCATCATTCCAACATGGTATCTCTAGCCAAAGATCTTGGGATTTTCCTCTTCGCTGCTTAAAGCTTTCCTTCAATGGAGTTTCCTGTCAGTGCAAAATCGTTCACTCACAAGAAAGTAAATATTATTCTTGATGAGATGAACTTTCTCCTTTTGAAACAACAAATTATGCACACAATTTGAAGCCATCGTTTAGAAAGATTCCTCACCAGTGTTGTGGCAACTCCACCTGAAACGACTTTCGATGATGATGGCATAACACGAGTCAATGAAGCCTATGAAGAGTTTATAGCACAGGATAGTGCTATCGCCTCATGGTTACTATCAACGATCAACAATCATCTTCTTCCTCAGTTTGTTGGAGTTGAAACTGCGACAGCCGTATGGAACATTATTCTTCAGTTTTTTGACAATCGCTCCATAACGGCAGTGATGAGTCTCTACTATAAACTTTAATCCCTAAAGAAAGGATGTGACTCTATACGTACATACCTTACTCGAGTGAAAGAGGTTTGTGATGCCTTAGCCTTTTGCGACAGTGTTGTACCTCAAGTTGAGCACATTGCAAGCATTCTCAAAGGCCTTCCACGGGAATACTAGCCCTTCATAGCAGTTATAACCTCAATGAGAGAGTCCTTATCCTTGGATAACATCTACACCATGCTTCTTGATGCAGAAACACAACTCTCCAGTTTTGAAGATCAATTGGAAACCTTACCAATGAGCGTAAATGTTACTTAAGGGGAAATTCACATCTCAGTAAGTTCCAACTCAGGTTTTGATTCAAGGTCTGGAGCTCGAACTGGTGGTAGAGGTCGTGGTAGATCAAGAATGCAATGCCAACTCTGTGGAAAAATAGGCCATCTTATAGACTAATGTTGGCACAGGTTTAATGAGGATTTTCATGTGTAACCACATCAACTCGTGGATCCAATCAATCAGATCGTCGACCAACTTCTTCAACATACAATTCATCCTCTGATACTAGATGTGAATGTTGCACCAAACGTAAGTTTGCCTCATCTATGGCCGTTCAACCACAAGCAAATACATTTTCCATGTCCTCGGATTGTTGGGTGGTAGACACTGGTGCCACACACCACGTGACCTCATATACTAATAATTTTTTGAGTCCAGTAGAATTTCTTGGTCCAGGTAAGCTTCTTGTTGGAAATGGCATGCCACTCGATGTTAACCTGGTTGGTCACTCCCATATAAATACCTCTTCACGCATGTTGTTTCTCAAAGATTTGATGCATGTTCCACAAATAACTAAGAACTTAATCTCCGTTTCTAAGCTTGCTAGGGGCAATAACGTGTTTTTAGAATTTCATGCAAAGAGTTGTTTTGTGTGTGATGAAGCAACCAGTACCATTCTACTTCAAGGAAAGCAACATGAAGGCCTATACTCGTTCACTATGGATAACAGTTTGTTAGGAGTTAATCTTGCAGAAGTTAATAGCTGCTCAACTTCCTACTCGACAGAAGACCTTTGGCATAGGCGCCTTGGTCACCCAGCAGCTGAAACATTAGTCAAACTAGCTAATAAAATAGGCATCAAGGTGAATTTCAATGTAAATAAGCTTTGCGTAGCTTTTCATATGGGAAAAAGCCATAGGCTACCCTTTGTTGATTCAAATACATCAGTCAATGATCTATTTAATCTTGTATACTCAGATTCCTCATGAGCAATCAAATGGATTTCGCTTTTATGTTTCATTTGTAGATGCGTTCATAAGGCACACTTGGATTTATTTGTTAAAAAATAAGGATGAAGCAGTGCTGGCATTTCGAATGTTTTAAATGATTGTAGCAAATCAGTTTGGTACTTCAATCAAAGCTCTACAAACTGACTGGGGAAGGGAATTTCGATCTCTATCACGAGTATTGGCCAGTGAAGGAATCTCACATCGCTTGACATGTCCATACACCTCCGAGCAAAACGGGGTCGTTGAAAGGAAACATCAACATGCCATAGAACTAGCACTTGTCTTGCTAACCCAGGCGTCACTGCCAGTAAAATACTTGTCCTATGCTATTGTTTTAGCAGTTCATTTGATAAATAGACTCCCTACTAATGTTCTACATAGAATATCCCCTTTTGAGAAACTATATAAAAAGAAACCAGACTACTCCATGATGAGAGTCTTCGGTTGTCAATGCTTCCCTCATCTCAGACCGTTTCAAAAACACAAACTCTCATTCAGATCTCAATCTTGCATCTACCTGGGAATCAGTCCTCGACACAAAGGATTTCAGTGTTTGGCGTCTGATGGAAGAGTTTATGTTTCCAGACACGTTGTGTTTAATGAATTTATATTTCCTTTTGCAGGCCGAGAAAAGTACAACTCCTGTGTACCTACAAACTCAGGTACTCGGTCATCCCAACTTCTTCGAGTTGTTGCAGGCTTAAGGAGTACAAGGCCTCTAAGCACACGTGATAACCCAGGCAATGTAATACAAACTACTATGAACAGCGAGTCTGAAGGCACTCCAAACAACTCTGCATCGAAAAATGTTGAATCTACTGAATCCAATGATATGGTTGCTACCACTGATCATGATCATAATACTCATGAACACACAGATGGTGTTCTCGAGACTGTTGGCACTGAATCTCCATTAAACCCTGGAAACAGCACTGGTGAGCCTGCCACTGCTAGCGTCAACCCCGATGATGCTGCAAATTTAAGTGAGGCTGAACCTTCATCACGAATTCATCCCATGATGACGCGTAGCAGGTATGGCATCTTCAAACCCAAAGTCTTCTTGGCTGATGAGGATGATGAGATCTCGACCACGATAACAACAGCACTTCGGTCCCCTCATTGGACTGTGGTTGTACATGAAGAATATAACGCATTACTAAAGAATGGTACCTGATCACTAGCTATACTACCAGAAGGAAGAACTGCAGTCGGATGCAAATGGATCTTTCGCATCAAACGAAATCCAGATGGGACTGTTCTTCGATATAAGGCTTGACTAGTTGCTAAGGGGTTCTATCCGACTCCTGGGTATGATTTTCGGGACACATTCAGCCCATTAGTTTGTTTCTCAACGTTCAATACAGTCCTCGCAAATGTTGTTTCCAGAGGATGGGAGCTTCGACACGTTGATGTAAACAACACGTTTTTTAATGGAGATCTCAGTGAGGATGTTTATATGCGTCAACCTCCTGGTTTTGAACAATTTGATGAGGATGAAAAACCCCTCGTTTGCAAGCTTTAAAAGGCATTATACGGTCTTCGACAAGCTCCTCGCAACTGGCATGAAAAACTCAAAGATAACCTACTACAAATGAGGTTCACTGCTTCTTGAGCTGACCCATCGTTGTTTGTAAAGAATTCTCATAAAGGACAAGTTTATATACTGGTATACATAGACGACATAGTTGTCACCGGTCAGTCGTCTAATTTAATTCAAGAAGTCGTGACCATGCTACAAGAACAGTTTTCACTTAAGGACCTGGGTGAATTGAGCTTCTTCTTGGGCATTGAAGTCAAACGTAACAATGGTTCACTTTTCTTGAGCCAGAAGAAGTATGTGCTCGAACTATTAAAAAAACAGGGATGTCGACAGCTACTGGATGTTCCACACCTATGGTGGTGTCGCCTAAACTTTCTCATGAAGCAGATGATCTTCTAAGCAATGCTAGTGACTATAGAAGTATTGTGGGATCACTGTTATATGTATGTCATACACGACCAAACATATCGTTTAGTGTGGCTCAAGTTGCCCAGTTTATGCAAGCTCCACTAGAAGCAAATTATGTTGCAGTAAAAAAGATACTCCGATACCTATGTGCAAAACTAAACTTTGGCTTGTTGTTTTCACCTGTTGACAGTAGATTGAATATGGTTGCCTTTGCTGATGCGGATTGGGGAGCCAACATCGATGATCGAAGGTCTATAACCGGGTATTGAATCTTCCTAGGTAAATGTTTGATTACCTGGTTCTCCAAGAAACAAAGGAAAGTCTCCCGATCCACTATGGAGGCTGAATACAAAAGTGTAACAGACGCAGTAACAGATATAGAATGGATAAATGCGCTCCTAACTGATCTCGGAATCCAGCAGGATCATGAACCGGTTGTCTGGTGCGATAACACCAGTGCAGTGGCCTTGAGCGCTAATCCCGTCTACCAAGCACAGTCCAAGCATGTGGACCTGGACATTCATCTTGTTTGTGAGAAAGTAGCAGCTGGTCAGCTGTGTGTAAGCTATGTTCCTGCAATGCACCAGATTGCTGATGGATTCACCAAGCCGCTTGCTCGAGCTGCTTTTGTGGAATTCCGGTCCAAAGTGTGTGTTTGTGTTTTTTAACAAGAAGACGAGAAGAGGTAGGGAGAATGTTGGCAGTCCACCAGAAACAAGTCATCAACAGAAGCAAATCAGCACTTAGCTCACTTAGCTAGCTATAATCGACTGTAACTGTACTATACATGTGGCATTAGCTAAATGAGTCAGTTGTTAGTTAGTTAGTAATTTGTTAGCAAATTTGTTAGTGAATCAGTTAGCTACAGCTGCACACAATGTATAAATTGGATATTATTCAGCAATGAAAGTAGAGTTTTCCAGAAATAACTCTTTCTTTGTATATCATCATTCCAACAAAGCTCAAAAAAATTTAAACTTGAAATATTCTCAAAATTAGTTCGATTGAATCTCAAACTTGAACTCAAACCAAAAACTTCTTAAGTACATGAAATTATATTTTCCTAAAAATATAACACTATATAAATGTTAATATTATTTATAATTTAATTTAAAAAAATTAAAATTTAATATATTATTCTTTTGAGTTTCTTAAGAGCTTTTCGAGTAGAGTATCAAATAGCTCGCTTTGACTCATTAAGAATTTAAGTCACATTCAAGTTCGAGTCTATTGGATTTGAGAGTTGACTAAACTTTAACTGAATCGATCTCGAATAACTCACACATCTATCTCATCATCTCATTTACACCTTAATTCATTCCTTATAACAACGAGACTCCAATTAATTAGGTGTTTACAATGTTTGCCGTTACTCGTCCTCTACAGGCTACATATACGATGCCTTATATCTCTCTAGGGACCAACACGCATGAGTACAACTAAAAAAACACGAAGAGAATGAATGATGTAAGCCTTGCACCCAAATGTAGAAAGCAGGGAGATGAAAAAAGAAGGCTTAAAAGGTGCCTAACATATGCCTTTGGTTTTAGTTTAGTATCTAACGTTTATTTCGTTCTAGTTTGGTGTCTAATTTTTCATTTCGTTACTCATTTAGGTGTCCGGGCCATCAACAACGTTAATTTTCCTATTAAGTGACACGTGTCACAACCTGATAATTTTTAAATTTTTTATTTAAAATTTTAAAAATAAAATTATATATATATATTAAAAAGAAAATATTTTTTTTTGAAATAAACCCAAAATTTTAAAAACCTTCATTTCAACCCCTAAACCAACGTCGGACCTCCCCTCCCCTCGACAACCAAAACCCTCATGAAATATTAACTGATCGATGGTCGATCGATGACGAATCAATGTTTTAAACCCACGAACCCTAGGATGAAAATCGCGATCCCACGTAATTTTGACGGTCGATGCCGATCGACCGTTGATCGATCACTATTTCATGGGGGTTTGGTTACCGAGGGGAGGGGAGGTCGGATGGAGCTTCGCCGACGACAAAAGGCGACGGTCGGCGTGGATTTAAGGGTTGAAATGAAGGTTTTCAAAGTTTTGAGCTTATTTCAAAATTTGGGTTTAAAAAAAAGCATATATATCATTTTAATTTTTTTAATTTTTAAATAATTTTTTTAAAATTATCAGGTTGTGACACATGTCACTTAACGACCAAACTTAACGGTCCGTCATGACGTGACTCATTTTAAGTAACAAAATAAAACGTTAAACACCAAACTAGAACCAATCATACATTAGGTATATTTAAGCCATAACAGAATTAAACACATGGATCACACAACAAATTATATATATTATTGAAAGGGGGAACTACCCGTTAGAAGGAAAAGTGATAACAAGTGAAAACGCATTTGGGTCATTTTCATATGATTAGAAGTGCCCTTTTTCTAATATCATTGTTTCCACTTTCATAGGATGATTTCACATACATTTAAGTCAACTTCATTTTGGCTTTTAAGATATCTTCACACCTTTTTTCAACGTATTAAAACTTAATAATATGTACTCGTACGATTTCATGTTAAAAGATGCAAATTTAAAATATTATATTAAAAACTTAAGAATATAAAATTAGATTATTAATAAAAAATATTAAAAAAATATTTAAATCATACAAAAATTTAAATTTTTTAAAAGTACGACAACACCTTTATCACTATAGTCTTTATAAAATCTAACATTTCTCATGCTATCAAAGTTTAATTCTGTTTATTTTATTTCATGTTATATTTTATTAAGATTGTTTTATTGTTAATTAAGTCAACATTAAAGGTAACAATTAGATCTCTGAAAGCTTAATTATCGAAAACATTATTATTTCTACTAATTTTATTAATATTAGACGCTTTACCGGTTTTGTTAACCTATTTATGAGAATTCAATGTTATTGGAAGCTGTAGACACATTGGACCCTTCATAAGCGTTGGAAACAAGGGAAATGGAGATTTCAAGAGGGACATCGCATCTTTATATTAATCTCTAATTAAACAAATGAGTTATGGTACATGACTTTGCTCCCAATAATCACTATGCATTCTTTTTGTCTTCACTTTTTTCTTCTTAATATATAATATAATTTAGTCCTTACACTATGTTGAAATTTGATAGTTAATCCATATTCTTTCAACTTAGTAATATTTGGTCTTTTACTCTTATAAGCTTATTAATAGGTTTTCGTGACATTATTGGAATCACATGAAAATATAGTTAACCATATTCAATTAATAACTAATTTATATTGTTGTCAAATGGTTTAACTTATTTTTGTTTAGATGATGTTGTTAAGATACTATCAGTTTGAACCTATTAAGTTGTGAATATAAAGAGATAAATTGTATCGAATTAAAATAAAAGAATTAAATTTAAAATTTATGTATAATATGAGGACCAAAACTTAGATAAGGGTATTCAAATTCGGGTACTTGATTTTCTAACCTGTGTCTCGACCCGGATATTGCGGGTACCCGTAATTCGAGTAATTAGGTACATGATTTTTTATCATTTTCAAATTATTAATTTTTAAAAAAAATAAAAATTATACTATTAAAAATGTTATATTAATTATTAAACATACAACTATTGGGTGGGTGTTTTTTTAATTTTATTAGTTTAATTTCATATATAAAATTATTAATAATTAAATATGTAATATTGTAATATATAAAAAAATAAATATAATTGGGTATTCGGGTAACTGCTATCCGAAAAAAATGTAATTTTGTGACCCGGATTCGATCCAAAAATTATCGGGTTGGTTTTTTTAAAATACTCGATTTTTTAGTTCGAATCCGTTGGTCGACGGATCGAGTCAACTGAGTCGGGTATTTTTGAACACCCGTAACTATACATGCCTTTAAAAACATGAAATTTGTTTGCTATAATATTTCATTTGATACAACCAAAATATTTCATGTCTCTCCTCTTCCCATGGTACTTTCTCTATAACAGCACATATTTAAAGGTAAATCTTGTCTGCTGTTTGTTTCTTGAGAAAATTGATATTCTTTCTTTTTCCCCAAAATATGGAATTAAACCTCAAATATAATATCAATAAACAATTGGTTATTGTTTTTGGTAGTCATTGATTTGATTTATGAAAGCTTAATTAAAGTGATATTATATCTATTTACCAAAAAAAAGAGAGATTAGATCGAAAGGCTGTGATTATGACAAAGGGTCTTAATATTTCTTTTAAAGATTTTATTCCTAATTAATTTGCTATAATTTCATTTTTATTTTACATTAATGGTTGTGATATTGATACCGATGCATGCTTGTAATTGAAGCTGTAAGAGATTTGAAGTTAATGGTGTATAAAAATCATATGCAAGTTACAAAGATTCGTAAAAACCTAACGTTTTACAATTGGTAATTTAATTAAACCTAACAATCGTTTTACAAAGTATCGTAAAAACCCAAAGCTCAGCTGATTCTCTCTTTCTTTTCCGTTTTTCCCCCAAATCTCCTCTCCTCTCCTCTCCATCTCTGTAAACCCAGAAAGAAGGCTGTGTGGGTTTCACTGTTGTTGAAGTAAAAATGGATGATCCTTCAAAAACCCTGTATGGCTGCCCTTTCACACTGGTCTAGATCACCTAAAATCCTTTGTTTTCTCCCAAGTTTTTTAGCCATGGAAATGGAGACGCTCATCGCCAATTAATATACAAAAGTTTCTTTCAAAGCAACGTGGAAAAGAATTTAGATTTATTCGCAGTCTCTGATGATGGTGGCTGCATTGTCTCGTCCACCAACTCCTTCACATTCCTCCGTTGAAGAACCGCAACAAGAAACAAATACCCATCAAAGAGAAAACCCAACAGTTGGAACAGCTAAAAGGTCTCCTCTCAAAGACAATGGCTCAACTGTTACGAGAAAACCCAGAGTTAGACAAGTTTCTTCGAGGTATTTGTCTCCGTCTCCTTCCACATCTTCTTCAGCAGCAGCAGCAGCAGCAGCCAAAACGCCGGCGAGATTTCCTTCGCCGCTTAACTCTCGTTCCACTAATACGATGTCGATGGGTAGCAAAACGGCCACGAGATTTCATTCTCCGCTTGTTTCTCGTTCAACAAACGCTAGTTCTACTTCAACGACTTCGTCTTTGCTTCACAAACGGTCTCAATCCGTCGACCGGAGGCGGCCGGGGAGTCAATTGTCGCAAGGAAATAATGTTAATGGCACCGCGGAAATGTCAGCTGCTACCAAGATGTTGATTACTTCAACGAGAAGTTTGTCGGTTTCTTTTCAAGGGGAAGCCTATTCGCTTCCGATCAGTAAGACAAAGGCTCCAGTGGGTTCTACTTTGATAAGGAAAGTGACTCCTGAGAGACGTCGAGCTACTCCGCTGAGAGATCACGGGGAGAACTCGAAGCCGGCGGATCAGCAACTCTGGCCCGGGAGAACACGTCAAATGACTCCGGGTTCCGGTTCAGCTTCGAATCCGTTGCATAGGAGTTTGGTTTGTGGCAGTGAAAGGAAGGTTTTCGGATCTGGGGCAGTGTTAGCTAAGTCATTGCAACAATCGGTGATGCTTGATGAGAGTGTTAGGAGGGTTTCCTTTGATGGTGGTAGTAGATTGAGTTTGGATTTGGGAAGTTCCGAGTTAATAAAAGAAGCCAATAAGCAAAACCCAGATTCCAATTCTTTAAATGAGGCTCATTGTGAACTTGCTGCATCTGATACAGATAGTATATCTTCTGGGAGCACCAATTCTGGAACCGGCAGAAGTGGGAATTTGAAAGGGAAGAATGGACTCAGTAATATTGCCGTGTCTGCAAGGTTTTGGCAGGAAACTAATAGCCGGTTAAGGTGGTTGCAGGACCCGGGTTCACCATTGTCTTCAAGCCCGGGTTCTAGAATTGGTTCTCCAGCTAAGTTTAGTCAATCAAGAAGGATTTCTTGTGATGGTGCAGTGGCTTCTCCTATGAGACGTAGTATAGGACCTGCTTCTCCTAGTAAGCTTTGGACATCTTCGAGTTCGTCTCCATCAAGAGGGCTAAGTCCTGGTCGGGTTAGAAATGCAGTTGGTAGTAAAGAGATGAGTGGTACTGCTGTTAACACCCCTTCGATCCTTAGCTTTTCTGTTGATATTCGGAGAGGAAAGAAGGGAGAGGATCGAATTGTTGATGCTCACATGTTGAGGCTTTTTTATAATGGTTATTTGCAATGGAGATTTGCAAATTCAAGGGCAGATGCTACTTTCATCACGCTGAAACTGAGTGCTGAGGTATAATTACCCTCCCTTTCCATCTCATCATTTTTGAATATCTATTTGATGAATGCTTTAATTTTTTTCACCAATATTAGTTTGGCAAATAAGATTGCCTATGGTACCCCTTAAATGGCAACTTAGTTCTTGCATTATGATATCCCTTGGAGAGTATCATGTACTTAGTCCAATATGTTATTATATAATATTTTTTGGGTGCTATATTGTTGAATTCATGCACCAGTTGCATTTCATTTAGTTATTCGTTTCTGGCTGCATGAATTACCCATAGTTCCTAAGAAAGTGTATCATTTCTAGTTGTCCTTTTTATATTTGCTAAGAGACTAGATTTAGTGACAGAAGAGGGTCTTAAGGCAATATATTGTCATGCTTTCGAAGAGTAAAAATCTCCCATGTCTTTTTTTTCAAGGGTTGTCATTCTCGTTTTCATAGCATCCTCCCACCTCTTATTTGCTTATGCCTCAATCATGTTTTCTGGTACGAGTATTGTGTGAAGATTGGTTAGGAATTTTTTATGATTTTGGGATAGGTTCTGATAGGACAAGAAGAGATATAGTGGATGTTTCGTGCAAGCAATGGGTAGGTCATTAGTGTTTGGGTTTTCATTTTCTAGCTCTATATTTGGTGTGGTATTGCCATTCAGTTTAGAAGAGATGGAATCTGTTTTTTTTAGTTATTATTATTGCTTAGTTAACAGTTCGTGGCAATAAAAGGGAAATTCAAGGATAGTCAAGAGAGTGTTTGCTTAGTTAACGTGTACGGACCTATTATTGAATAGGAAAAGGAGGCCTTTTTTGAGGAATTGCTCAATTTCTTAGGCGATGTGGGATGTCCGTTACGTGTGGGTGGCGATTTTAATTCGTATTTATCAAGAGGAGAAAATTGGTAAATCGCAGAATATGCATTCGTTGAGAGTTTTTAGGGAGTTTGTCTTTCAGGCTAAGTTGGTGGACTTACCGTTGGCGGGTGGCAGCTTCATGTGGAACAACAGTAGGGATGACCCTTCGTTTGTTAGATTGGATAGATTTCTAGTGAACGCAGATTTTATGGCGATGTTTTCAGATATTGCTCAGGTCCTACTTCCAAAGTCATTATCGGACCATAATGCAGTGGTGTTGGAGAGGAGTGAGGCTGATTGGGGTCTGAAACCTTTTAAAATGTTCAATATCTTATGGATGAGGCAGGTTTCCAAGAGATGTTGGAGTTGAAGATTAAGGAGGTGAAGAAGGAAAAAAGAAAAGGAATTGAAAATATGTTAAAAGAATTGAAGAAAGCAATAAAAAGTTGGTCCTCTAATAATCATTTGAAGCTGCCGAATTTGATTGTGAGCCTGGAAAAATCAATTTCTGAAATGGAGGCAGCAATGCAGCAGGTGTCTGCTCTGGTATCGACGGAGTCAATTGCGAGAGCCAAGAAGGAGTTGTGGTCATTGTACAAAAAAGAGGAACATATTTGGTTTCAGAAATCTCGAGCGAAGTGGATTCAAGACGGCAATCAAAATTCAAGATATTTCCACCAGTGTGCATCAAATAGGGGAAGAGTTAATGCCCTGAAGGTCTTGGAAGTGAATGGTATGGTCGTTTCGAACTCGGGTGAGATAAAAATTAGCGTTTTTGTGTTTTTCAAGAAAGCTTACAATTTGAAGCCAACTTTGGAGGTGGTGGAGTTTGATTTGTCATTCAATAATTTAACCAAGAATCAATGTTCATTGTTGGAAAGGAAGTTTTCAGAGGAGGAAGTTTGGGAGTAGGCCTGTAAATGAACTGAATGTTCAGCGAACCGTTCATGAACCGTGCGGCGGGAAGTTCGTTTATGTTCGTTTATTTATTAAATGAACGAACATAAACAAGATTTTGCGTTCGTTTAATTAAATGAACGAACATAAACAAAGGGCTCGTTCGTTCATTTACGTTCGTGAACGTTCGATTATATGTTCGTTCATTTATGTTCATTTATGTTCGAACAGAGGGCAAGTTGAATATGTTACGAAGGTTATTGAAGTTGTTTGGATTTCAAGAAGATTGTTTTGTTGAACAAATTAACTTTAAGACTTAATTATGTTCATATAGCTTATTTATGATTCATGTATGTTTTTGTCGTATTCGAACAAATTAACTCTAAAGTTGCAGGTTATATTAATGAATTTTAAGTTGTTATTCTTGTTGTTTACTTTTTTTTACATTCGTTTGTAGTGTTCGAATAAGTTTTTTTTTGTGTTGTTCGTTTATTGAGTTCGTTTATTGTTTTCGTTTATTTATTAAATGAACGAACATGAACAAGCTATATTCCTTAATGAACGAACATTAACAAAAAAAATTTGTTCGTTTATGTTCGTGTTCGTTTATGTTCGTTTATTTATTAAATTAACGAACATGAACATACATCCGTTCGTGTGCGTTCGGTTCGTTTACATGCCTATTTGGGAGGCTATTAATTCGTCAGATAGCAATAAGGCGTCGAGTCTTGATGGTTTGAACATGGGGTTCTTTAAAAGATTTTGGTCGTCACTAAAGGAAGATATTCTGAAGTTTTTTGAAGATTTTTACTCGGGGAAGAAGCTGCGAAATGGTGTGAACCATTAGTTTATTACGCTGGTTCTGAAGAAGTCTAATCCGGTTGGAATTGAGGATTATAGGCCAATTAGCTTGGTAGGAGGGATGTATAAGATCTTGTCGGAAGTGCTATAAAAAAGGTTAAGGGTGTGCTTAGATTCGTTAATCGGTCCCAGGGAGGCAGATTTGCGATTGCTCCTTTATAGCGAATGAAGGCATCAATTATTAGAGGAGGAAAGGAATGAGAGGTATTGCTTTCAAAGTGGATTTCAGAAAAGCTTATGATTCAGTTGATTGGCTGTTTTGATGAAGATTTTTCGGACAGAAATGACGTTCTTGGATCTTCGAGTGCATATCCACAACAACTATTTAAGTCCTTGTTAATGGATCTCCGACATAAAGTTTCAATATATCAAGGGGATTACGTCAAGGATGTTCTTTATCGCCGATGTTATTTAACTTAATGGGAGAGTTGCTTAATCCTTTACTGTCAAAGGCGATTGAGTTCGGATTGTTTAATGGATTTCAGATTGGTTGCGAAAGTAATTCGTTTTTGTTATCTCATTTGCAATTTACTGATGTCTTACTAATTTTTTGTGGTGTATCAAAAGGGCAATTGAAGAATGTTAAGAGAGTTTTGGTTGTTTTTGAGATGTGCACTGAGTTACAGTTAAATCTCTCGAAAAGCAAGATTTTTGGGATTAATTTGGAGGTCTCGATTGTCAATGATTGGGCCAAGTCTATTGGGTGTTTGGCTGATGTTTTTCCGACGGAGTATTTCGGGCTTCCTCTTGGGTCTAGGTTGAATTCGACAGTGTTATGGGAGTCGATTATCCATAAAATTTATCAGAAGTTGGCTGGATGGAAAGCTTCGACGCTTTCCCTTGCTGGAAGGGTTGTGCTGGTGAAATTTGTCCTTTTATCTCTTCTGATTTGTTATATGTCTTTGTTCAAATTGCCTTCTGGCATTAATAGAACGTTGAATTCAGTTATGACAAACTTTTTATGGGGGGAGCACAACTTAGAGAAGTAGAGTTCATTGGGTTAATTGGTCGAAAGTCTGTAAACAAAGAGAGTATGGGGTGTTGGGGATTACTGATTTAAAGCTTATGAATAAAGCTTTATTAGGTAAATGGGTTTGGAAATTTGGAAGCGAGAAAGAATCCTGGTGGAAAAGGATGGTGTGCTCCAAGTACAAATTGGATAGAAGAGAGATATGGTTGGATAAAAAATATGTCCGCCCATTCTTCTTGGCTTTGGAAATGAGTTTTCAATAACTTCTGGTCAGATGACACTTTTAGCCAAGGGTTACGCAATCATTTGGTGATGCAAGTTGGGAAAGGGAATTCGTTTCTATATTTTGTTTGGATGGATGGCTTTGCAGCCTTCCTCTGAGGATGAAATTTCCTAGGCTCTTTGCACTCTCGGTTAACAAGGATGGAGTTATAGCAGATTTTGGGTCGCTGATTAATGAAAGATGGGTGTGGGACATCCAGATGAGGAGGAATTTGTTAGATTGGGAAGTGGATCAATGGATTGGATTATTATCGTTATTGGATAAAGTTAGTGTTGGTGTGGGTGATGATGATTGTTGTGTTTGGAGAGGGAATGGGGAAGGAGTATACTAAGTTAAATCGTGTATTAAAGTAGCTACAAGTTTTTCGGATCCGGATTTGCTCTGGTTGAAGTTTGTTTGAGCTGATTTTGCTCCTCCTAAAGTTGAAGTTTTTTTATGGTAGATTTTTTACCAGAAGATGGCAGTTAAGTTTGCCTTAATTAGGCGGGGCGTAAGCGGTGTTGACGATCCTTTGTGCCCATTGTGTGGTTTGGAAGTTGAGTCTGTTTGTCATTTATTCTTCTCTTGTAGATCAGTTTGGGGTTTGTGGGTGCGGTTCTTGAGGATGTGGAATGTATGTTCAGCCTTGCCCAATAGTCCCAAGGAATTCATATTCTATTGGGCTGATTTAATTTCGAAATCTGAGATTTGGAAATTTATTACGGGTGTTGTAATGTGGTCCGTTTGGAAATGTAGGAATCAAATGGTATTTGAAAATGGAAGTTTGGATCAAATCTATATGTTTTTTTCTGGCTAGATATAGGGTGGCTGCTTGGTTCTTGGCAAAGAAGTTCGGGTTTCCTGTTGCACTTGATTTTCATGTAGGTGACCTAATGTTGGCCGATATGCACAATGGTTCGTTGAAGAGATCTCCTCCATTGACAGGTTGGTGTCCACCCCCTTCGGGGTGGTTTAAAGTAAATGTGGACGGGGCAGTGGGCTATGATTGGAGGTGCAGTGGTATCGGTGGGTTGCTTAGGGATGCTGAAGGTAAGCAGATGGGGTCTTTCTCGGTTGCGTCTGGACCTGGTCCTCCGGTCCTTGCTGAACTCGAAGCAATTCAAGCTGAGTTGAAGATGTTTTTAGACTCGAAGTGGAAAGATAAGGGGCGTCTCATTTTGGAGAGTGATTCTTTGGTAGCTGTGAGTTGGATTAATAACCCTGAAGATAGTCATGTTGTGTTTAGCATTCTGGTTAAGGAATTAGCTAAGAGTGTGTTGGATTCTAATGTGATGTTAAGGTTTGTTAAGAGAAGTATTAATTGAGAAGCTGATGGTTTAGCTAAGGCGGGTATTGGGTAATGTAGGCTGTGTTTTTGTTGTTTTTGGTCTTTGTTTGGTGTGTAAGTTATCCTTTGAGGGGAGAGGTGTTGGTTTATGAGAAAGGTTGTAATCTGGGGGGTTTACCTAGGTTGTACTCTATGTTTCTATTAATAAAACGTGGGCACTCTTTTTCTCCTTCCAATGTCCGTCAAGATACCTTGTAGCTTAACGGTTATGAAGGGGTTTTTTAACAAGGCCTTTTTCTTATAAGAAAAAAAGAAACAATTTTTGGTGAGTGTACAATAACACGAATATGAGATTGTACTTGTACCTGGCGAGAGATTGATACCTTCTTCCTGGAATAAAGCTGTATTTTCCTCTCTTGATTTCCTTCATCTTCCATCATTTCAACAGACTTAGCTGACTTGTTTAGTGGAGTAGTAGGCTCAGGTTCAGGGAATGGTGGTTCGCAAAGGATTGGTGTAGACTATAAAGAGGTAGACTTAGAAAGATAATTAGGATCAAGAACTGTCAGTGTCATCCTCATTCAAAGTCTCCCCTGAAGATGAGCAGAATGAAAAAAAAGAATCATTTTCGACAAAAACGACATCAGTTGAGACAATTTTTTTGAGAAGGTGGGTGATAGCATTTATAACCTTTTGAGTAGAGGAATACCCAACAAAGATTATTAGATGGGTAGCAGATCTGATTTTCCTCTAAGGTGAGAATGAATATGAACAAAGGCAATACACCTAAAAAATACAAGGGATAAGATTATTAGAGGCTGAGAAGTTGGGGAAAAAACCCTATGAGAACATCAGTCGAACATGCTTATGAAACAATTAGGTTCAAGTGACTTCTAGGAGATGATTTTTTTTCCGTTTGGCTACACCATTTTGCTCTGAGGTTGTAACACAAGAAGATTCATGAATAATTCTTGCTTTCTGAAAAATTGTTAAAAGAATTGGTAAAAGTAATCTTTTGCATCGGTTTTGAAAGTTTTAAATTCTATTATGGCAAGATTCATGTGGGGAGGGTCGGGTGAGAGGAAAAAGTTGCATTGGGTGAAGTTGTCTTCTGTATGTTTGCCTAAGAGTTGTGGAGGGTTGGGGATACCTAATCTGTAGTTGGTGAATAAAGCTTTATTAGGCAAATGGGTCTGGAAATTTTTGACTGAAAAAGATTCAGGATGGAAACATTTGATTTGTTGTAAATATAATGTGGATTGTAATGAAATTTTATTGAAGGAGGTCCCAACCCAAGCTTCTTGGTTGTGGAAGAATGTTGCCCAAAGTTGGATGAAAAAGGATGTGATGGGTGAGGCTACTCGGAATAAGTTGGTTTTGAAAGTTGGGGATGGAAAATCTATTACATTTTGGCATGACGTGTGGATTGATAGGGTGTCACTAAAGGAAAGGTTTCCAAGAATGTTTGCTTTATATGTTAATAAAGAGGGGAAAATTTCAGATTATGGCTCTTTCTGCTCTTCATCTTGGATATGGGATATCAAATGGAGGAGGAATTCAGAGGATTGGGAAGTTGATGTGGATTGAATTTATAAATTTATTGGATTCTGTGAAATTTGACCAAGAGTAGAGTTGATTGCTTATTACGGAAAGGATGTGGTGATGGGGTCTTTACGGTGAGGTCCTGTTTGAAGGGATGGTCCGAGATATTGGGGATTGAACAAAATTGGAATTGGATGGTTTGGAGTGGCCTTGTTCCTCCGAGGGTGGAATCTTTCCTTTGGCAGGTTATGATTAAAAAGCTGGATGTGAAGTGAGTTAGTGAAAAGGAAAATTCCAGGTATAGAGGATACGCTTTGCCCGCTATGCGGGTTGTTTCCTGAATCGGTATCGCATTTATTTTTTACCTGTAATATTTCTTGGGAGTTGTGGTGTGGGTTTTTGCGGTTTTGGAATCTTCAATCCTCTTTACATTTTGAACCTGATGTTTTTCTGCAAGATTGGTGGGGGTTGGTTGGGAATTCTGAAATTTGGAAGTTGTTTCTGGTGCTGTTTGTGGTTTATCTGGAAGTATAGGAACAAGTTAGTGTTTGAGGGAGGGTCATTGGACCGGATTAATCTTTTCTTCCTTGCAAGATATAGGTTGGTGGCCTGGTTCTCGGCAAAACATAAAGAATTTTTGGGGTTGTTTGACTGTCTTATGGGGGATCCTTCTATTGCAGATAGGTGTGGTAGACAGGGGAGCAAGGTGTTATATCGGTTTAGGTGGGTTCCGCCTCCTGCAGGCTTTTTAAAATTGAATGTGGATGGTGCTGTCACTGATGATTGGCTGAAAGGGGGCATTGGAGGGATTATTAAAGATTCAGGGGGTTATTTGTTGGCTTCATTCTCTGAGGCAGTTAGTCAGGGGCCTCCTACAGCTGCTGAATTGTTGGCAATTAAAAGGGGTTTGAATCTCTTTTTTTATTCTCAATGGAGTGGTACAGGAAGACTGATTGTTGAATGTGATGATAAGGCATATTTTCAGAGGGGCTAATTGGGAGGCGGATAAGTTGACAAAAGAGGGTATTGGATGAGTGGGGCTGTGTGTAGGCATTTTGTGTTAGATTTGGGGGGTTTTGTATTGTTTGATTTCTAGTGGAAGTAAGGCTCTGGTGTTACCTAAGATGTATTGTTATGATTGTTCAATAAAATTATGAGACACTCTTTTCCTCCTTCCAATGCTCGACGAAACTTTCATATTTCGTTGAGTATGAAGGGGGGTTTTAATGATGTCTCCCTATTCTATAAAAAAAAAAACGAAATCTCTTCATTTTGGTACCAAAGTAAGTGTTAACCATATTATAGAAGTTAAGAAAGACTTTGCTCACATCAGATTTATGTTTGAGGAGATAGATACATCTGACACGAATACAATCATCTATAAAAGAAACAAGCTATGGAGCAGCAAAAACATTGACAACAGTTGCTGGCCTCCAAATGTCACTATGTATAAGACTAAAAGAACAAGAGTTATTTTATTACTAAGAGGAAATGAAGCCCGTTTGTGTTTTGGCTATTTCACAATCAGTACCATGAAAAGAATCAAGAGCAAAACTGCTCAATAAAGAAGGAAACATAAACTGGATTATCCTAAAAGACTGATGACCTAAACAGCGATGATGAAGCCAGATTTTATCCTTATGAGATTGGGTAGACTCGGAAACAAATGATGTAGATGTAGGAATATCACCACCTGATAAACTGCCGAATAAACATAGTTAGGACTTTAATGTAATTTGACGGTTAATATTTTTTATCAACCATTTGGTGCAATTATCAGTTTAGTATAAAAATAGAAAATAATAATCGTGAGTTGAGGTTTAACATGATTTCTAACAAGTATCTCCAATGTTTCCTTCTTTTGTATCAGAAAAATCTGTGGAATGCAAGGGTAACAACATCAGAACTGCGGCATTCTGTCACCCTCAAGAGAATTAAGTTGCTATTGCTGAGGCAAAAGTTGAACTTGACTTCCATCCTGAAAAGACAAGTAAGTTTCACAACTTCAAGTTTCTCAAAGGATTGAACTAAACCCCTGTAGACTTCTTCAAACAAATGTATTTATCGTATCATGCATGTATTTCATTTTTGTATCAATGGATTTACCAAAGTAGGACTTGACCTTATAATGAATAACTTTTAATAAGTCTCTTGCAATGGTCAAAGTGGGCTGCCTGGCCTTTAATATTTTGAAATCTGCTTAGGAGCAGTTACAATTCCATTACACCATGAAATGAGTCGGTACTCAATATTTTTACTGATTAATACACATAAAACATGGCAAAAAAAAAAGATGAAGAAAATTCCATATATTATTCTCGTCTTCCGTAGAGAACTGGTCACTGTTGGATTTATATTTAAATTTCGTGCACCTTCTGGTTTTGGAGGAAGTCAGAAAGCAAAAAAGAAACCTAGTCAAGAAGAGGAATCCTTTTACTGTTATATTTCATTCCCAAAACGTAAACGGCTGGTGGTGGTTCGATAATATGACTTGTCCTTAGATCTTCTGTTGCCCTTCCTCACTCCGTGCAAGTTAGAACAGGCCTAATCCTTCCCAATCTCCATTACAAGATGCTGGCTTTTATAGCATGAATTGTCGCCATGACATAAATTTATAATTGGTGAATGTAGATAGCTCATTTAGAAGTGTGGGCCCTTCTCGAAAGAGATCACTCTAGCTCCTTGCTAGGAGCAACTGAAGCTTTAAAGGCTAGTACTCTTCGACTTCCAATTGTTGGAAAAGCCACAGTAAGTTTCTTCCTCTTTTTCCTTCTACTTTTCAATGTGCAATGTGTTAATGATTCAGTTAGTGACTATCAGTGTGGTTTAAAATTTTGCTCTTGTTTTGTCTTTCTGTTCTCTTATAATAGGTTGATATCCAAAATCTGAAGGATGCTGTCAGTTCAGCAATTGAGATGATGCAGGCAATGGCATCTTCAGTATTCTCACTATCATCCAAGGTAAAATTCATTAATTCAATTTTCTGGACATTAGCCTTCCAAAATAAAAACCATTAAGTTATTTTATGTGGTATTTGTTTCTAATCCTTGAGTTCTTTACAAGCCAGTTGTAACTTGTGAAGTCGTGGTCAGAGGCTCAGAGCTCTATAGTTAGCTCTTAATTGACAATTAGATAAAATTTGATTACAGCTGCGGAAAATGGAAAGCTCTCTGAAATGAGAGATTAAAGCACTCAACCATAAATAATAGCCGTGAAACTAGATAGACAGTGGAAGTATATATGTTACCATCCGTAGTGGGCCTTAAAAGCAGAGATGCGATATTCCAATTCGGTTGCTTTCTGTTATGGGAAAGAGAACTGCTCACTGAAAGATAATGCTGAAAGAAGGAAAGTTGATAGAAAAATCCTTTGCGGCTGATTGGATTCTTTGCCTTGCTTTTCCTATATAAAAATCGGATCAGACGTTTTTGTCAACAGGAACTACAATTATTCATTATCAAGAGATAGTAATCTCCATCTAGAAATATATTCCTTGTGTTTGGCCTGAACTTGCATTTGAAAAGGGCAAATCTACCTAATTATCTTTTGTCCCGTGCAGGTGGAGGAAATGAATTCTTTGGTAGCAGAACTTGTTAGCTTGGCTGCAAAGGAAAAGGTTTTGCTTGAACGATGTAAAGAGTTTTTGTCCACAATAGCATCCATTCAGGTCGAAAATGGTGTTTTGTTTTATGTTCCAGTCTTTTTTCTGCTTTCATCTGCTCATGCGGCTCATTATGAATATTTTCAACAGGTTAAGGACTGTAGCTTAAGGTCGCGTATAGTACAAGTAAACCGCATTTCCACAACCAGCAACCTGACCACGCATGTGTAGAACTAATCTTTTTTGACAACTCACCTAAACGCTAACATTACACCCGAGCTCATGTTTCTTACAATAGGCGGAGGCAGCACCGGACAAAATCACAGCAGACTGAATACATCTTAGGTTTGTCTTCTCATTTTAGCAGTTTTAGAACCAGTTGTCTTATGATCAAGTGGCCTTTCCCTTAAGCTGATTTCTGTATACAAGAACTCGCCGATTTTTTTGGTCTTCTTCTTTTATTAGGTAAAAAGAAGCATGTATGTATAAATATGTAAGTTCATCCGATAATTGATTATCATGTATTTCGTAGTATGATCTTCTTTCCCCATTTCTCTTTTATTCATTGAACTGCATCCCCACGTTGATGTTGTGTTGATAGTGTAATCAGGAACACAAATCATGTTTCCTCTTCGAATCGAATAAGCCTTATTGATTGAACCACTGTGTCCGGGAATTTCTTTTTGGTCATTTGGGGTGAGATTCTCAATGCTTGAAACATATTGAATGTTGGGACAAATTTTGTTTCCCAAAACTGTTAATGGAGATGGAAATGGATAAATTGTGTTTTCTATTTAAGATAAATCGAGAAGGAAACTTGAAAACCATAAGGAGCATTGAAGCGTCATCTTGAGTAAACAACATGAGGGATGGATCCACCATTTTCATTTCAGTTTCGTCAAGACCATTTAAGAAAGCATAAAAGTGATGGGATCCGAGACCATTGCTTTTTAACTTTTTCTTTGGCTTCATCACTGCAGACGGCAAAATGAGATACCAAAGACACCTATAAAAGTACAAACTCAAGGATGTGGTCCGAAAGCCTTCCACTACTTTTGTTGGGTCGAATTTTAGTTGCTATACTCAGATTTGGGGTTTAATCTCTCTACTTTTTTTTTTAATTCGGCATAATTTAATCCCTTTAATTAATAATGTCACTAGTTAGTCCAAATAGGTAATACTGTTTATTATTTTGATTAAGACGTAGACGTAAAATTTTCTCAGAAACATTGCTTCCATCTTAATTTGACATATGCTAAGTAGTGGGTTTGTCCAATAGGTGTCAAGTGTCATGGACCACTCGTATTTATCTCACAATGATACATATACAAACCCATGTTTACTCTTAGTTAGGGTCACCCTTTTTCTCGTTTATATATCTATTATCTCATTTTTTTTGTGTATTCCAATGAGTCTTTCATGGTTCTCGTATGAAATCATTTGTGATTTGATTTAAAAAAATTACGTGCTCTTGTCACTCTCTAAACATTTATTATAAGGAGACCTCAAACAACCGGCATGATCAAGGATAATCTTGAACATCCACCAATAAGGTCCACATCCCATGATGTCTTGCCTCACGGCTTGGTGGAACCTAATACCATGCCCACGAATAAATATTGCTTCTCATGTGCCAGAAGCCAAAGACATTACTTGATAGTGTACTACCACTTAGTAGGATCACTGGTAGGTCAATACTCGGTCGCCCCACGCATGGACACCCAACATCATCCTCATGTCACGAGGCATATTCTAGTGCACTGTTCCAGCTTCGACACACCTGCTCATCCAAGAGTTGTTCATCCGTCTATCGCTCGTCTCATCTAACGGTCATCTACGTTGGTACCATCTCATGATCTCAAAAGCATTATTTTGTGGGTGGAAGATCAAATGAGGCCTAATGAAAACTAGAATTTAATTCCGTAACTCAACAGCACGGATCGTCTGTTAACTTTGAGCCATACTCGAGGAGACATCGTACCATCCACTAGGTGGTGTATCACCTATCCCATGGCTCGAGGTATCATACTTTGCTGTCATAGCGGCATCAAGGCATACCAATGTCAAGCCATGACACCACGCCTTTAATTATCAACATGACTAATATGTAGCAAAGGTTGTACTTTCCCAGTTAAAATATAAGCAACATGCAATGAATGACTGCCTGCTCTGTGTGTGTATTCGTGATGCATCCCTCAACTTCCATTATACAGTAACCATTTGTTCCTTACAGCACCGTTTGGTTCATGACTATATATGACTTTCATTTTTGCTAAATCAACATGAAACTAGTTTTTGAATTTAGTAGCAGCCCGGAAAAACCCACCAAAAAGCAACCTACTATGTTTCCCTTGCATTTCTACTTTAAGAAACTGAATGTCTTCTATTTCTGGATGGTGTTGATTTCGCTTCTTCAGGATTGGCCGAGCCGAGACTCTTCGACGAATCCGAACCACTGTTTTCACCTTTGCTTGACCGTATCTTTGAAAATATCTCTTGGACTTGAATAAACTTTTCACTCTACTAATGGTGGCTTTGTCGACGCTATTTCTGTTATCACCACCGTTTCTTTCACTCCTTCCTATACCGCTGCCCATCCTCAAGGCGGCTATTTCCCCTTTCAGGGCCTTGAGTTCCTCGGCTGTGGCCACTGCATCCCAATCTTCCTCCGGGTTGGTTGCTGCTGACCTTGAGCTCCTTTGAGA
The DNA here is from genome assembly GCF_006381635.1 of Hibiscus syriacus. Lineage (NCBI taxonomy): Eukaryota > Viridiplantae > Streptophyta > Magnoliopsida > Malvales > Malvaceae > Hibiscus > Hibiscus syriacus. Next base: position 679,190 of record NW_024062693.1, on the reverse strand, counting down.
TCCGATGTTTAGATCCTTCAGGCCTCTAGGTAAGTCGGGAGTACTGCTTCCTGATGAAGCAGTAGCCCTCACTTGCTCGAAAAAGAGGACCTGCACAACTACACGCATCGGGAGCCTCTCGTTTTGCACGGCGTGCATACATACATCAACTGATAGTTTCTTGCAGTCCATTAACTTGCATATTCTTTTCCTCTCACTCTTGCTGATCCCTGGGTGTTTCTGCCTTGAAGCCGAGTAGAGCTAAACGTGTGTTCGAGTATAATGTAATTACGATTTGATGAACATCCAGAGAATAGACTTCGGCAAGATTCTCACCTTGAGATACATGTCAATGGCTCGGTAAATCCCATCGTGAGCGGGCCGAGAGATGCAAGACACCGTTTCAGCAAGGTCTACAAACTTTGACAAGGGTAAATTAGGATCCTTTGCGATTTCAGCAAGGTATGCATCTATCAATTTTGCCACCATCAACTTGGAAGCATCGGTTAAAATTCCAGGTCTTAGTATTTCCTGGACCTCATTTTCTTCCGACTCGAGATCAGCATTTTGATCTTGCATCAGAAACTCTTTCACTATTTTCTGTACCATATCAACATCATAAATTACATCTTCCCCTTCACCTGCTCGTATTAAAAGATCGTTTACAGAAGCCTCCTCCAATTGCTGTCCTATTCGCCTCACCAGTTGTTCCTGAGCCATTTCTCCCGAGTCAGCAACGATGGCTGCTTTCAATAACTTCAGCAAGAAACCGCAAGATACACTTCCTTTCTCTACAGGCAACAACCAGACAATTGTGTCAACTGTCGATCTATACTTAACGCCATCCCCTGAATGGATCCCACCCTTACTGAAGCCAGGCAACCTTCTGTAAGAATAAGCTTTCAAAGCTTCTCCGATCACTTCATGAGACAGTATTCCTTTTTGTTTAATATTCATTATGACACGCTTATACAGATCTATTTCAAGTTCACACAAATCCTCGACCCACCAGTCTTTTGGCACAGGTCGGCTTCTGAAACCATTAGAGTTTGGATCGTTCCCGTTTTCCTCTGGGAGCTTCCTCCGGTTATAAGTGTAGGACCAATCGACCTTGGAAACACCAATGCAAGCCTTGGTAGCTATCGCATCGATGCAAAGACTGACCACCTTCAAGTCCTCAGAAAATGGTAACATAGATTTCGTGGCCTGAAGAACAATGATTGAATCCTTCCAGGTGTGGAAGAAGCTTGAGTTGAGGAAGACATCGATCTTGTAAATTTGGTTCCCTTCTTCAATAGTCTCATACATTCCTAGGTACTCAGCTGCACATCGAGCAGCGACAACATTGTAAGGATTAAGGGTGACAGTCATGCCGTAACAAAACTTGGCACATATCTCGAAGGCAACTGGACCTCCGGGAATGTCGAAAATCCGAACATCATTGTTTTCCTGATTTCCACTTGCAACCAACTTTTGCAAGTACGCACTTTTTGACAGAAGAGGGAACTGCATGTATATTCATAAAGGTATAAGTTCAGATTTCATGCAAGGAATACTGTAATACATTCCAGCAAGGACGTTATGTTCAAAGACGATGCTTGACCATATATGGAAATTTACGTAAACCGGAAGAAAATGCAGACCTTGTGCAGATAAAACTTGACATCCCCTACAATGACAGTTACGTCGGTTGCCAACTCGCTTGCCACATACCTGGCACGAAGATATAAGTTTAAAAGCATCAGAACCTCAAAAAATGCACACAGGCCAGACAGACAAAATTATATACACATGTATATAAACTCTACTATGGATTTTCACGTTTATAATACTCAAAAGTATTTAGCTTCGGGTTGTACCCAACACAGTGACCTACACCAGAAATCAAACACCGGTCCGTGGTATATTTATCTAATTAAGAAAAAGCGATTTACATTCGCAATAAGCAGCAAAACGAATACATGTGATGCCTGTGGTGCTCTGATGTATAGGCTACAAGGTTACGATTTACGAGATGTATTTAACTTATAGATGATATAAATAAACCGAGAGCCGTAAAACATGATACAAATACTTGAAGAAAGTAGTACAAAATTGACACCAATACATTACCACATCAGAGAAGAGTACATGAAGAAATAGAATTCAGATTTCATCACGGCAAGATTAGAATCCAAAGAAGGGGCAATCACATCTAATTTTAATCAGATGTTGTTATGATTAATTTAATTTTGAACCTCATACGGCATTCCTGAGTATGTTATTGCTTTAACAAATTCAGGGTCGAATACATCACAGTATCCGATGAGAAAGAACATGATTATAAAGAACCAAAAGTGGAAGATTAACCGTATCTTCATAACCAAAAGTTAAACCACCTATTGTTGGATATCAAGGATCGTGAATTTGAATTCATAACCCATTTGCGTGACGCACAATCAGATTTAGTATAACCCGAATTTGCTGAAGGCCAGAAAGTATAACATAAACACAAGGAACCATAGAGGATTTAACTGAAAAAGGGATCAGAGGTCAAAACCAAAGAAGAATAGCCGGATTTTCAAGGATATCCACCACTTAGGATAGAAAACACTTGAATGATGAGATGAGAGGGTGCATTTAAAAAAATTCTAAGCAGCTAAGTATGGTAGCACAAAGAGGAGCATAACAAACCAATGGCCAACAAAAGCTGTGAATCACATCAAACGCTCTGCAGCATACCGATAAACAGTCATCTAGAAAAGGACGAAAAATTCAGTATAGTCCCAAGAAGACTCCTAGTTTAAGCATAATAGACAAAGAGGCTAAGTTACCCCAATTGTTGGATATCCGAGTATGCGGTTGAAATGAACAACAATAATTGACTGAGGCAAAAGATTATCACTCAATGGTCTTATGCAAGAGTTAATGGATTGAACAACATAGTGGACATAGTTTTTTTTTTTTGGGGGGGGGGGGAGACAAATGATAGATTGCAAAAAGGGTCCAAGAGATCTCACCTCACATTGTTCCCATCGCTCTGAAAGGTATCTGGCTTTGATCCAAGCTTCATAAACTTCATATTGACAAACAATAGAACCCTTTCCCTCTCTAAAACCTCAAAAACAATATTCTTATACGCTCAGCTACTCGCATAAACAATGAAACATAACATCGACTCGAGGAAAAACTTACCAGAAGTAGTAACCAATGCCCCAACTGTGGGGACCAAGCTTTCCAAATTCAATCAGTTTTCGTGAGTCTATAGACTAAAGGCCGACCCAGAGGAAGGAACGGGATATATGCTAAGGAGGAGTATGACCGAATCTTGACAACGATCTGAATAAGAGAGCAAAACAGATAACTGGAGAAGGGTGGTGGGACTTTGAGTAATAATTTAACAAAGGTTCTCTTGAATGGCAAGAGAGCCAAGGAAGAGGTTGTTTCCTTTGCTAACGGCAAGCCCACCGAGTCCGGGCGCACTCGGTCAACTCAGGAGACATAAACAACACTCTTTACACTAAAACAATTCCCAAAACCACAGATTATCACAAGCACCAATCTGCTTCACCTCCACTCCCCCCCCCACTATTTATTTATTTCACACTGTTTACTATGTTCCTTTGTTTCCCCCTTATATATATATAAGAGATTCATATCACCAGGACCCTTTAAGGCCCCTTAAAGCTTCAAGTTCCAACTTTGACATATACTGATCAAATATAATAAATAAGTATGTATATTTCTTTTACCGTTGAAGGCTGAAATCCTGCAATGGAAAATAGCATATTGGTATCAGTTAAAGAAACCACCAAAACGGTAGACAACAAGCATCTACCTTTATTATTATAATAATTCTTCCAGAGTATGGGAATCTATGAAAAAGGATAACAAAAATTATAAAACGTATTATAGTAATGAACCATCAAATATCAACATCCAACAACAACAATAAATATCTATTCACAATTTGGAACTGAAATCTGAGGAATCTACATCTGCCAGAATAAATCACGGAAATCTAATTAAACAACTCCAAATTCCAACACTCCATATCAGATTACTTATATTTTCTGTAAAAATAAATAAATCACAAACACCTCACCACCGCCACAAGAATGGGAAATTACCGAGGAATTTACCCAAACATTGCAAGGAACTTGTGTCAAATGCAGGAAGTAATGAAATTTACACACGAAACCCAAAAACTACAAAAAGAACAGAATTCAAACAAGATTCGGTTTTTGAAGAAAAGGCCAAGATGTTGGCAAAATTACTCACGAACCGAAAAAAACTTTTGATGCTTTGGGCAATTTCTCTTTATCAATATGGGTGAAGAAAGTAGCTTGGTTTCTACTGGGTTTTTTGGGGGAAAGAGCAAAGCATTAACACACTCAACATGTAATCTCAGTAAAGCAGGCCAAAAGGCTGACACTTGGCGTTCTTGTTGGCTTCCATTCAAATCAGATGAATTTTTCCGACCAAAATCAAAAAAGAAGGCAGCATGGCTCGATATAAAATTGGAGTAACAACATTTTCATATTCCCCAGTTGAACACTTCCTATCAAAGTAAAAACTTTGGACATGTATCTGTATGAAAATCCCACACATATTGCTGACTGTATCACACTGCATATAATACATATAAACCCTAGAGCTAGATCTTCTCATATATTAAAAAAAAAATGGGTTTTTAAGGCTTTCTTAACATACACTTGATTCCTTGTCTTCTTTTTCAATTTAACCAATCTTCATGGGCAGAATTTTTTACCAAAAGTCATCCTGCGGTTGGGGGATTCCGATGAGATCTGCCTAATTTTGAACATAAAAGGGTTAATTCAACCAGGCATCTTCAAACTATCTTTCTAATTTTAAATTAGTCTTTAAATTTTACAGTTGTTTGATTAAAGTTAGTATTATATCAATTAGATCACTTCATTGATCTAAAGACAACTTGGGCACTAAATATCTTATCGGATCTGATATGATGATGCATATTTAGAACACATGCATAGTTATTGTACGAAGAGTTTGGACATGACACAATTAAAAAAAATGTCTATTTTTTAACATGTCTTATATAATGATGGTAATTTGATTTAAATTGAATGAGGTTTGATAGGATATGATCTTATTGAATTAATTAGACTGGACTCAAATTAGGTCGAATTTTATGAAGGGTGAGATCGAGTCGAATTTGGATTTAGGATATAAAAATCTGACCTGATCCGACACAAGAAAATGATATAATTTTTTATATATTTAAAGATAGTTATTATAATACTTTTCTCCAATTAGGTCCCTATTTTGTCAAATAAAAATAATTTTTTATATATTTATGTTGGATCGAGGATGCGAGTTTTATCACCGAATTTAAGTTGAGTTTTAGGACGGATGAGATCTCCCCCAACTCAGGTCAAGTCAAATTAAAGTAGATGAGGTATGGTTCTTAAATAGAGTGGTGTTGATCAAAAACCTGATCTAATCTGACTTTTAACCGTTCCTAGCTCAAGTTCTAATTATCTAAGTAATAAATATAAAATTATTTAAAATTTGATTTTATATGTTAAAAATATACTTTAATTCAAATTTGAATTAATGTATCTCATCAAAATTAACAATTAAATTAAAAAGAATTTAATAAATATATATTAATGCTTTGAACATGAATTATCTCGAAGGGAATAAAATTGTGTAGCATAAAACCATATGCTAGCGCCTAGCGGTGGAAAAGGAGGTCCCAATCTGTCTACTTTGACCCTCCGCATGCTTTTACAAGTTTATTTGATCTGTTTTCCCGCATTTGCCAAACTTAAGTTTGACCCAAATCAATCCCAAAAGATTTTTTATTGGACCAGAGGATTAATGCAAGTCAATTATGGGCTGAAAATCTTATTAATTGACCTTAGTAATTATTATAAAATCTTATTAATTGACCTTAGTAATTATTATTCTTTCAAATTTTAGATTCGAGCATCTATATTTGTAAAATGTATATACATTATCTATAATTAATAAATATTTTGAACAGATATTATCTTTTAATCATCCTAAACTATTTGAATAAAAGGATATTATTGGGGGGGGGGGGAATACATAACATAAACATTAAGATCTAAACTACGGCTAATACAGCTCATTAATTAGTGTACGTTAAGGGAAAACAAAATAATAATAATAATAGTAAAAGAGCTTACTTGGTCGGCGACTAACGCAAATGCACATAACATGCACGTCTTAAAAGATTTAATTTTTTTTAATCATGCCAACCAGTTGATCACCCTTATTTGTTTTTGTTTCCATGCATCATGCCATACGTCACATGCATAGATTCATCCATCATGTCATACGTCACATGCATAGATCCATCCATCATGCCATACGTTACATGCATAGATCCATCCATCATGACTTGTTTATATTTTAAAAACTATACTATATTTGTTTGATTAATTATTGAGTACGACGCCAAAAAAAAAAAGTCATTTTGTTTTGTTCTAGTTTAGTCGCATTTAAACTATCTTCTCGTTTTCCCTTTTAGTTGTTTTTTCAAGATTTAATGTGGAACTGAAAATTTAAGTGAAAATATCACGGGTTATTGTCTATCACCCGATATGCCTAAAGACATGCTCGATGAGTGAGAGATCGGATGATAAATTCATGTGTCATTCTATATATTTTCATTATACGTTCATTCTAAAGTATGTATGATAGGATGTGTAGCAATAAATGTCATCCGTTTTAGGTAGTGACGAATCCTCAAATATTTTTTAAGATGGATACACATGAACTACCAACATAAGCTTTTCGAATGGGTGATACAATTAAAATTTTAGGGTTGACACAAATAAGACTTCAAGGTGGGCAGTATCCAATGGCGGTCTACGTGTATATTAGGATGGGCATGTGCCCACCCTAAAATCCGAATTTCTTTATGTTCGTTCTTGATTTTACTCAAGATGTTCACTCTAAAATTTCATTTGTGCATGCCCTCATACAAAAAAAATCTATTATTAGTATATGTATGCCCATTCTAAAAAATATTATTAGACTTACCAGTGGCAACATTAGTAAAATAAGAAATTAACTGAAGAAATTTTAAATTTTAAGGTGGGCACATTCCACCTTCAAATATATGTGGCTCCGCCGTTGGCTTTAAATTTTATATTGCTCAAATAGATGTGTCGTTGTCGCTTACCATTATTACAATTGGTGTTTGATCTATCTATTTCATTTGTTATTTTTTTTAAATATCAAACAATGATTAATGAAAATTCTTTAATCTTGTTTGTGATCAAACTAATAAGTTCTATTATTAATATATCAAATAATAGTTCATATAAGATACTAATAAATATTTTTAAAATGATATTTTTATTAAGAAAATATTGAATAACATATAGACATGCAAATAAATATGCATCAATCCGCATCAATCACATAAATATCTTTATATGAAAAGCAAACATTTTTTTAAAAAAAATTAATCAGAATTAGTATTTTAATTCATTTATTATATTTTATTTTCAAACGTAATTATGATAAAATTTTAAAATAACTTTAATTACCAAAATTTGTGTCAAGTCAACATGGATGGGTACATTTTCTGAAAAATTAACAAGATAAAAAAATAATTTACTAAAAAAACTGTTGGTTTTTTTTGTCAATAGGCAAACAATTTAATTAATCAGTCTAATAAGACATAGAAGTATTTTTAGGGATCTACGGCATTTGTTAAAGTGACTTGAAATTTATCACATCGAGATGACGAGTTTTAAAAATATTATTTTATTCAAACTTTTTAGTCCGATTTGATAAAATTTAATTAAAAAGATATGTTTTATTGAAACTCGTCACTTTGACATGGTGAATTTAAATAAAAAAATATTATTTAGACAAATCTTGTCACCTAAACGTGCCGAGCTTTTTGAATAATGTAGTAAATATCGTATATTTCTAAATAAACTTCTATATATTTTATTGGATTAATTAATAAAACAGTTTACCCTATTGGGCAAAAAAAAACTAAATATTAACCATATACCTAGGGATGACAAAAAAACCCGAACCCGATGGAGAAAACCGAAAACTGAATTAAGCGGGATGGGGAAAAATCGTTTATGTTAAACGGGGACGGGGACGGGGAAAAACCGTTTATGTTAAACGGAGACGGGAACGAGGAAAAACCGTTTATGTTAAACAGGGATGGGGACGAGTTTAGTAATCTCAGCCCCGATTACTCGGCTCGATACCAGCTCGATAATATTAAAAATAATTTATATATATATAATATTAATAAATTTAATTTAAATTAAAAAAATATATATAATATATATATATTTAATTTAAATATATATACCCGGCCCGATACCCGTTTAAATAACCGTTTATGCTAAACGGGATATCCGTTTCCCAGCGGTTTTCCCCGATTACCCGATGGGGATCCCCGTTTAAATCCCGCAATTTTTAAGCGGGGACAGGTACGGATTTTTTAAACGGGGATGGGGACGGGAGATCAATACCCGGCCCGAACCCGACCCGTTACCATCCGTACATATACCACCGGTGAAAAGAATGGTAAAGAAAGATGCTAAAACTTGTCCAAAACAGACCTAATATTGCTTACAGGTGCCACTTGCTAATAAATTAGGTCAATTTGCAAAAGGAAGCATTTCAGATCTAAACAACAACGAGCATACCAGAGACTTGGTTCGTTCAACTTCATATAGCTAGCCTGCCAAACTAGAACGCCGTCCCTATCACTCTCCTACTAAGCTTTTGGAATATACATATATGGGGGCTGCTAGTTCTTTATTATTTCTTTTTTGGAAATAAGCATAGATGTTAGATACGGATAGAAACTCGGGCCAAGAGGCTGAGGCCACATACAGTTTACAAGAAAACGAAACTTGTACTTATAATTATCGATTCCTCGGATCAAATTGATTATAGATCTAATTAATTTAAATCAGTTCATAGTAAATTAAAAATAAAACAGTTACGATAATATATAAAGACTTGTATAGACTTTGATGGCTGTTTGCAATTACAATAATATATACAAATTTGGTAGAGCTGTCATGCCACCCATATAATTATCGTTAATTGGTGAGTGTAAAATATTATAAAACTCTTAAATAAAATATAATTTATCAATAATTAGATTATTTCCAGCATCACTAGAGTAGAGAAAATCTTCATTTGGAGATGAATTTCAACTCCACTCATCTCCACTTTCAACGCTAGAGTAGAAAAAAAGCTACAATAATACTCTACATCTATAGTTGCATTGTAACTAAGCTACATATTTTTTTATTTTATTTTGTTATTTTTTTTTTCCTTTTCTTTATTACATTATTTTTCTCTTATTCTATCTTTTAAATTTTTTTATTGTAATTTCTACGCAATAAAATAAAACTTAAACATAATATAATAAATTCAAGTATTAAATTGCAAGATAGTTAAAAATACATTGAAACTGGATAAATAAACATACTAATAGTTAAATATTGTGAATAAAGTAGAGTGGTGATAATGTAGAGATAGTGCTGGAGATGAATTACTGTTTCATCTTTAGAGTAGAGATAGAGATGTTGTAGAGTAGAGATGAGGGCTAGAGATGACCTTAGATATATAGAATTTAGGCATCATTAAACCAACATTTTACACATGATCAACTCAATGGGGGTTAATTTCCTCCCGCACGCAGAGAACACTGAAACTATATTATTCTTATATATATATATATATATTTACTAGTATTTTAAAACAAAAACTGAGTCATGTCTCGGAGTGGTAAATTGGAGATGGATCCAAGTGTACTCAGCTTTGGAGTGGATAGCGTAGAGTATTAATTAACATGGGGAGTTTAAACAACTGGAAAGCTTATTTTACGTGGAGGAGGACAGACAAACTCTCCAAAGTAACGTAGCTTGAATGTTGCGTTGGCCATTTCCTTAACTTGCAATCCTTTTGACGCCCGCGTTTTGTGGAGCAAAAAAAGAAAGAAAATCAGTAGGAAAGTAATAAGGAAAAGGCTAAGATTATACAGGCTGATGACACATAATATGATATTTTTAACCTCTTTCTTTTCTTTATTTCTTTAAGTGTTATTTACCAATGAAACAATCCATGTTTTGCTTAGTCTTCTATTTGAATTTTGAAATAACTTGCAAGTAATTTCCTCTTTCTAATGAGATGTTGTATTTATCTGAATTTTCAAATCCAATCCTGGTGGCGTTTAATTTGAATAGAGGGTCTCCAGCTTGTCACGAATGTCTCCCAAGGCACGCAAAAGGTAGTGCCCAAAATAAGGCTATTATTTATTATTATTATTATGAGGATGATCAACATGATTATGATCCATTGATCGTGCCAACATGTGCATTAAAAGCATTAAACCACAGGGCGGATGGGGTCGAATCATAATACACTTAGCCCCCTCTCAACCGTGAACCACATCTTCCTTAACAGCTACCGGTTTTCCTATCCAAAAACAAAACCCACCGCTATGGCTGTGTTCATACGGTTGAGTTATATAAAAGATTTCATCATATCTAAACTCATAAATGTTTGTTTCGGAAATCATTTTATATATAAAGAATGAACCAATGAATTGGCAGCGTCTGACTACAAAGATCATTGTTCATCAACAATGAACAAATTCATCCAAAATACAAATCCCAGAAAGAAAGAAAGAAAAAATTAAATCAAGACAAATCAATCTGATTCCTTATTGACTATGGAGAAACGTGGCTTCTTTGTCGGCAATGGGCTTTCGACCTCTTCTTCTCCGTATATTTGACCGAGTCTTCCTTCCTTGTTTTCCCCGAAGAACTCCGGTAAGGCGGGTAAGTTTAGGTCAAAGTCAAAGTCAAAGTCGGGGGCGCGGTGGCTTTGGACCAGAGCGCCGCCGTCTGATGACGTCACCCCACTGACGCTGACGCTAGCGCTACCTGTCTTGCTATTGTTGTTGCCTCCTTCGTAGTGGCAGCGTTTGTGGCCTCCCAAGGCTTGGCCTGTAGGGAAACTCTTGTGGCAGATGGAGCACTCGTGAGACCTACCGCTACCGTTAGTCCCGCTGGTGGTGGTTGTTGTTGTTGTTGATGGATTATCAACGTTGATGGTGGTAGCAGCCGCATCGGCGGAGGGTTTGCGGTGGCTGGCTTTATGCCCACCCAGAGCTTGATAAGAATTGAAAGCCTTGCCGCAAACGCTGCACTTGTAAGACAACTTCAAAGTCGGCGGCGGCGGTGATGAAGAGGAAGGCTGAAGACGATCACGATCACCGGCAGAGCGGCCGCGAGCGAGCATGATGAGACAGAGAGCGAGGTACTCTTCTTCGGCGGTGGGTTGGATTTCAGCAGCCTCAACGTCGGCAGGAGACTCGCTGCGTGGGCGTTTAGAACGTTTTCCCTTCTTCCAGGACTCGATGTAGCTGTTGTCGACGTCGTCGTATTTGTTGGTGAAAGGGGTAGCCATGGTAGGAGAATTCAGAGCTTCGAGAGCCATGTATGAATTGTGTGTAATTGTGGGAGAGTAAGTGGAAATGGAAGGGGATGTGTGTTTATATAGGAGGGAGGTGATAGCTAACGAGTGAAGTGGGTCAACTACGAGGAATGGGGTACCCTTTAGATTCTTCCACACCTTTTGTACGACTGCTTCCAAGTCAATTCAATGCTACTCCTATTCATAATTAACCATTTACAACTGGTAAACCAAGCTTTGTGCTTATTTGCGTGTTCACCACGACTCCTTTGGTCCAAATCTCATCCCATTTTGGCATACATCTAGAACTACTCAATTTCTTCATTATTTATCAACTCAGTTGGTAGAGCACAAGGTTTTTAATCTTGAGGTCGTGGGATCGAGTCTCATGGAGGGCATTTCATAATTTGGAGGTCTCCTATGAAAGTTGTTCTCAACCTAGTGTTGGGAGCAGCCTACTATCTTACCTCCCCTTACCCCATTACATGGAACAAGGGACAGTCATTTCAGTTTCATTCTTTCATAATATTAAAATTTAAATCTATTCAAATGGGTTTAACATTTTATATCACTAAATCTAACTCCTAATAAATTAGTTTCTCCATTTATGCCAAAATTATAAGATTAGAATATGTAACTATTGAGTTAAAGTTAAACTAATTTTACATTATTCTTTTTTATATTTTCATACATAGTGAAATGAAATAAATTCCAAAAAATGGGATACTTTTTGTAACTCTAAAACTGTTTGCATTGTCAGTGAAGAAAATGCTTTTGCCGCAGCATCTGTTCTTTCTTTCACTATTAAAAAAATTATAAAACAAAAACAAAAAATAGTTTCCAATTCCACCAGTATTTCTCAATGACTGCAGGTACTAGCCAAACAAAGAAGTTGTTAGAAAAAGCCAAAAATATACAGAAAAATCAGTTCAGGTGACGTGTTGAAACGTAACTGGTTGAGGGAAACATCAGTATCTTTTTTGTCATGAAAATGTGCTAGATTTTGGTAGTTCATCGCTGGTTGGCCTATAGAAAGATAGAAAGAAATTTCAATTTATTGGCCACGTGTGCAACTGGAACAGAGGCATTACCAGTGTTACCCCTTTTGAAATTTCAATTTATTCACAAATAACGAAGAAATTTCTAATCTCTAAAACAGACTTTACAAGTGTTGTAGAAAAAAAATAAGATTGTGATAATTTTAGATGATTTATTCATTCTGATTTTAAATAGAGGATTATGATTGATAATTTTAAACACGTGGTAAAGAATATATGAGTTGAAAAAGGATGACAAAATTAGCTTTTTTTCTCTTTAAATTTATGTAATAATTTATATGATATCTCTTAGCATTATGTTAGGTCTCAAATAATAATAGTTAGTTCTAAGTTAATAAAGTAAATTGATATAGTATCAAATAATATATTTAACTCTAATAAGTCATATAAAGAATAATAATGCAAGAGACTTGAGCAATTAGGAGATATGAAAATTCGAAAGCTTTTAAAATTTTTGAAGACTTCAATAAACTGAAGAGTGACAACAGAGATAGTAGATGGAAGGATTGATTTGTTAAAGATGAAAGTATTGAGGGTATTTACGTAAAATCACAGTGGAGTGGAGCTCTGAGTAGGAAGAGTGCAGTAGTAGAAGAGAGTGGGGGGAAAACAGAAGTTTAACAGAGCGCGAAACCGACAAGCAATACGGCACGCAACGCGCTTTGATTAGGCGGGAGACTTACACGTGGAACGCTTTCGGGTCTCCTTTTTGAACAACTTTCAGGTGGTGAATACTACGTATCCTCACACCACCTAACCGACTGCTAATCGATCCTTCGTTGTGAATAAAAAGATTCCCACATCATACCGTCCATTTATTGGGAGTCTCCGCCATGGGGCCACGTGGCATCTCCATCCACCCGACACTCAACCAATAAAAGGTGGGCGATTGTAGTGGCTGTGAAGTGTGTTGGCAATGGCTTTAGGTTAACGTACGAGTTTGGCCGTGATTTGGACACGTGTCCGTAATGATAAAAACTTAATTGCACCTTTTTTTACCATGCCTCCATGACGCTTCTTGGACCGATCTGGAAACAAAGTATTTGAGTTTCAAACGTTGGGATGCGCTGTTGGAAAAGTCTTATCATAATTTGGCCTTATCAAAGCTCAGAAATGTTAATGTTTACCAATAAGATTAGTTACGAAAACAGATGTAATAAAATAAGATATTTCCTTAATGCTAATGTAACTGATAAATATATATAGTATAAGATATTTCCATGTAGACATGTCGTAGCTTGCAATGGGATTTACGGCCAATTGGATGAGCATAAAACAATAGGCAAAAAGAAAACCAAACAGGTAAACTGAACTGTTGATACTTCTTATAGTCTTCAGTTAAGCCAGCTGATGTGTCAAACTATCAGAATTAAGGCATTATTGCCATTGTGGGCCGTAACATCCCCATAATATGGATTATTATAGATAATATATATTCAGAATTTTTTATTTTATTAACAATATATTTTATAGATGTAATTATTTGAATCTAAGACTTTTATGAGAAAAATATTTTTTTATTTAGATTAGTTATGAATCATAAAACCCTAAAATTATCAATTGATCCAAATTGATTCAATTTGTATATTTTGAAAACTAATATTAATAGTCTTTTTAATAATAAAAAATAATTTAAATTTAAAATATCAAAATATTCAAATTACTCGAGTAATTTAAGCGTGGGGGATGTGTTAAAAGTAAAAAGTGATGAGATCACCCATCACATAATCACTGGCAATGAATAAATATGGTTGCATGTGAAAGCTTACAAGGGAAGGGTTTGATGGGTCAACGTGGGGGTTGGGGTTTATCTTCGTGGTAATGAGATGGAAGGTTAGGATCCAAAGACTTGGCCGACAACTAGTTTGTTTAATGGGGTTTAGTTTGACTAATCCCATTGCATACTGCACATGAATGACGAACACCGAGTCGTCAAAGTCTACTCGGACCACATGAAGGAAGTTTCATCTAAAGGCAATCGCGGCTGCTATATGATGAAAAAGTTAACGACATTTCAAGCAATTCGGTGATCACGGGTACAATACGATGCAAACAATTATGCCTTTTTTTACTAAATTAGGAGCATGGTTTTCAGAATCGGATCGGTCATCGAACCGGTCGTGCTACTTGTTCATTGGTTCAACCGATCAGACCGGTCGAAAGAACCGGACGACGTCATAATTATTTAAAAAATTAAATAAAAATGCTAAAAACATTTAACAAAAACTAAAAACATCTCCACAACTATAATACTTAAATACAACACCAAAATTTCATCATTCATTACTTGATTTACTTCTAATAAAAATCTCCAAACATTATGCATTAAAACCAAAACAAAAATTGATTAACCTTCAAAATAAAAGTCGAAATATCCTAGAAATAAGAATAAAGAAAACTAAAAAGCTCAAAACGAAAAGACCGGAAACGAAAAGGCGAAAAACAGTTTTTTTTAACTTTTTATGGATGGTCGATTCTTAGCGGATCATTCCGGGTCCGGTTCGATCGGTTCACAGTCGGTTCAACGGTTCCTTGCGGTTCACTAATAGCGGTTTAATCGGAGTAGAATGAACCGAACCAGACAGCAGTTTCCGGTTGAACCGGCCGATCCGGTCCGATTTTCAAAACCTTGATTATGAGTTGTTATGTTAAATATAATTTTGGAAAAAAAATAATGAATTGTGTTAGTATTCTAATTTTATTTATGAAAATTTTAATGTACTAAAGGCATTTTTAACTTTAACCGGTAACAATTCTTTAACTACTGAGGTCACTCAATGGATTAATCAAATTCTTTTTAATTATTTCGGTTTTATTTTGAAATTTCAATATCAATTTAAATCAAAGAATTTAGGAGAAGAGATTGCAGACGTGGCATTTGAAAACAATATATGTACAAATGAAAACAGAAGTGGAAAGGGATGAGTAGCCTATGATTCAAAGAGATTAAGGGGGAATTCATTGGTGTATTTGTGTATATGAAAAAAAAATCACACCCTTAAGTTAATAATATTTATGTATATGATTATCGAAACAAATCACATGTCTCAAATATATATATTAACAATTATTTAAGTTAATAATATTTATGTATATGATTAACGAAACATACTCACCAATTAGCTTAAGAAATCAAAAATATGATTTTGAATACCTTTTTATTCATTTTTAATTGTCAATAGGTTACGTGATTTGGCAGATTCACCGCTTTAAAGCCAAATAAAAATTGAAACAGACAAATCTAGGGCCAGTCTATCATGATTCAGCAAATCCCTTAACATAGAAGTGGACTCTCCTGAACAACACAGTTAATACTTTGATTAATAAACTAATATTCATGTCAACAAAAGATTATGCTTTAATTATAATTTAATTATATATTTGGTCTCTAAACTTGTTATTTTCTGGGGTTGTTTCATTTTTAGCTTTTCTGCTTTACGTCTTTTATGTGCTTTTGTTTACTTTTCAAGCTTATTTTTTCCCTTTGTATTTGGGGGTAATCGCCTGTTTTCTTTCCTTTTCTAAACTACATGTGTTTGGGTTAACTATACGATGGATCACTTATGTTTATGTTTTGTTCACATTTTTTCATTGATTTCAAAAAATATAATATATGATCACTTTCGTTTTTATCTAACTAAGATATGATCACTTTTATTTCTATTTGATTAAGATGTGGTCTCCACGTGTTTAACTTGTGTTAACTAGGTGACTTGGTATTTTGATATAATTACACATTTGGTCCATGTTATTTATATATTCTCTCAATTTAGTCTTACTTTTAATAAATTATATATTTTATTGTAAAATATATTTATGTTAAAATATATATTTTATGTTAAAATATTTTGAACTTAGGATAAGAATAAAAATATATTTAATAATTTAAAGTAATAATATAATATATTTACTGAATTAATATAAAATGTAAACTTTGAAAAGTTAAAATAATAATAAAATATATTTTTAAAAGTTTAGAAAAGAATAAAATATATATTTAATAATTTAAAGTAATAATATAATATATTTAATAAATTAATATAAAATATATATACTTTAAATAGTTAAAATAATAATAAAATATATTTTTAATAGTTTAGATAAGAATAAAATATATATTTTTAAATTAAAATTAAAATAAATTATTTTTAAATTAAGTTAATAATAAAATATTTTTGATAAATTAATATAAAAATATTTCTTAGTTTAATGTAAATAACAGAAACCAAATGTATGATTATACCAAATATTTCACGATAGTTATCTCTTGACGACTACATCTTAATTGAATAAAGAAAGAAGTGATCATATACTATAAGTGATCAAATATGGAGTAGGTTCTCTTTGTAAATTTTTACCATCTCAGGTTCGTAGGAGTAGTTTGTTCAGCTAAGCAGTGCCATCATCATGGAGTCCCATCCTCGTCTATCAGGGTATAATACTGAATTCTCTTGTCTGGATGATGTATCCATGTAGACATCATGGAGTTGGTCATCGTAGTGCGTTTTGTTGTAAAATGTTTTCAGATTAATGTTTTCGTTTTAAGTTAACACTGGATATAGACGAATCTCCACTTTTGAAATTAATATTTAAAATAAGTCATTTTGTATGCACCATTTTCTTTTAAAACAATTTGTTTAACGTTGAAGGAAATATATTATAGTTATAAATAATGGATCTATCGGGGCATTAGTGTGTGACACTTTAAGCCCGAATGAGTTTAGGGTGTCACACGTTCATCATCCTAATCAAATAAAGATTGATTATCACAAAGCAACAAGGTTAAATCTGTTGTGTTTGATGTGGGATGATGGTGATGATGTATTTAAGGATTAAATTGATATGATTTTTTAAATTATGATGAGTTAAGTTTATTGAATTATTTTAATTTTATATTAAATTGATAAAGTTTTAAAGACTAAAATTATTAAGAAACTGGATCACATCATTATTTTTAATAGAGAAAATAACCTCAGTGACCAAAAATGACTTATAATATATGATTTTAACAAACTTTTTTTGGATTTGACAAAATGACCAACAAAATCGTAATGCGAAATAAAAATCGCAACGCGATCTCCAGAATCGCAAATCAGTTCCCAGAATCGCAACGCGATTATGAATAATCGCAATGCGATAGTACAAATTCGCATTGCGATTTTCCATAATCGCAACGCGAACATATAAATCGCAACGCGATACTGACTATCGCAACGAGTATCCGTAAAATTGCAACGCGTATCCGTAAATCGCAACGAGAATACGTAAAATCGCAACGCGTATCCGTAAATCGCAACGAGAATACGTAAATCGCAACGCGAAAATCGCAACGAGAATATGTAAATCACAATGCGTATCAGTAAATCGCAATGCGAATACGTAAATCGCAATGCGAATACGTAAATCGCAATGCGTATCCGTAAATCGCAATACGATTTTTAAAGCGCCATTATAATCGCTACGCGTATTTTATTTTCAAATTCCAAACACGAATATTAATTATCGGAACACTGAACCGTCCACAGTATATCCCGTAATTGCAACTCATAACCTAAAACCTAAAAAAAATCACAACTCAGTCTCATCTCCATCTCTCACTCTCTACGGCGAAATCCGTCCCCATCTCCGGCGAAATCCCTCACAACCATTCACGGTCAGAAATCCCTCACAATCATTCAAAAATGGAAAATCAACCTCCGAGGGTTAGTTTTTTTAATTATTTTTATTTTGAAAATTTTGCATTATTTTAGGTTTTTCATATTGAAATTGATGATAAGTTTTCTTATTAAATTCATTCGATTGCTGCCAATACTGCTAAACTGTTGAGTCTTTAACCCTGTGAAGTTAATATTTGTCTTTGTTTTGTCTTTTGGTTGAAGTAATGCAATCCATTAAAGTTTCAATTTGCAGAAGAAGAATAGTTTCTAAATTTAAAATCGCAACATGAAAATGAAAATCGCAACAGGAAAATGACTATCGCAACGAGCGAAATGAAAATCGCAACGAGAGAATCGCAACGAGATAATCGCAACGCGAAACCAAAATCGTATTGCGATTTTCATTTCGCGTTGCGATTTTAATTTCGCGTTGTGATTCTCTCGTTGCGATTTTCATTTCGCGTTGCGATTCTCTCGTTACGATAGTCATTTCCGCGTTGCGATTTTCATTCTCTCGTTGCGATTTTCATTCCAACCAAAAGACAAAACAGTGTTGCAAATTTTAGTTTCAAGAATAAACTACTACTCTTTATATTTATTGTTTTTGGTATATCTTCACAGTGTAGTTTTTGGTATATCTAACTTTGTATGTTTATTATTTTTGTAGAATTTTTTTTCGGCTTCATTGACATTAAAGAATAAAGTTAGCTTAGCCACTACAATTGCTTCGAAGCTTTCACCTACACAAAGACAATTGTTTGAAGAAACCTGCTTCGGGCCATGGCTGAGAGTACAACATCCGGGTGGAGATGCTAATTTGACCCATTTGTGGCTTCAGACCATGACTAGCGATCTACCCGACAGTATACAACATGGTGAGGAAGAGATATGGTTTCATTTTCCACCGGCATATACTTGTTTTGGGCAGAAGGAGTTCTGCTTAATCACTGGTCTACGATTCGAACACGATGATGTAGGCCGGTACACTCGTCATATCACCCGCCCATCATGGTTATCCCGGGTTTTTCCTGATGAGACAATAGAGAAGCCGAACTTACACGTCAACGACCTGAAGAAATTGTTTAATAAGAAAGATGGTTTTACTCGGATAAATGACGTCGATGTTGTCCGAGTATGCCTTCTAGTACTTTTGTATGCCGGCTTTTTAGGCAGAGAGGCCAGACAACCTATTCTTCAGGAGCTAATATTATTGGTAGAGGACCTAAATGCATGGAATCTGTTTCCGTGGGGTTCATATATATGGAAAGCTACCTGGACTAAGTTGTCGGCTGCCTTTGATGACCGTAAAAGTTTGCGTGGCGATGGGTCGAAATACACTTTGTCAGGCTTTGTTTGGGCCTTTAAGGTAAGATTTTCTATATAATGTTTTCAAAATTATAATTAATTATTTAACAATTACTAATGTTTGTTATTATATTGTTTGTAGATTTGGATATTCGAGGCTTTCCCCAGCATGCAGACATATGCATTAAAAACTTCAAATGATATTCCTAGGGCTATTTCCTGGAAGAGGAAACGTCTGTTGGATTGGGAAGACTTAATACCATATGCGACAATAAATAATGTAAGTTAACACAAATACTATCATATATAAACAAGTTATTAATAGTAGACGTTTAACTTTGTTTGAGTTTTTATATTTTTAGGAGGCCAACACTCCATTACAGAGACTGACACCCACAGAGGCTGAGCTTGCCACTGATTGGTGGCAAGCTAGTCAGCGTTTTTTTGATGGCACGAATGATGAGCAACCTCTACTTTCTCCACTTCGAGAGCCATCACCTCACCCAGAGCAATCACCTGATCGACCCGACTATACACCTCTACAACGAGAGCCATCACCTATCCCATCACATCATCGAGCCTCTTCTCCACCATCACCTCATGATAGGCGACCGGCAAAGATGCCACTACTTCTATCTCCCTGTTCTTCACCTCCACCTCCACGGGATGAGTCAAGGGAGTTACGTGATGAGGTCAATGCCTTGCGTGAGGAGATCGGTACTCTACGCGATAACGATGGTGCATGGCGTGTGGAGGTGTCTAGTTTACGTAGTGAGGTTGCCGCTCTACGTGAGATGATAGTATCGTTGCAGAATGAGGTTCATACTCTACGCAACGAGGTAAGTTTAAGATTTTCCATATTTAACTTGATGATAAATTTACTCGTAATTTTACTTAGATTAACCATTTCACTTAGATTGCTTAGTAAATTTATTCGGTTGCTGCCAATACTACTAAACTGTTTATTCTTTAACACTGTGAAGTTAGTATTTGTCTTTGTTTTCACTGTTTAAATATCATGTCTGTTTATTTACTGATTTTTGTATTTAATTATTTAGCGGCCCGATAAGGTGGATGCCTTACATCGGGTTTTTCTTGCATGACAGAGTTCACGCATCAGACGGCGTGCACGTGCTATTAAGTCTCCGTACACCCCAATAGTGCAAAGACACCGCAAGAAGAAGCCCGACTCGCCTGTCATCCCTCAAGAGTCCACTCCTATCGTTGAAGAGGCCCCTATCATTCCTCGAGAGTCTCCTCCCACCGTTCAAGAGGCCACTGTCATCGTTGAAGAGGTCCCTCCCACCATTCAAGAGCCCGATTCACATGGCGTCATATGTAAGATTCTTGAGAAACCCTCTGACGTGCCGGACATGATGGATAAGAGTTGGCTCTCGTATGAGTTACTGGCCAGTACCATTCTGGTATATGAAGTGGAGAGGAGACAACTACCGGACACAATTCTAGATAACACCCTTTGGGCTAAGACCGCAGTTGATTTTTATCTACATGAGTGGAGCCAGGGGTGTTTCACTTACATATGCAAGCTCAACGATGATATCTATTTATTGCTTGATCGGTCTTAGTGAGGCGTATTATTAGGGGTCGAAGACAATGGCTATTTCGATGGAGGGGTAAGTCTTATATTTTTCTTATATTTCAATTTGATTATTTTTTTTTAAATTTATGTAAGTCACTAATATATGTATTTTTTTGTAAAACAGCATATCGATGTGTGGGTGTCACGTCTTCTAATAATTAGGAAACTTAAGAAAAATAAAAGAAATACACGATATACAATTATGCCGACGTCTTTTAACGCCGTTCACTTGAAGAATCAACGAGATGAATCATTTGCGTTGGGCAATGGACAAGCTAAACTTTATCCTGCATGGTGGGAGGTCGATAAGGTTAGTATTTATTTTAGATTAAGTTTAAAGGTATTTATAAATAAGTGCGAAATGAATGAATTATTACTTATGATTGCAGGTGTTTATCCCTGTTTTGGAAAGTAAACATTGGATTCTCGTCGAGCTTCAGCTCCCATCCCTTAAGGCAATAGTATATGACAGCATGATAAATTACATATCATTGGCTGATTTAAGAGATATTATTAAGGGATGGATCTCTCATTTGGCTAAATTCTTGGATGCGATAAATTATTGGACTCGTTCTGGAAACAATAAGCCAAAGAAGCTCAATATTACAGTTAGCAGAGACGAGACCGCACCATAACAAACGAAAGAAGCCAGAGGGGATTGTGGTCCTCTCGTATGCATGTGCTTGGAGCGTTTGACGACAGGAAGTACATATTTTGTACCTCCCACCGATAGAGATAGAGGTGCAGTAGGCTTGTGGTTTCGGCATTTTATGGCTAGAGCGATATATGCGAGACGCTGCCTACCTGCATCCGCGTTATGAAAGTGTCCATAAACAATTGGTAAGTTTATAGGCTTTTGGTTTGAAAATGTTTGGTTTAGTACCTAGAATTCAATAATTTGCTGTTTGTAGGTTTTAGATGTGTAGAAAATGTTGTTTGAGCAAATGTTTGGTTTCTGCAGGTTAATCTCAGAAGTGAGCTGCGTGAAAATGATGTATGGCTGCAAAAGTTGATTCAATAGTAGATGAGGAAATAAGAATTATTGCTTATTTTTTTATTGTTTAATTGATTTGTAAAAGATGATTTGTAAAAGTTGATTTGTTTAATTGATGTGAACATAATTCTTATTTGTTCTTGTTTAATTGATTGAAATGTAATGGTTGATTTTGTTGATTTCAATCTGCATTATGTTGAAGGAAAAAATGACTATCGCAATGCAAAATGAAAATCGCAACGAGAGAATCGCAATGCGAAATTAAAATCGCAACGACAAAATCGCAACGCGAAACTAAATTCGCGTTGCGATTTTCATTTCGCATTGCGATTCCCTCGTTGCGATTTTCATTTCGCATTGCGATTCTCTCGTTGCGATTTTCATTTCACATTGCGATAGTCATTTCCACGTTGCGATTTTCACGTTGCGATTTTCATTTCGCGTTGCGATAGTAATTTCCACGTTGCGATAGACATTAAGATGATTGCGAACGTCATTTCCGTGTTGCGATAGTCAAATGAATGCCTAATAAAGTGATAACAACTGAACAGATCATAGCAATTTTCAAACTCAAGTTACTAATACATGCCTAACTGAAAATATTAAAAGTTCACACATAAAATCCACATAATACAACGTTTGCATTTAAAAATCACCTAAGTTAACAGTCCCAAAAGGTGAAGCCGGTTGTGATTGGGATTTTAAAGATGATTGCGATTTTGATTGCCTTTTGCTTGACACCATATGAGCTTTGGATTTTGATGAGGATCCATATTTTGGTAGAGGAAAAGATGATTGTGATGGCACTGGTGATCCACATGTCAACCTTGTATGACCACTTTCCTTGCACCGACTACATGTCGATCTCTTCTTCTCTTCACCCTTAGACGGTATACGATCGTGACTTTTTGGCCGGCCAGGTAGTCTTCTGTCCATGGCTGGTGGTAAAACTGTTTGTAAGTCATCTGATATGTCCCACTCAGAAGGATGTGGAATAGGGTAGACAATCTCGCCATAAGTCTGTCGATATACTTCTGTAGTGTAGCAATCCATAGCTTATGCGCTTGAATCATCTTGGTTTAGATGAAGAGAAACTTTTATAACATAGCCACACGGATAACCAGATGTTTGTCATTTCATACAACTACACGTCTTTGCATTTAGATCGACAAGCCCATTTAAGTTATTATCCAGTACTTCAAACAAAGTGTTTGAACATGGTTCAACTCTCCATGACGTTGACTTCACAACACGTTTCGTTATCTTTTTTTCTGTCCATGGTGTAACACGATGTTCCTGTAAATTTAAATAAATAATACTTAGTAAAATATATGATAAGTTACGAATTTAAAGAAATAATACCTGCATGGTTTCTTTTCTTGTAGTACCACTGTTGAATAGAGGCTCGAAAAAACTCCATTAACATAGTAATGGGTAATTTCCGGAAATGACGACTTAGAGCGTTGATTGATTCTACACTATTAGACGTCATGAAACCATATCTTGCTCCAGGTTGATGTACTCTTGACCATCTTTCAAATCCGACATCTTCTAGTGTTTGAGCACACTGAGACAAAACACGTCTTAAACAATTTATATGCTTATTAAAATCCACTTCCCGATAAGCTTTTACAGCCGTCCAGTATGTCCATTTGTGATTTTTTATACCAGCAGACCTTGATTTTAGATTTCTATACAAATAAACACCACAAAGTCCATGAAAAGCATCTGGGAAACACCTTCTAACAGCGTTGTCATGAGTTTGCCCTATCGGATATGATTGTCAGATTGCTAATAGGACCTATGCAATCCCTAAGATGCCCCATAAACCATGTCCATGAATCAGAGGTTTCAGATTTGCCAACCCCGTAAGCTATTGGCAGTATCCCATTGTTAGCATTAGGGATGGCAAACGGGTGGGTCGGGTGCGGATACCCCCTCCCCCATCCCCATACCCACCTAATATTTTTAATCTACCACCCGCCCACCACCCATGATGGGTAAAAATTTTCAAATCCACACCTGCCCACGCGGGTACATTCTCAAATCCATCCCCACACCCACTACCCACTGGAGACGTACCCGCCTAGACCCGCCTGACAACAAACTTAAGTTATACATAAGAAACAAACATAAAACAAACACATCTATTAAGAAACATAATAAAATAAACCAATGATTATCTGAGTTAAGTGTTAATATAGATCTTAAAGTACATAAAACATCATAATAAAATACATAATTAAAGTCTAGAAACATAAATGACAAACACATAATGTTTTTGTTCTTTGGCACAACATTCTAAAATTTCAAGCAATACTTGTGACATCTGATACTCCAGTATTACAATCATCATTCTCATAAAACACCATAATAAAACACCAATATTGCAATATATTCGGTTGAAATTTGAATTTGAAAAAGTCAGTTTCAATGGCGTTAAAAATGGAGGTTTGAGAAGCTCAAGTGAAACACTTAATTCTATTCAGTGGTGTTAAAAATAGAGATTTGAGAAGCAACGATCTGACTCTGTTAGCAAAAAACGTGGGTGCTCAGTCATAAGATACTGATTTGTAGAACATTAAGAAATTAAGCTTAAAACAAACATTAAGATGAATCTAAAAATAATTAAAATCAGTACGAGCAAATAAAAATTAAACTCTTAAAACGAAATGCAAAGGAGCTTAAAACGAAATGACTACGGAATTGACTCTTACAAAAATTAAATTTCAAGTAAAAAGGGAAAAAAGATACCTGAATAAGCTGGAGAGTGAAGACAAGAGGTTTGAAACAAAAAAATTTATGCATAAACTTATCCCTAATATTTGGTTAAATTACAAGTTATATCTTATACAATATTAGGATTTATAAATTAGTCTCTTAAAATTACACCTAAATTCATAATGGTCCAAAATTTAATGGATATTTAGTTGGGCGGGCGGATGTGGGGTGGGTGGATGCAGTGCAGGCGGATGAGGGGCGGGTGGATGCGGTGCGGATGCGGGGCGGGTAAGGTCTCAAACCCATTACCCGCCCACTACCCGCGACGAGTACCACTTTTTAAATCCACACCCGCCCACTACCCACTAAAATTATACCCATCCCCGCCCCAATTGGAGCGGGTGCGGTACGGAATCCACAAAATTGTACCCACTTGCCATCCCTAGTTAGCATCCATGGTTACTGCTAATAAGTTTACTCCAAGGTATCGACCTTTTAAATGTGCTCCGTCAACTATAATAACTGGGCGCATGCAATTAATAAACGAACGAATCTACAAAATCATATACACAAGAAATATAATCATTTAAATGTGAAATGCATGTAACTAACAAAAATGAGTAAACAAAATTATATTGATTTACTAACCGCAGCACCAATGGCGATAAACAGCAACTCAAAGTGTCCATCTCTATCTGTTTTGATATGAGTTACCGACCAAGGATTTTTCAGCTTTAAATTGTGACAATAAGCCGGCAGTTGGGCAAACGATGCTTCTGGCGACCCCTCAACAATTCCAAGGCATAACATTTGGCTCTCCAAGCTTGAGAATATGAGATACTAATCTTGAACCGAGTATTCATGTCAGTCATAATTTCATGTCCCCGATATACCCTACCATTCAAAAACATTAACTCAGCCAGAAAACCACCCAACACCTTTTTGTTTGCCAGTCTATGGTGAGGAAAAACTTGGGTTCTTGAACATGTATGTTTATCAATAAAAGTCCTAACTTGAAACATTTCGCAATCTTTTATCCTCTTTGCAATCGTACGCCACATACAGTTTTTGTCAATCATACACCTTGTTTCGAAACGATCTTTGCTTGATTTATTAACTTTTAGTTGATAGCCATCTTCCACACATTTCGTATACAAAGCTATCTTCAAGTCTTCCTTTGTATCAAAACAATCATCTTTCTTGATACGAATAATTGTTGTGTAACAATCAACTACTATCTTTACCAACTCTTCTTCCGGTATCTGAAGTAATTCTGGCATATTCCAGTTATACTCCCGTGGTATTTTCTTCGGGGACTTTTCTTTGGGGATTTATTCTTCTTCTTTTTCTTCTTCAGTGTTATATGAATTACAGAATAGATGTTCAACATGTTCATTTACAGTCGTAACTTCCTCCTCATTATCATCAACAACATCTTCCTCGGCAACGGCTGTTTCATCATCAAAATTCGGGTATTGACCAATATCAAAATCATTACACGCAGGGTCTGTTTCTTCTTCTGAAAAATCATCAAAATCCGAGTATTGACCAAGATCAAAGTCCGGGTATTGACCAAGATCAAATTTCGAATACTGACTAGTACTCACAATTTTTTCTGTTGGCTCATCATCGTCTAACTGGTCAATACGAAAACTGGAATTTGGTGCTGAAAGTTGATTAGGATTTGGATTAGGGAAAGGTTGTGGGTTTTGAGATTGTGTTTGGTATTGGAAATGTGGTGAAACAATATTTGCTTGGTGATGAAATTATGGTGGAACCATTAAATTTTGAGCACCATAAACTGGGTTAAAAAACTTAGTTGATTACTACCCGCTACTGACCCAACTTCACTACTTCTAGGTTCAACAACATACAATGTAACATCATCACTTGAAACACTAATGTAAGCAATGAATCGTTCAACATCTTCGTTGTCGGTTAACAAATAAACTTTACCATTTCTCTGATAAGATAGCCTAAATCCACTTAGGGGCTCTAAATTCAATTTATTTGCAACACGTAACATTAGAGTTTCATAAGTTAACTTTTTTAATGACAGTTTTAGTTGAAGATTCATGGGTAAAGGCATATATTGTAAAACACCATGAACATTCTCCCATGACCCTCCAAAACACAAATCTATCCAAACATGATCAACATTAGATGATTTCATTATTGTAAATTAATTTACTAAACAAACGAGCTGCGAAACTAAAACCTGTTGCCGGATGGGGAAGGATGTCGTTGGATATAGGAACGGATGTCGCCGGAGAGAATGATAGATGGAGATGGAATGAGTTGCGATTTAGGGATTTAGGTTATGAGTTGCTGCTGATGCGTAGTTATATACCCAAAACATTTGTGTGGTGAAATTAAAACCTGTTGCGAATTCAGAAATCGAGTTGCGAATTTGAAATTCAGTATTGCGATAGTTAGAATCTCGTTGCGATTTACAGATTCGCATTGCGATTTACGTATTCGCATTGCGATTTACGTATTCGCATTGCGATTTAAGGATACGCATTGCGATTTACGTATTCTCGTTGCGATTTCCGCGTTACGATTTATGTATTCTCGTTGCGATTTACAGATACGCGTTGCGATTTTACGTATTCTCGTTGCGATTTACGGATACGCGTTGCGATTTTACGAATACTCGTTGCGATAGTCAGAATCGCGTTGCGATTTATATGTTCGCGTTGCGATTTTCATATTCGCGTTGCGATTATGGAAAATCGCAATGCGAATTTGTACTATCGCATTGCGATTATTCATAATCGCGTTGCGATTCTGGGAACTGATTTGCGATTCTAGAGATCGTGTTGCGATTTTTATTTCGCGTTGCGATTTTGTTGGTCATTTTGGCAAATCCAAAAAAAGTTGGTTAAAATCGTATATTATAAGGCATTTTTTGTCACTGAGGTTATTTTCTCTTTTTAATAATCGATAGTGATATTTTTATTACAAAAGTTTGTGATTAAAATAAAAATATAATAATAGTTTAATGACCAAATAAGTAATTTACCCTTTATTTATTTATTAAAAATGTATTATTTAGTTTTACAACTTTTCATCCAAACCATGAAATTCAGAATAATGTTTTGAATTTGACATATCTTCGTAATTTGCAATTTAACACTATTTTTAATTTCTAGATTCTACGTTCATTTATATGATATACATAAAAAATCAATATTGAATATTTGTTTATATCCATAATTTTTTTGTGGTTAGATAAACATTTATAGCAAATAATTTGTTAAACCGGAGTATATTATTATTTTTCATTAACCAATACATAATTATATTATATAAATTAGAATATATTTTCTTGATTAAGTTACTTTTTGGTCTAGTGAAATGAAGTAACAAAATTTTAAAATAACATCCAAAGGCTAAATTTTATGTTGTGAATGTAATAAATTAGATTAGATCATAATAATAATATATTGTAATATTCAATTTAAATTAACCGATCAATAAATTAAATGTAGAAAATATTTTTTTTTGGTACAAAAAAGTTTAGGTCAGGGGTGGCTTCCCCAGTCTTGGGACAGGACATACCTAAGATCAAATTGAGATTTATATAGAAATTTACAGATTGCCCACCGAGAGTGATGGTAGTAAGATTCGAATTTGACCTTACAAGCTAAAATTCCTTAATCCCAACCACTTGTACCAACACTTGTTGGCATGTACAAAATATTTTCTTAACCTTAATGATGTTTTTAGATCAAATTAATATTAGAATAGACATATAGATCATGCAGGATGGCTGACCATGAATCAAATAAAAAATAAAAATCGAATAAAGGATTAATGAATTTCCAAAAAGATTTTATTCCTATTGCTGATATATATAATTATGAAATTAAACATGTGTATAATTAATTAATTTTATACTAATCCAACCTACTATGCTGCCTCCTTTTTGATAAAAAAGTTGTACAGTGTTTTTATATTAACCTTAATTCAAACATTCACAACGTATTCCATAGAAATTTGGTTATTCCGATTACTAGAAATTACATATAGAGATTCTTGAACAATTTTTAAGATTCTAAGACAAAAGTATCGGAAAGACGGACAAGAGTGGCTGGTTCCATTTCAGGTATTATAGTTTTACGAATGACATACATCTTCACGACATGGTCGCCCATGAACTCTCCCCCCTGCAAGTCTCTCCTCAAACGATCTTCTTTTTCCCACTTCAAATCCTAGTTTCAAATCTCCTTTAGGTTCAGTTAGTTAAATAAAAAAATTTTGAATTCTGGTTGTTTATGTTACCTAAAAAACGTTGCATTATTGTAGTGCTGCTAGTGCATTGTAGTGCATCTGAGTTGTGCATACCTACATACTTATATCTGAGTTTTAACCTCTATATATATATATATATATACGCACACGTATTTGTATATGCTTGCAAGCAGCCAAGAACTTGGAACCGAAAACCCACTTGTCCAAAAGGATTTTCCAAGGGAAAAAAATGGAGTCAATGGAAGGGAGCCATTGCAGAAGGGGAGTGGAGTTCTCTTAGTGGAATGTGTACCATTGAGGAGGCTGATTTCATGGATCAATTGCGCAGTAGCTTACCCATTCATGATGAGTCTTCAACTCTAAACACAACAGGGTCCTCGTACTGTTTCTCGGACATTGCTAATGACACTAGTCCATACAGTTTTTGGCATAGTCCCATATTCTCAATGGATTTTTATATTGAAGATGCAACGATTATTCGTATCTCGTCGAAGCTGCCCTTCCCGGTAAGAATTCGAACCCCTAAAGGGAAACCGAGATGCCTCGGCCCAAATAGGAGAGTTCAAAGAAAAGACCTCGAAGTTCAGGGGATGTGAGTAGAAAGACAAGTGCATTGTTCTTTTGGTAATGATGACCTATATGCAGCATTTTCCGATCATAATTCAACGGTGCAGGTACAAAAGAACCGGAGAAATTCGAGGCCAAAGAAGAATCAAAACAATTTCCGGACGACGGATGATGGTGAAGACGGTCACCAAAGGGCAAAGCGGGAGTAATTAAGGGAACAACCATTGATCTCCAAAGCCTTTATGCAAGCGTAAACTATACACATTATTGAAACCATGTCACAAGAGAAATAATGAATAAATGAGTGTGTCGGAACCGTCTTTCGGTTAGACATGAAATTGGGCTTCGACTTGGATTAAATGGTTAGGAGTCGCCACCGATCATTTATTTTAAAAATAAAACAGGTTGATCGAATACCTTATCTCTTACCTGATCTGCGTCTTACATGTGTCAGATTCGGGAGTCGGTTACAGTCAAGGAAGGTCTAGCACCCTTGAACTGCCCTTTCGGTACTGTGTAATTTCCAGTTATCTTAAATTAAGAAAGTTGTAAGTTAAATTAAAAGATAACATGACGATCCAAATTACCTACCTCTGATTGATTGAAAATATACCATTTCAAAAGTCGAAAGACGAGTTAGAGGAACAAATGGAAATAAATAAAATAGAGAATGATAAAGGAAATAGGGAATTCAACATGAATATAACAAGGCAAAGAAAATAAAAAGGAATACAAAACACAAATAAAAAATAGAAATAAAATTAAAATTAAAATAAAAAAAAAAATAAAAAAAATAGATAAAGTAGTAATAATCTATATACAATTGAAATTAATAAATAAATAAGATGAACATCAGGAATATAAAAAAAATGAAAAAAGTAAAGAGAAAGATGAAAAAAGCATATATACCATATAACCAAAAAACAATAATCAAATAAGAAATAATATATATATATATATATATATATATAGTAATGAACGGATAAAAACAGGAATAGCATATATTTACATAAGGTGTAACAGAAATATAAACTATGTACATAAACATATATAGATTAAAATAATAATAAAAAAAGTAAACAAAAATAAAAGAAAATACATATATATATATATAATAATAAACGTAATAAATAAATCAAAATAAATTAAAAAAGGATTAATAATCATAAAATTAAAATTTGAAGCAGGGATTAAATCGAAAGGAAAGCGAATGAGGTGGCCAAATTAGAATGAAATCGGGTTTTTAATGCAATTTAGGGACCAAAATCGAAGGTTTAAAAACAAGAAGGATCGAAATCGGGGTTTATCCCATTTATAACGAAAACACGCGGATCCTGTGCGTGGAGTGGATCGGGTTACGATCAAAAACGGGTCAGCTATATAACCCATTTTCCTGAAAACGCTCCTCCATTCTCTCATTTGGTCCAAAATGGATCAAAACAAATTTTTAAAATTCTCTACATGTTCTTCATGTGTTCTTGGGGATGAAGAACACGGCCATGGTTTCCAGAAACTGGCCACCGCACCAACTCACCGGCGCCGCAACGGCGCCGGCCGCCGTTCATCGACGGCGAAACCCGAAAAAAAATATTTTTTTGAAAGCCCTTTTCCTCCTCATTTAGAAAACCAAATCCGTTTTTTAGAAAAAAAAGCCTCGGGGTGCAGAACTAGGTTCGAAATCTTTAAAACCCCACCTCTGTTCATCGGCTTTTAGTGTATTTGGGGTTTAAATAAAAACAACATGAAAGCAACGACATGCAAGCCATCAAAGCGAAGAAAGGTATGATCTTTACCTTTTGTTCTTCTCAAAAACACAAAAAAAAGTCTCGGTTTTGCCTGAATAATGCTTGTAACATGCTCGAAAGTTTCTGCTTTTTATTTCCTATCTGAATCGTAAATACAACGGGGATTACATCTTATTTATAGTATAAGAAATAAACTGTGCCTAGAGATTGAATCCGAGTAAGACTCGGTTTGGTTGTTTGGAATCCCACTAATGCACGTTGCTTTGCTTGTGTTTCATGTGCTTACGTTTGTTGGTGGTTGTTTGAGGAGTTCTCGGCGCCGAGAAAACCGGGGATGAGTGCCGGTGAGATGTGGGATACGGGACTCTCGTATGGGGACAGTTACGGCGCTAGCTGGAACTTGTTAGGGTTCCTGGAAACCTTTGCTTGCTGGGTCACGAGCCTGTTGGGCCTGGAGTTGTGTAGTGTGGGCCACTTGGTCTTGTAAATGGTCTTTTATTAGACCTGAAGCATGTAAAAACCCAAAATAAAATATAATATATAATATATGTAATTTATGTTTAGTATACTATATACTTTAAACGTATGACCCCATAGAACGAAATGTCGTGTCTACAGAGTGATCAATGTCTGTTACCTACATTGCAGAAAAGAAGGGAAAGGATTAATAAGAGACTTAGAATCATAGTTACATAAATCGCTCATTTGGCCACGATCTACGTACTGAGCGTTGTGATCCAAAATGCAGTACGAACGCGTTCAGATCGTTTCAAAATCGCGATCGGATCGTTTCAAAATTGCGATTCGGTACATCGTAGTTTTGCAGTTGGATAAGAGGATGCAATCAGAAAAATAAAGGGATTGGGGTTTGAGAGAAAAAATCAGAGGAGAATAAGAGGGAGGGGAAACCGTTTCAAAATAGCTCCTCGTCGGGGCTAATGATTGATTATCGAAGTTTTTTGGGTTTTCTTCTCAGGTGATGGAAGAGAAGAGGGTTCAAACTTCGAAGTTGCTTGGGTTTGGGGTTGTGAAGAGTTTTGGCCATGCGGGTGTGAGGAGTAGAGGATGAAGAAGAGAAGAGGTTCAAAATGGCTCAAGGGGAAGGGATTAAGTTTAGCATAAATTATGATCTATTTTTAGGTTAAATTTTAAAGGCTTTAGATAGTTTGGTTAAACACTGTCGTTTAATTGGGGTCTAGGATGGTCCATTTTTGTTCGCGTGGGTTTATTCCTAAAGGAGCAATGCTCATTTTTTATTCAATTTATTTTAGTCCTTAAATCGGATTTATGCATATTAGATTTTGAGTTTTTAATTATTTTGTTCCTAATGGAGCCATGCATAATTGATCTCTATCTTAGAAACTGGTTCATCGTACCAATTTGTATGGTACATCGTACCGGAGCTATCTGAAAGAAGTCTACCCCCCTCGTACCGAATTTTAGGGACCTAGCGAATTGCGATCCCGTTCCACGTTCTCGTACCGAGCGTACCTCGATCCATGTGACTATGCTTAGGATACTGCAGAATCTTAGCACAATGCTTGAAGAAGCTGTCCAATATGTGAAGTTTTTGCAGCTCCAAATCAAGGTAAGAACAAAAAGAAAAGATGTTTATTATTATAATCTTCAGGCTGCAGAATTAATTTTTCTGAGGAAACTTTGCAGATGTTGAGTTCGGATGAATTATGGATGTATGCACCCATAGCTTACAATGGAATGGGCATTGGACTTGATGATCTGCACCTCACCAGACAAAGATGATGCTACAACGACTATGCGTAGGATTCTTCCTGGTAGGTTTAGCTGACTAATGCCTGAAATATGATACTTCCATATTGTACTCCACTTCCCATCTTTCTATTGCTTGGTATTTGCAATGTCATTTATCAAATCAACTAAGCTCATCCAATATCAATAACTCACATTATAAGCTTAACCAAATAAACATAAAGCATCGATTATAAAATTTGGATCATCAATTATTTTTTTTATTAAACTAAGATAATTATAAAGTAATATTTGTGTTAAATAATCTCAATCATTTGACAATGAACACTCAATCACCCCTACTACAGTCGCTAATGCTCGAATTCGGGATCTCTAAGAATAACAACTATTCCTTGAACTACTAAAATAATTTTGTTCGAGCTGCCAAATTTCTATGTTGGTAATTTTGAATGCCGGCTTTGATAAAACAATGAGATTGGTTCCCATGCTTAAATTTAAAATTCTTTCCTTATCCATGATTTTGGTACAACTTTACTTTTGGATGTTACAATTAAATTATGGGTTTGGTCCTTCCATTGTGTTCAAATTTAGGATTGTCCCTAATCATAATCACATATTCTACACATTGATCGACTAATATAATTCAGATTGTTGAAATTATGTGACTCTCTCTGGATCTAATATATTTCATTCAAAACGATGAAATTCAAAACCTAATCTTTGCTTAAAAGACCTATTGAATCATCTTATATCGATGCAATTTCTCACATAGTTCGTAATATCTATCCAACAAAACAATAACGCCTTTCAACCCTCCCAAAGCTCCAAATAGAATACAATAACAAAAAATCTCAGCTAAAACTTACATGGCATAAACGCATTACACAACTGCCACAGATTGTGGAAAAGATTCTGAGGATTTAGAATTTGTAAATCAAATTTCTCAGATGTCACCATCCACCATTGCCCCATATAACCAAAGTAGTCCACCTATTCTCAACTTTTTCAACATGTTATGATTTTAAGTCACCAAGGAACAAAGACCAACTTCTAATCCCAATCTGTTTATTGTCCCAGATACCTTTACATATCAATAACATCCATGCTTGAAATCCAAATGAATCGAAGGGCATAACAACCTCCTCATCGACCACCTACCCTTGGAAAATATTCCAGTGTTTGTTCATGCACGATCTTCGCTTACGTGGTTGGGAACTTCGCTTTGACTATCCAGAGGCATGTACTGCGCCATTATAGCTCGGATTTCAGAGTCCATGTATGACTGCAAAAAGTAACAAAACAGGGAAACATTACAAGATGAAACACTATATGCTAGAGGATTCAATGCACTCCAAAGGTCGATATAATGCACCAACTTACCCTTAATCTATATTTGTAAACAAGATATGCACCACCGCCAGCCATCCCCAAGCCAATTAAAATGATCCAAACAGCAGCCCATGCCGATCTTACTTCAGTACCAGTCTTACCTGTGATCGAGAAAGGAATCAACATCAAAATGTTAACCACATGTTATATACTCGAAAGAAAATAGGTTCTGAGCAAATCCTAGAACTCACTTATGCAGGTATCATGATCCCTCATATACAAAAGATCTCCGCTGCAAGTGCACTCGTAGCTTCCCCAGGTATTTTTGCAGCTGCATTCAGGGCACTGACAGGCTTTCTTCTCCTTGCATTCATCGACATCTGCAAGATGACAAATGTCAGAAGCATCAAATAACTTGATTCCCTTCAGATACACAAAGCTTCTATCTATTTTCCTGAATTTTAACGTTTACGTTTTGAGACTCTGAGTTCCTAATAACATCTCGAAAGATATATTTAGTCTTTAGGGAATTCACCTTCGCAACTTTTGACACCATCACCTTTAAACCCAGGAGGACACCGACATTTAACATCTCCGGTATCCTGTTCAAAGCATCGTTTAGAATTTAAATTATTTTCAAAAGGATTGTAAAGAAAATAATAGTAGGAGCTTAGAAACTAACCAAACAAGCGGAGTACGAATGGCCATCTTGTGATTTATGCCAACAACCTCCATTGTTAATATTGCACCTTCCAGGTCCACTAGCTGAATCGTGAAAAGAAAAGAGCATCGTGAGAGAACATTATGCAGGTATAAGAATTGAATGAAGAAAAAAACAGAAAAATTCCCTGTTCAATGAAGTTGTCTTGTCTCTATCAAACATATGAGAAACATAAATAAAAGTTATTGACGGGCTTCAAACCGAGGCATAAATACAAACAACAAATCCAGCTAGTCCCAGAGGTGGGCATTATAAAAAGACCATAATTTTATATTTCAAAAGTAACTTCGAAGTAAAAGTTAAATCCGGGAAAATGAAATCATCAACAATGAATCTCAATCCTCACCTTCACAGTGAGTATAACCATCTCCTTTGAATTGCACAGCATCAACCAAGGGACATTCACAAACTCTACCTCTAAATGTATCCTGAGCATACCAATATAGAGAGAATTAATGCTGTTGTAATACCATAGAGAACCTCTATCAAAAAAGTTTTAATTTTTACCTTGCAAGCTGTGAGATTGGCTGCTTTATCTTGCCAACAACCACCATTGTTCTCCAAGCATTCATTAGTCTCCACATCTGAAACAGAGGAACCCACCGTCATTCTTGTTTCAAATAACCAGATGTAAGTTGAACAGCTAGATTTGCCACATCTTCCCAGAGCAGGCTCGGGAATTCTAAGAGATAGCCCTTGCCCCTTGGAAATTTTGGTCACACAATTTTCTCTTGGAAGCCAGACACTACATTCTACGCTAGCCCCTTAGCAGAAACAGACTAAAATATTTCGCTTGCAAGAATATACAAGAAAAACGTACCACCGCTCAAACAAACAGCTGGTTCAGTGGTCTCTTCAAAACCAGAACAGATGGCCTTTAGAACAGCACCTTTGGCCAGCTTCCCTGTACACAGATATGTCAGAAAGGAAATCAACGAAATTGCATCTTTGAAATATAGGCATGAATACAAACCTCTATATTGTCGATTGTTGACAACAAGGGTAGGCAATATGGTAACATCACCCCTGGATCCTTTTCCCACCTATAGATAATGTTTTGTTTAAACAGTCTTCCACAATTAAGAGCTCCAGAAAGGTAAATGATGATGAAAAATACATAAAACCGAAAGTAGAAAAACATAAATATATAAGAATAACATAATTACTTGGGCATCTTGTTCTTCTTTCAGAACAGGATTATTGGCATCAGCATTAGGGTCTCCCATACAGTCATCGATCTTTTTAACATCAAGCCCTGAACAGAATAGTATGAGAAAATCGTGAATCAATCATTACTAATTTCCAGTAATATTAGAAGAACATATAAGTGAGATATAGGATTTTTTCAATTAACTATTTACCAAGAGATTTTATAACCTCGTCGGCACATTCCTTGTTATATTTTTTCTCCTTCATGGGGCATCTTATTTGAAAATCTGTCACGTAGTCCCACCACAACCAAGCCCTGTTGGACTCATTTGCCACTCTGAAAACACATAGCTGCCTTAAGTTTTCAATCACGACGTCTTTCCCTTCATAACCCGAGCTAAAATCTTGTTCGGGATCGGGTGCACAATATCTCCCATGGTTGATACATTGAGATTTGCACTGTTTGCTAATGGTGAAAGCCTGAGGGCAGTACCAAGTTATATAATGGGGTGTGAATTGAGTATAGCCACCTTTCTCAAGTATCTGAGCAGCACCCTTGAAATCCTTCAAAAACTCCATCAGCATATCACATTTAACACCACATTCATCATTGCTGTTAGACCATAACTCATACTCCACACGATCATCAGGGTGCGGAACAGACTCACGCCAGTCGAGATTAACATTGACCATATCCCCACTACCGATTGCTTTCTTTAGAGCTTCACCAAAAGTTTTCTGAATAAGGGCAGACGGGATCGTTATATTTTCAATGTATCTGGCGGATGAACTATCCTCTTCGGGTGTGTCCATAGTTATTAAAGGTTCTTCCATATCATCTGCAACAAGAACAGCTGAAGCACCTGCCTTCTGCACATTCCAGACCTTCAAAGCAAAGAAGCAATCTGGGAAAATAATAAGAACATAGAGACATTAAATGCCGAATTGCATATCGTCACCGAGTACAGGCCACATGAAAGTGAATTTATATCCACACATCTATCAGAGAATGTAATAATTCAATAAGCACCAAGATCTATTCAAGCAGCCTATTACAAAAGAGAAAATATAGGCATGCCATCCCAAATCAAAGGGTAATCCATTATTAATCATAAGGCCAATCAAACTTAAACTACACCATAATTAAGGGGAAGAAAATAAGAGCTAAAAAGCCAACCCTAAATTTCAGAAAACAAATAGGATAAAAAGGGAAAAGGGCATCAGTCCAAGTAACTTGAGCAAGCTAAAACGAGGAAAAATAATTACATATATAAAAAAAAAGTGAACCCAACAAAAATAATTAAAACTATGCAGATCTAGGAAAAGGGTACCTCCACGATCGACCAAAACAAAAGTAGGAAGAGCGCCGGGCTTGGATTGAAAAGAAATCCCGAACTCATCAAAAGCCTTACAAGCCTTTTGATTATCTTTAGGGTAAACCACTGTACCAGCCATGCTTCCCCCATATTGAGGTATCCCAAAATTCCCAATCGCGCTGTCGTAGGTTCCCTTTATCTTCTCCGGCGAAGTCACTGACAAGCTGTTCTTTTCAACCACAAATCTAGCATCGCCGCCGCCTGAAGCAGACAACAACACGAAACTAAGAAAGACAACATGCAACAATCTTCTTAGCTTCATCTCTTTGCTTTCTTTTTTGGGGGTTTATGGGTTTGGGGTATCTCAGTTTAAGGGAGGCAGTCAAGGATAACTTGAAGATCGGGTAAGAAAAACATGGAAAACAGGAGACTTGGGGAAGCTATGTTATTTTCTATTTTTCCCGTTGAAAAAGGAGAATAAGGGTAAATAAATGGAAACTGCTGGGGTGTTTCTTGACCAAAAGCTTGGGAAAATCACTATATTTAATATCAATCAACTACTGATATTACTCTGCTAAAAAAGTATTAAACACCGATATATATATATATATATATATATTTGTTGTCTCTCTTATTTCTAAAATTTTATCTTGATTAATTTAGATCGAATCAAATTATACATCCAATTTTAATAAATAAATTTTTTAACAATTTTTTTTATTTACACAAAAACTTAAATTCAAAACTTATTTAAACAATATTAAATTACTTACTATTTAAACTATTATTGATAAACATCAAAATCTTCAATTCCATCCGATCCTTTAGTGATGCCGTCACATCTTGTTCTTACATTAAATTTTCTCATTTATGAGTTTACTTACCCTCTACATATATATATTATTCGGGTAGATTGAGAGTTTTTGTAACATTTTTCATTAGATTTTGAATTATATAAACTGTGAATCTATTTATTATTATTTATTTATTTTAATTTTGATTTAAATGAATAGTTAATAAGTTAATAGACGGGGATATCATTCTATGTGTTGGTCACTATCTTCGATATTTTTATTTTTTATTTTATTTTTTTATCTTTAATTTTTTTTTAATTTTTTAGTTTTTAATAAATCTATGTTTATGGTGTAATTTTCTCTGTTTTTATAGCATATTTTCGGTTGTTTGACTGTTATTTAATTTATCTTTTTTCAATGTTTGATTTGACATCGCAACGATTGATCAATATAATACTTATTTGTTATCATGTTGATCTTCTCTGCTTTAAAACCTTATATTAGATTTAGATATGTGATTTGCGTTTCTTGAATAGTTTTTTTCAGTTTGCTAGATTATGATTTACGGTTTATCAATAGTCTTTTAGTAAATTTATCTTTTTTTGTGGTTCGTTCACTGATGTGATCAGGTATATTCGTATCTATCTTTTGTTTAAGTTTTTTTGTTAGGTTTTTAAACTTTTACTTGTATGGTTCATGCGTGATCTTAAGTGCATAGATTTTGTGTTAATGATTATAGAAAAATACCTTAATTATGTGATTAATTTACGTTTACAATTGTAAACATTTATTGTAATTTTGAATATTTCATTATTATAGTAAAACTAGTTTTTTCCATAAAAAATAATTTAAATGATAATTGTTAAATATATTAAATTAAATTGATATCAATTTCGTTATAATGCATAAATTATAAAAAAAAATTACTTTTTTTAGGGTGAAATACATATTTAGGTTTTCAATTATAACTTCCATTCCATTTTGGACACTCAAGTATTTTTTATTTTAAAATCACACTTAACATTAAAAACAAAACCAAACTAGGTACTGCATAGGCCCAATATAAGGATGACCCTCTTAACCTAAGTTGCCCATTTGTAAGAGTTAGGATTTGGACTTATAACTTTTCTTTAGAGGTTTAATGTCTCATATCACTTGACCAGATGATTATTATTTTATTGTTTGAATCAATATTAAATTTATTAAATTTAAAAATATATAATTAAATTAAATCAAACCAAATTCTATAAATTAAATTAATAATTTATAAATATTACAAGATTTAATGACAAAAATTCATTTTTTTTTCTAAAATTTTAAACTTCATTTGGACAATGATTTTTATTTTCTAATGTTTGATAGAAAAAAAAATCTGAACTAATCTTAAATTTACTTAAGAGTATTTATGTGAGTTTTTATTTTTTTTATTGTTCCTTTTCTATTTTTGACGTTTAATTTGTACATTTCAATTTTAAAGAAATATTGTGTTTATATGAAAAATTCTACAATTAAAATCGCACACCGCAATATACCACTAAAGCGACACACCTAAACACAACACTAGTTAAATTGTCCTTATTAAGTAACTATTAAAAAGGTAAATTACACGTTTGTGTCTAAATTATCATTTTTGTTTCATTTAAGTATCTATTTTTTTTAAATCCTATTAACGACAATGCTTATGAGGTATGACATGTCAATTTTGTATTTTTAATTACCACGTCACCTTTTTCTCTATTCGTCAATATTTTTAATTAATTTTATTCACCAATTAGGTGGTGACACGTGTCACCACCTTTGGGGATAAAAATATTGAAATCATTCTTGCTCCTAATATATATTGAACATGAGTCTCTTATATGAGAAACAAATCACTCAACAATTAAGCTAAACTAGTCATTTAAGTAATTTTCACCACATTTAATATTTAACTTATACAACGTTATCACCACAAAATCAATATTTCTGGATGATTACAAGATTCAAATATGAGGCACTTTAAATTAACGACCGAAAGCTTAGTCACTTAACTATAATGAATTTTTTTTATTATACTAAACTTAATACTTACTTATTTCATTATTAGATTAAAAGACTAATTTTCACTTTATTTAGAAATAAAAAATAATTAAATAATTAAAACTTTTATAAAAATTATATGAAAATGGGATTAGTAGTTAAATGCCGACAAAAATAAATAATTTGGTGAGTTAGGTTAGCAGCCTTTCTTTAAAAAATTAAGATAATTAACTAAAACATTGATTTAATCGTCTTGGATTATGTGATTTGGCAACATAAGGAACACGTGAGTTGATCTAAAATATATATTTCACTTCTTATTTTAATGTGCTTTTAATTTATATACTTATTTTTTTTTAAATTGTTAAAAGTATAGTTGATCTAAGGGTGTATTTGATAACTGAAAAATATTTTCGTCATTTTTTTGTGTTTGAAAGTTGGAAAGTAATTTTTGAAAAATGTTTCCCGGTGTTTAATAGTTGTAATTGGTTTTACGGAAAATATTTTCTAGTGTCTGATAGTTATAATTGATTTTCGCTATGTAATTTATTTTCCCAGTTCCTTTGTAACTTATGTAAATTGTTTTACCGTCCGAGTATAAGCACTCAAAAAAATATTATTTTATACATTTAATATTACATTGATATTTTAATATCATTTTAATACAAATATTTATTATTAAAATATTTAATATACATATAATATAATTTTAATAATATTATATATTTATATATACTTAGATATATTATAATAATATATGATTTTATATTTTTAATTTAATAATATATAAATAAATTATTAATATAATTCATATTGTCTATTATTTTTATAAATATAATATTATTAAATTATTAATAATGAGTAATATTAATTTATATATTTAATATTAATATAATAATTTAGTATTATGTTAATAAAATGGTAATAATTAAAATTAAGGGTGTTCAAATAGTTCATTCAATCATCTATCGAATTGAATTAACATTAACAAAATAAATCAAACTTTTTTCTTTAACTGTTAATCGAATCAATTTTTTTAAATATTAATTGAACCAAACTTTATTCATTTTATGTAAATCATTTTCTATAAAATTAATTATAGTGTATCACACAATTATATTAACCGAACCAAACTTTATTCATTTTATGTAAATCATTTTCTATAAAATTAATTATAGTGTATCAAACAATTAGTGAAAATGATTTACACAATATCATCAAAACACCGTAAAATAGTTTTAAAAAATTATTTCCCAGAAAATGTAATTCATTTTACGTAAAACATTTTTCATGTAATTCATTTTATATAAAACAATTTTCAGGTAATTTATTTTATGTAAATTATTTTTTTTAAAAACCAATTATAGTCTATCAAACAGACCTACGTGTACATGCTATATGTAAACCTCTCATGATCTCCCATTAATAATTCCTTGTAGATGTGAAATTATGATAAGTGAAACATGATTGTTGGTATTTTCTTTTAGCATCCTTATGATTAGTGACGAATATATAAAAAAATTTAGAATAAATACACATATATTAATAATATAAATTTTGTATATCTTGATGATACGATAAAATTTCAGATTAAGTATTATTAAAATTTAGAATATACACACATGTTTTAATAAAAGAAAATTTCGAGTTTTAAGAAAAAATCGAATTCCAAAAAAAATTGAGAGTGGACACATTCAACGAACGTCCGCCACTGATAATGGCATCTAAACTGTCCACTTCGATTATTAGGTGTCGAATCCCTATATCCCAGGTGTATTGTAGCCCAAGATACATTCCCCACAGTCGACCTGTAGAATTTAACTAATTCTCATGAATTTTTTAAATCTGAGTTTTCACATACCAGTCTGGTCTCTTACTACTCTTGTGCATGTCGTCTTCTCATCTTTCTTCATTCGAGTTTCAACTGTGTTCACTTTGGGCTACTCATCTAGTGGTGACAGAGATACGAGTACTTTTTAACCACCTTAGACTGATCAGAAAATTAATTTCAAATATTAATAATCAAATTTTGATAATAAAAAATGATGTTATGATTTTTAGTTAAATTTAATTATGTGATTTTATTGATTAGTGGCATGTAAAATTGATTTTTTATAACTTGCATGTAATAGTATAAACAATTAAGGGTAAACTACAAGTTTGATTCATTTTTGTACCTAAACTTTCATTTGTTTAAAATTATTCCTAACATTTACTTTTTATTTTATTTTAGCACTTCATCGTTAAAAACTTAGCGAAATTGCTACAACATGACACTTTTTTATAGGTAAATTATATTATTTATCACTCAACTATCTTCTCACTTCTATTTTGGTCACTTAAGTTTACTTTTTTCAGTTTAATTACTCAACTTTCAAACTATTCCTAATTTAATCACCCTAACTTTCAAATTTAATCTTTTATTTTAATTATTTATTAATAAAAGAATTCATGTCACAAAAATTATAAAATAAAATAGTGATTAAAACATGAGCAATTTGAAAGTTGAGTAATTAAATTGAAATTTTTTAAACTTTAGTGACC
This sequence comes from Hibiscus syriacus, assembly GCF_006381635.1. Taxonomy (NCBI): domain Eukaryota; kingdom Viridiplantae; phylum Streptophyta; class Magnoliopsida; order Malvales; family Malvaceae; genus Hibiscus; species Hibiscus syriacus. Next base: position 636,241 of record NW_024062693.1, on the reverse strand, counting down.
AAAACATGAGTGAGAATATAGTTAAATGATGAATGGTGTAGTTTACCTATAAAATACCACATGCAGTAGTTCCATTAATTTTTTTAACGACTGAGTATTAAAATGAAACAAAAAGTAAATGTTATGTATGATTTTGAAAAACAAAAGTACTAAAATGAATCAAAATTGATAGTTTAGGTGCTAAATATGAAGTGTAACGACCTAATCCAATAAGACCTAAAAATTGACGGACCAAGACGTCACACGGGACCATCGGAGTGGCTGACCCAAAAATTTTCCTTTCAAAACAATTAAATCATCCATAATAATAATAACCAAATAAAAATCATAGTATTTGTTTTATAAAATACGAGAGCCCCTAAAATACATTATAATAAAGTTTAAAAATAATTCCAAAATATAGTTATGACTCAAATACAAATAGGGTTCATATGCATTACATGCCCTCAAATGAATATACTCAAGACATACTTAAAAGTTGATATCAGTCTGAAAGGCAATTTACGATATGGCTCCTCAAACGCTCATCCTAAAAACCTACACACAAAAACAAATTTTGAACATTGATCTCACAAGCTCAGTGCCACACTAATAACCAAACTCAACTACATGTGTCATCTACATACAAATGCTAATAAACATAATTATTAGCATACAAATAGGGCTGGGAGTAGGACGTTAGAGGCCCTGTGTAAATTCTTAAAAAGAAGCCCTTAAATAGAGGCCTAAATGTCTTACTGAGCTCCTTTCTCATAAAGTGGAGTTAGACCCGAAAAAATGAGACAAGCTTTACAGCTGCAACACAATACTAATTATTGATATTTCCCATATGAATTCAACAAGATTTGATCGCATGTTCTGTGGTTTTGGGCCCAAAATTTTACCACTGATCCATAATACTTTGTTTTTTTATTGTAACAACAATAATAAATCTAATTTTTTGGGGCCCTTGCTATTCCGAGAGCGTGTTCCGTCACGCACGTTACACCGTTCTAGCCCCGCCTCTGCATACAAATATGCTAAGCTAACATACACACACATGTAGGCATCATGGTGTGGTCAGAGGGTTTCACTACATCTCAGAGACGCACACCCCTCTAGCCTACCTAGGGTGAGATCTGAAATTTATACATCATAAATATTCATCTAATCAACTAACTCCTTGCGTGTACTTGGGGCATCTACGCCCGATCGGTAGATAAATGCCTTGTGCACTAGTTTAGTTTTGTCCGAACATTCTAAAATACAATCATTCATCCTGTTAATAGAGCAAATCGGGTGTTCGAATCGTGTAACACCCAAAATTATGGGCTAATAGTTTCAGGTTTACCCGAAAGGTAAGTGGACCTCATGAAATTCATAAGAAAAGTTGTTGGGTTTAATTGGGTTTGGATTTGGGCCAAATTAATGTTATAAATGTGATTTTAAATTGTATAAAAATAAGGAGTGACTAATTATGCAATTTTTTTATTTTGCAAAGATGAGGGTTTTTTATCTCATCATATTTCTTTTCTCTTCATTCTCTTTTTCTTCATTTCTTGTTCCTTTATCTTCTATGAGTAGCCATAGTTCCAAGGTAAGGTCTTGAACATCTTTCTTGTTTCATTTTCGTTCTTAATCCCCTTTGCAACATAGTTTTAAAGAATCAAAGTCTTGCAATATAGTTTTAAAAAATCAAAGTCTTGGATTTTTCCTAACTAAAGAAAAGTGGGGGTTTTCATCCAAATCACCAAGTAGAAGAGTGTGGCTAAGCAAGAAGATTCATTTCGAGATACAAACATCAAGTTAGTGTATTTCTAATTCTTTGGAGTATTAAGTTTTCATAAATTTAGAGATTTTGCTAAGATTTGATGATTTGAGCATTTTAGGGTTTATATTTAATTTCTCAAGCAAATTATGTTTTAGGTGTTAATAACATATTTTTATGATACCTTAAGACCCTAAACAACTTACTAAAGCTTTAGAATAAGTTTAGAAACTAAACCAAGTCATTTGGGATGATTTTTGAGTGATTTTCGAGTCTAAATAAACATTTTTAAGGTTCGAGTATCGATACTGGGATGAACATTATCGATACTGATTGAATTGGGGCTAGAATTAGGTTTTCAAGGGGAGTATCGATACTGCAGAGATATTGATACTCAAGGTAACAATATCGATATTGAGGCCCCATTTTCACAACAGAATGCATTTATAACACTGTTACTTATAAGGGCATCGATACTTGATTCTAGTGTATCGATACTACAAGTAGAGTATTTATACTACTTACTTTGGAATGTTAGATTTAACCAATTTAAGGCTCGTAAGAGCTAAGTACGATTCATAATAGTAAGACTTAGTCTGTGAGGGATGTAAATGGCCAAGCATACCTAAAAACACTCGTAATAGTAGGTTACATCATGTGTAACCATACTAAGCGTAATACGTTGAAATACCTTCAGTCGAGTACGTATACAGATTGTTAAAGACGAGGAACATTTTAGAGGATATGCTGACGAGCGCTCATGATGTATCGAATGAAAGAACGATAAGAATGACCGAAGTGTCATTACTCAGTAATGAACCCGAGTCAGGTATCGGACTAACTTGTGCTTCACACAGTGATCAACAAACTTAGTAATCGTTATTGAATTCAAGAAATCTGTAGAAACTTCCCTTGAGTCAAAGAGATTAAAGTAACGAATGATCTGAATAGAGTTGCTTAATAAATAACAATTATAACAATCTAATAAGCCTTCGTATAACATTCCAAGTGAGAGAACGAGTGAGATAATAGTTAGTGAGAGAATAATCTCTCTTTAGTGAGTCCAGCTATACTAGGGTATAGCCAGGCTACCTTAGTTTCCCTAATGATGAATTATCAGTGCACGAGGCACTTCAGAAGCTAACTAGGGTGTGAGGTCCTAACACTCACAAGGAGTGGGTTAGTGATGTTAGTGTTATGTGGTCTTTGGGCCGTAGGTATGCATGAGTAGTAATGATTATGAATTACCTTAAGAGCATAAGACACTCAAATACTGTTAAGCTTTAGCATAACGTTTTAGAAAAAAAGAATAGTTGAAATACTAATAAGTGAGGGAGCGTTCTCGTATACTTGTGTTGTAAATGATAATAATGACAAGATAACAATACTATATGTGTGATAACCATAAGAACCTTATGAGATAAGATTTTATAAGACTTATGCCTTTGTTTGTTACTCGGGAAATGATAAGGTCACCTGAACTATTTGTATACATGACTATCGTCTAAAGTATATATATGTGAAATATCCGAATATATGCCAACAGTTTTAAGGCACTTTAGTATCAATGTGAAGGCACTTTAGTATCAATGCGAATGCACTTTCGTATCAGTGCAAGGCGCTTTCTTGTATTGATGACAATACCAATAAATATATGTATATTTGATGTTTGGTTATGTATCATGCTTATTGCATTCTTTCATTTTAGTATTGCGATTAGAGACCCAATATTTGTATACTCATAGCGAGGCTCTTAGTAGAAGATTAAGGGAAGCACGAGACACAAACTATAGCGATAGAACTGTAGAACTTATGTTTATAAAATTCTTATATTACTCTATTAGTGATTATATTGTTGGGCTTTGTAAGCTCAACCTTTGGATTTTTCTATTGGTAGGTCAATAGCTTGTGCAGTTCTTGGAGCACCATCATGGCAGGACTTCCGGCATTTTCTTCAGAGTACTGTATTGTAGTTTAGTAGGTAAATGTATTCATAGAACTTTACTTATATATTCGCTTGTTAAACTTTGGGTTTGTATTATTTGATTTTAAATTATGTGTTAATGAGATCCGATTTTGTAAAACGTTTTGTAGCAGTCATTTATGTTTTAATTATGATACCATTCAGTATGTTTAAAAGAAAATGAACATGTTTTGGAAATCAGGGGTTGCCTCGGTAGCCTAGTGTAGTACTTTAGGCCTAATCGAGTCTAGCGTGTTATAAATCGTTTCTCGAGTATCAAACAATGCTAGTCTTATGATTTCCTAAGTTATAAGGTTTATAAGTATAATTTCAATTATTAACATTGTTTTCTCTTGATATTTTATTGGAGATCATTAAGGTGTTTTTGGGTCCCTCAACAATGTCTCTAATTCCCTTAGATTTCTTGTCCCAAAGTGTACGATGGTACCAATACTGACCCATGGGTATCGATACTTTCCCTTGGGTATCAACACCGTACAGTTAATTTAAGGCTAGGATGAAGGGGTAATATCGATACTCCTAATCGAGTATCAATATTCCCAAGCTAGAGTATCGATACCAACCGGGGCATCGATACCAAATTAGATTCGATGTTTTAAAAAATACCTCAGTATTTATACTCCTACTGGGAGTATCGATAATCTACATTCGGTATCGGTACTCCCGTAAGTACCGATACCAAAATTAGCTATTGAAATTTCAGTCTCAAAACCTTTCCTGCGAGTATCGAGACAAGATCCTTAGTATCAATACTCAATGAATGAGTACCGATAATACCAACCCAAAACTCCTTATTTTTTTCACGACGTAAGAACAATATCGGTACTATTTTTCTAGTACCGATACCCAAACCTATAAATGCCCTTTTGGGCATGAAAATCACTCTCTAATCACCCCAAAAATTGTATTGAGGTTCCCAAACATTATTAAAATCTTATGTGAGTTTATAAAGGTTATAAAAAGTCAATTTGCATGCTTTAAAACATTTCAAACTAAGATTTACCGTATGCGTGCTCGTATGTTTTAAATCTAATGCGAGCTAAACAAATGCACTAAGGGTGCGTTTGGTTCACGGAATGTAAGATTACCGGTGGAAATAAAAGATTATCAGGGAATAGGATTACTGGGAATGTTACATTACTGTGTTTGGTTGGTTTGGCAGGAATGTAAGATTACAATGTTTGGTTGAAGGAATAAAAGATTACTGGAATGTATATTTTACCAAATTTTCCTTGTTCTATATTTTTTAACAAATGAAATTCTAAATATTTAAATAAAAATTATTTATATAAAAATTCTATCTGTTGATAATATATTACTTGAATATTTAAATACATCATGTATTATTTTTATTTTAATTAATATTAAATTTATATAATTTATGTAAAAATATATTAAAATTTTACATCAACATTTAACTATATGTGTCAGTCTGTTCAAAGTATTCAAAAGACAAAGGCTTTATTTTTGGAAGTCTACCAAAAGATGATATATTGCTACTGTTGAAGAAATTGTCTTTCTAATGAAGTACTTCCAAATTCGTTAATCTTAGTTCTGGCACATTATTATCGAGTACAGTTGTTTAAATTTATTGTTTCACGTTACATCTAATTATAAGCCATTATTAAACAAAAATATTTCATATTTGAAAATTTATGGATCAATTAAATTTTTATTTGAAAAAATACAATTAATTAATCATTTTAATTGTTATTATATAACCTAAAGGCCCTGTTTGATTGGTTAAAAATATTAATTTACTTAAAAATTATTTAAAGCTAATAATTTACTTTTTTTTTTTCTCAAGCTGTGAATTATCCTTATTATATAACCTAAAATATTTACTTTGATTGGTATGATCGCTATTATAATAATAAAAAACATATTTATAAGCATAATTACTAAAAATAATTGTGTTCCAGTAATCTCTTTCTCAACAATAAACTAAGGACTAATCAGAACTAATTTATTATCTTTGACAACAATAAAATTAAATCACCAGTATAATAAGTGAAAAAACTTATTATTTCACAATGAATCATGTTAAAGAACTAAAATGACAATTCAAAGAACTGAAATAGGCACTCCGAACAGTCATACTAGTAAGAGCTACAAGTCCGGCATCTATGATTTGACGAGAATCCAGGTTGAGTGATTTCAGAGACGAGAGTCCAGACAATTTTCTTAAACCACCATCTGTAACTCCAGTAAATGACAGGTTTATGCTCTCCAGATTAACCAAACCTACAAGTAAACCAAAAGAAATCGGATGATCATATATAAGAATCAATTGTTTGGGAAGATATCAGTTTTATATGCTTATTCAATGATTAAAGCTCCTCAGACTACTAAATGAACAATGCTGTTATGCGGACTCATATGAGAATGCCAGATCCAGGTATATGTCTAACATAAGTACCTTCAATTGTTTTCAAAAATTTTCCATGTAGAATCATCTGAGTTTTGAGAAGGCTTCCAAAGAAGGATAACAAATCAGGGTAGCGATAACAGAGAATCAAATCAAGAAAATAATTATATGCAATAAAAGAGTTAAAGAAGCACTTTACCACCAAAACTAGAAACAGAAAGTAACAACAACTGCAAAATATAGAGAATGTCATACTATGAGAAAGGAGGATATCTAACCAGAAAAGATGGCGAAGGCCATTGCTTCCAACTTCAGTATCAGACAACTCCAAACATTTCAATCGTTGAAGACCTAAACAAATGAAAGCGGATGTTTTCAGCCACTGTCGTCTATTTTTTTTATAAGATAGCGGAGAATTATTATGAGCTGAGGTAATAGGATGGTTTAATGAAGATGCCAATCCCCCCACAGCAGAAGAAAAATAACGTAGGTAGAAACATTTAAATTAAATTAATTATTTATATTTCAAAATGAACAATATATACAAAGAAAGATGGTAGCAGTTGACCAATATTCTCAAACCATACATTTATAATCAATATGAAGAGAATTAGATGACGCTAGAGAAATGAGAAAAATGAATGTGCTGGCGTGGAAGGAGGAAGAAGATGCAAGGAAGAAGTACATGCCTGGGAATACTTCTACCATCCAAGGCATTTCTCGCTGAAGAAGCAGTTTCAACATCAGTGAATTGGATTAATGCCTGCCAACAATTGTAATAAATATGAACATCATATTGAAAAAAATGAAATCACCACAGATCCAAAAATCTAAATGCACTTTTTCCATCTCACCTAGAATCCCACATCCTTTTCAAATGTAGCAATTTTGTGAACAAAACCAAATGCAGAAAATACCTGGAACAAAATTAAATCAGAAACAGGTACATATCACAAATACAAATAAGAAAAGAACATTAGAATGGGTATAATGTAAAAGTCTTTGTTAACAAATCCAAATGGACAAGAAATAAGTGCAGAATGACACCTGTGCATTCATGGCTCAAGATAGACCTTAGAAATGAGTATGGCGTACATGATAATATTTCCAAACTGTCTCCAACAAAAGAATATAAGTAAGGGCATAACCATCTATGATTCAACTGATTTCGATAAAAAACTGTCATCTCCAACAAAGGTAACATTTTAAATCATTTCAAATCTATAAGAAACGGTCTTATGTTCTCCTATTAAAAATCATATTCCTTAAAATACATGATTTAAGAAAATTAAGCATCTCTCATCAGTCGTAGAAGAAATAACATAAGAAAATAGAAGTTATACTTCATACATGGCAGTTCACAAGATTTTTACGAACTAAATTAGGCCACTTATAGAGTATAGACATAGAAATTCAAGATGTCTCCATTTAGTCATACAAATATGCTCATTCCTTAATCTAGAGCACCTGAAGCAAAAAGAGACTTTAAAAATTCTAGAGATCCAATTCTTATAGCAGAGATAGAATAGAGAATCTTTAACAATTGAAGGCATTTAGTTGAGAAATACATGCTAGTAATAAGCACTTACCAAGTGAATCGTCTCAATGGTCACATCATTAGCTTCCACACCTTCAATGGTAACTAGCAAAACATTTCCTGGGGTATCTCCGAGACTCTTGTTGTTGACAATTTCATGTCTGTTTGAATATTGAATATATACATTTTTTCCACGAACCTATGTTGGCTCTGATGATGAAGCATAATATGAAACCATCGAAAGCCTGATTTAAGTCTACCTGAAAATAAAAGTAACATAATTAACATAAAAACTAACTGATCAACCTGCAAATATATCTAAATTTCACTGCATGAAATTAACCCATCGATATTCAACCTAGAAGAAGAAGAATAGAACCCAAATGATAAGTTAACCCCAGACAAATCAAAATAAACCATCATCCAAGAAAATTCAAAATCCAACCCGATTGGCGGTGAAGTAACACATCAATGTTTACACATTCTTTTCTTGAAGATTCTAATATGATTACAAGGTTGTATATGTGTTTGATTTCAAATAAGAATAAACTCACACACAACTGCTGACAAAACTGCTCTAACTCGGCTCACATAATAAACATTTCTTTTACACTTTCAAATGTGAAAAGCATCAGTTCCCCCATCCCAATTCACCACCAAATTAAAAAGTAATAATAACACTTTGCAATTCTGCAATTAACCATCAAATTTACACATCAAAACATTAAAAAATCAGCTAAAAAATAAACGTATGCAAAGAAAACAAATCTCACAAAAAGAACTCATACTTCGACAAATTGAAGGAACACACTAAAATTTACACTAGAAAATCAAATTCCCAAAAGAGTAGACAATCAACAATTGATTGCCCTTACATAACACAAATTGAACATTATTTTTTGCTGACACAAAGCAATCCATAAACTATAAACAAAGAACTTCAAAAAAAATGGAAAGATTTAGAAGCTTGCAAATTCAACAAAAGCTTGGTTCCGATTAGCGCCGACATTGCACTTAGTGTTAACGATCTTCCCAAAGGGTTTACAGAGCTCAACGAGTTCCTCTTCGGAACACTCCCATGGGTATAACGGAATTTCGACCAAAAACCAAAACTCGATCACGAAGCACGAAGACTTTGTCCATTTGCTTTGAAGAGGAAATTCGAAGAGGAACCCTATGGAAGTGAGCATTGAGAAAATCAATGGAGAGATGGGAAAAGACTTTGTCCATTTGTTTTGAAGCCTCACACCAAGAAGCACAGAAGTGAAGGATAAGCGGTGCACGGTTCTTTTTTTGTGTTCTTTCATAACCAAGAAATATGTAAAAACTGAAATATGAACGCCAGAAGCAACTATCTAAGCTAAATCGAAGAAGAAGATTTCAACAGAACGAAGGGGAGGGGAGAAGGCTATTTTAGACAACGGGAACGAGAATGAGTAAATACCTAAGGGAGATGAGGGATAGACATTCCCGGGAATGCAGTAAAAAAAAAATTCCTATTGGTATTAATTTTTTCCTGACACTTGGTAATACAACCTATCCAAACATGGATATATTCATCCAGGAAAACAATATTCCTCCCAGGAAATAAATATACCCTGAACCAAACGGGACCTAAGAGGTCCACAAATGGTATAAGAAAGTTAGAAATGTGTTACCTTGATGCTTAGTTGTAGAAAAAAGTATCCAAATCAACCAAGAGTTAACTTCTCTTTTTATTTGGGTTTGGAACCTTCTCTAACTTCTCTCATTAACATAACATGGAAAATGAGTTAGTAGCTTGTTTATGAAACTAAAGTAAGTCCAAGAACACTTTCCTAAACTTGAATATACTAAAAACGAGCTAGGAATCCTTAGTTCCTTAAACCCCCACTAAACCCCTAACTATGGTCATTATGGCCAAACTATGAGATTAAGAGCTCAAATGAAAGCTTTGGGTGAGGAGGTTATGATTCTTACCTTGGAAATTTCGTACTAATTAAGCTTGGAAGGTTACCATGTTCTTACCTTTGTTGGTTTTATTAAAAGATAAAATATAAAGAAGAAGAAGAAGAAGGAATATAGGAGACAAGAAAATGATGAAAATGAGGGAAATAAGGGGAGTGGTTAAAGCATATTATATCATCACTAATTAAAAAAAATTCAACCTTTGATTTTAAATACCCCTTTTTATCATTCACCTCTCACTTAGATATTAAAACAATCTCAATTTCTATCATTTGGGCTTAACACAAGTCCACTTTCAAACTTAACTTAGTGTAATATATCCTATAAATCCATTGGGTTTGTTTTACGAATCTAGGGTTGGCCCGAAACAACTAACTCGGGATCGGGGTGTCACGTGTAGTTTACGCAAAAATTAACATAAACAATTGATATGATTTTTTAACATACAATTGTTATTTAATTGAAATATATTGAATTTTAGCTCACTTTGTATCATTGTTGTTATAATATATTGAATGTTATAAATTCTACACCTAAGTTTGTTTTGTCCTCGTAGTAGTTTTATATTAGTATTGTTGTCCCTTCATATTATATGCATCTATTTAATTCGCATGAACCAAATGACTTCGGTAATAAGAGAATTGTTGTTATTATTTGAGGTACGAACGTTCAATGTCAAATAGTTGAGAGTTATCTTTAAACATATATTGTCTTGTATTTACCTTAGATTACTAAAAAAAACTATTTAATTATGAACTCATTAAATTACATAAGTATTATTCTTTGACAGATGAAAATCATCATTGACTGTTATAATATTAATGTGACATTTTATTGTACTAACTTTTTTATTAAATAAATATGTATTATATTTTGAGAACAAATGTCAGGATTTAAACCCACATAAAGTGGAACAACATGAGCATTCTCAATCATTCTACCAATTAATGGATCTCGTATACTATATTGACTTAACAATCATGACACTGACATGACGGTCACGTGTGAATAATGACATAACAAACATATTTAATTAATTTTTAACCAAATTCATAAATTCATGGGTATAATTAATTTTTATAAAAGGTTTCAGAGTTTATTTAATCATTAAGTAAAATAATAAAGAATTTAAGAATTTATTAAATTTTTAAAAAAATATTCAAAAAAATATTAAAAAATTGTAAAAATCTCATTCTTTTCAACTTTGAATCTTTGTCATCAGTTTACGCTCATACAATAATTTTAAATCAATATAAAATTTTATAATTTTTAATTATATAACTGGATTTTAAATCTCTTGTAGAGAATTAAATTTCACTTATACAATATATAACTTTTTAAGTTTTAATTTTTCCCATGATTATTAGATAAACAAAGTTTAATGACTAATGTTAAATCTTTAAATTGGGAATAATTAATTTCTTTTTATATTTTTTCATTTATCATTGTTCATCTCAATAATTTATTTTTACTTATTCAACGATTTTATTAATTTATTTTAACTAATCTAAGGTATGTACAAGTTAATATTTATTCATAAATGACTATTAACTATTTAATATTGAACACTCATATTTCTGACATTCATGAGGCTCAAACCCAAAACATCAAAAAAATAACTTCTTTACTGCCGAGATTACTTGATTCGTGCCATCCAACAATTTTAATAAATATAAAATTTTATATTATATTAACATATTATATCTAATATATATATACATGAATCCTGCTTTTGTTAACATGCCAATAATGTCTAGTTCACGTTCCTTTTCATATTCCCATTTTCAGTAACAAATGCTTGTGTCAGTCGTGACTATGGATAAAGTGTATGGTTTTAACTTGGTTTATTTTAAAGATGTTGTTTTAAATTAAAGTATGATAAAACGATATCAGTAATAAAAGAATTGTTATTATTCTTTAAAATCTCAGGTTCAAACAACATGAATGTTAGGATGTAAACATTCAACGTCAAATGATTAAGAATTATCTTTAAATAAATATTATCTTATACTTGTATAAAAGTTTCAGTTAAATAATCATTTCAAAGGGGGAAATGAATAGTTTTTTATATTAAATAAAATAATTTACTTATATAACTTTATTAATATTTAATTTTGTCAATTAGATTTTTTATTAGGCTAAGATGATTATAAAGTAATATATGTTCTAAATACGTTCAACTATTTGACAATGAACACTCAATCAACTGCTACAGTCGTTGGTGCTCGAACTCGTTATTTATATGAATAACAACGATTTTTTTAATTACTAAAATAAATTGATTCGTTTAATTGTTAAGTTTAGGTCACTGCAATTTAAGTTAGATATATTTTGATTGTTGAATTTTGATGTCAAATCATATTGAATTCTAATATGAGTTAATTAAACTAATTTTTAACATAAAATAATGTTGACTGGTAGCTTCAGTTAAGAGTCTGGGGAAATGGTTAGTTGGTTACACTGCTAACAGCAAACCACCACAAAAATTATATGAATTAATATATCCTTACGAATATAATTGATTGATTTTGACAGTATGGGTTGAATGTTACAGTTTAATTTATTAATATGCAAAAAATAAAAGAATAAAAGATATAAATATTATTTATCATGATTATAGACTCTTAGTTCTACCTTTTTAAGCGACTTTCTAGATTTATTTTTAAAATGTTGTTTTAAGTGATGATTTATTACTTTTTTTTTATTTTTTTTAAATCTAAATAAGTATTTTTCCATGTTGAGTTTTTCTATCCACTTATTCTTGAAACATTTATTTTCTTTATCTTTGTAGCACGATTATTCTTTTATTTTTATGACATTATTTTATTTATCGATATGGTAGTTGGTTTTTTTATGTTACATTAATAACAAAACACTTCGTAACCAGGAAACGTTGATGATCTCGTGTAGCTAGGTCTTTTTTACGACAATTCGTCAAAATTATTTACGAAGCAATATGTCAGATTAGTTATGTTCTCCACACTTACATCAATATTGCGTGTAGATTCAAATAGAGACGAAAAATTATTAATAATTACTTAGGTTTTTTTTAAAGATGAAGCATGTAATTAAAGAAAGATTTTGATTTTATTTTTCTTCATACCTTTTGAATTTTCCTTGTTATGATTGTGTTGTTTTTTGGTATCTTATCTTTTATTTAATTAAAAATAGTTATAAAAATATTATTTATCATGAAAATTTATATATATATTAATAATTTTCAAAATTTTACAATTACTTAGTGGATCTTTATTATTATTTTTTGATTAAACTGATGTGATTTTAAGATAAATAATATATATTTTGAATATTTTAAATCATTTAATCATAAATGCTCAAACACCTCTATTTACAGAAGTTGATATTTAAACTCAAAACTTTTAAAGACAATAAACATTTCTTTAACCGTAAAGGTAGTTTGATTTGTGTTTTAATAGATCATTATTCGTTTCATTTGTTATGGAAAATTGAGTTTCTATAAGCATTCATTTAAATGATGATTAACGACACATATCCCCTTTAATTATATTTGACTCTTCTCAAAAATAAAATATCGTAATACAAGTACTGATCAAATCTTAATTTGATGATAGAAGTAAAATCTTGAATGATTTTTAATGTAGGCAAGTCAAAATATTGTGATTATTATTTTAGGACTTGTCTGTCTGAATTTGTCCAAACAAGTGGAGCACTATGGACCGTCAATTAATAGACTAGCACAGACAGTACAAGTGAGACAACCATGGAAATGGAGCCTGTAAGTGTGACAATTCATCGACTCTTGTCTGTCGCTCTACATATTACGAGCTATTTGAATTAAATTTTATTAAAATTTGATTAATATTCAAATTAAATGAATTCAAACTTCAACAAATTAAAGATATAAATCTCACGTTTCATGATTTTAATATATAGTTAAAGAAAGATGTTATTGATTTTGTTATTATTTTTTTAATAAATTCAGTAAAAAAATATTTAAAATATTATTATTTCTATCGATTTTGTTATTTTTGAACGTTTTACCGGTTTTGTTAACATATCCGGTAAAGCGCTACCTAAAACATTATTTTTTCTACCGGTTTTATTATTATTGAGCACTTTACCGGAAATGTTAAAAAATATTAATGTTTTAGGTAGAAATAATAATGTTTTAGGTAATTTTTTTTATCGAATTTGTTAAAAAAAAATAACAAAACCGATAATGTCTTTCCTTAACCGTATATTAAGACTGTCGCATGATAGAACTTCCCACAAATTAAAATTGAATTTTGAAGGTAGTATTATCTAAATAAAACATTAAACTTTTAATTTTTAAATTAAATTATTATTTTTAATTAAATTATTAATAATTTAATATTTACATGTTAATACAATATAAGACTTTTGATATATTAGGTTCATATTCAAATTCGAATTTGAGTCTCAATCAAACTAACTCTGAAAATATTTTAAATTCAAACTTTTTCAAAGTTCAATTTTTGATCTCGAGTTAGAGTGAAACTTGACAAATTTTAAACTTGTGAATTTTTTATTTGAGTCAAACTTAGCTTTAAATTTTTCGAACTGAGTCAAACTCAATAATATTCGAGTTCGACTAAGCTCATTTACGGCCGTATTAATAGCTTGGTGGATGGGATAACTCTGAGTAACCTTTTTTTTTGGGGTAAAATGTACAAAGAAGCCATTGCTTGGGATAAAAAAAAGAAATATTTGCAGAGACTTGGGATTAGTTTCTACGTAAACACTAAGAACTAAGAATCAGTTTTAAAATTTCTTTATTATTGGGGATATGCGAACAAATACAAAATTCTTGTCATTCAAATCATGAATGGATAAATAAAAAAAAGAAGAGAAAAATAATTGTCAATGTTAAAATTATCATTTTAAAAGGTTGCAATATATGAACTATGTAACACTCCAAATTAGGAGTCAAATTATAAGTTTTCGAAACTTATAGAAAATTTTAGAAAGTGTTGGAAATTCAGGGATCCAATCCATAATTTACCTATTTTTGTTGGTTAAGGATAAATAAACATTCTTCCCCGGTGAAATCCTTAAAACCCAAAAATCCCCAAATTATTTACCGTAACCCCGCCGGTCTTCACCACATCAAAATCCTTGCCGTTCGACCACCGTATAACGTGCTATTACCCCTATTTGACTCTCCATCCGCCGACGACCAAAGCCTGAACTTTATCGCACCGTGAAATGTTTTCGTTTGTCGTAAATCGACGTTAAAATCACCGTTGATAAACCTCCCTTATCGCCTCAGTTTTATTTCGATTCCAGTTAAACCGTCGGCCATAGTGCCTCACCGCCCCCATCATCGAGATCCCCAGCCAATTCCGATCAAAAGTCGACTGGGGTTGTCGTTCACCGTCATCGTTTTCACCGACCGCCGATGTGGGTAAGTGTTTCAGACCTCTTCTTTTAATTCCGGTAGATTTTTGGCTGATTCTTGATGTTTTTGGCTTGATTTTGTCAAGTATATGAACAGGGAGTAATCGACCAACCAGACCTCTGTCGTCGCCGCACGCACCGACAGTGCGCGTAGGCTTCTTCCCCTGCCTTGTAAGCTTCTGGACCGGCCCGAACCGGTCAACCCGACTGGTCTGCTCGACCAGCCTGATCCGACCCTACCCGACTCGCCTGGTCCGATCCATTCATTGAGACAACTCGACTGAGTCAACTCACTAGGTCAACTCATTAGGTCAACTCATTGACTTTGATCGAGTCAACCCGTTTACCGTTGATTTTAACCGGTCTGACCGTTGACTTTGACAAAAAAGTTAAAATTTTCAAAAAAAACCTTATTTTATGGTTTACGACGTTCTGAGTCCGAATTCGAAGTTCGTTTTGCCAAATTCGCACCCGGTAAGCCGTTTTTCAATGTTTTCCCTTCTAATTCAAATTGGTTTCTTAATTAAGTTCAGTTTCTGATGTAAATTTGGTTGCTTTGTATCCGAGAAATTCTTGGATGTTGATTTCAAGTTCGAGAGTGATCGAATGGAGATTAAATGTTCGATCGGTGGAGCATGAAAACCGAGTTAATAATTTACTACCTTTTGCATGCTTTTCGGGACTCATTGATAAATGGTAAATGCATGAATGTAAATGATTGGTCCATTAAGGTAGTTAACTATCTTTGGACTCAAAAGGAAATTGAATTTAAAGACGGAACATTGTATAAGACTCTAACGGCTCGAAAAAGGAATTGGTAGACTAATCGGAAATAAATTTCAGTTCAATGATTTAATCAATAAATCAATCAATCTCAAAACGCGTAAATTATGATTAATCTCGTTAAAGGTTAAATGTTAGAAATATTTGGAAAGAAATTACCAAAAATAGCACTATAGGGTAAAATTATGAAAATACCTTTGTACTGTAAAAGGACCAAGACATCCCCTAGTAGTGAAATAACCTCCAGTGATCAAATGAACAAAGTACTCTGAACTCTAAAGGAACTATAATACTTTCAAGCCTAATTTATCAGATGTAATGACACTGACAGAATTGAATGAAATGATGATAATACCCTTAAAGAGTAAAAAGGAATATGAATGAATATCATAATGGAGACGACTTAAGAACTTAAATTATGATCCACTTGAATCTTGGAATCACCGATTAAATTCCTGATTTAGTTGGAATGCCCCTGAAGTGTAATATGATTTGAAACACGTTCAAGCTCTAGAATAACTAAATACCCTTAACTCTGAAATGAACAAATCAACCTCGTATACCAATATGACTATATTATATGACCAAGTTAAACAAAATGGAAGTACTGTATGTATTCAAATTTTGGAAACGATAGAATTACTCTAGAAACTCCGAAGTGACCGGGATAAACTTGACTACTAAATGATCTAAGTACCCTTAATGACCTAGGGTTAAGTGAGTGACTTGGATAAGCCTGGAAACGCTGACGAACTTACATGATGTACTATCCCTAAGATTCATTCCGCGATGATTCCGAAGATGATCAATTCGACAAGAATTGTCTGTATTAAAAAGTGAATACTCTAGAAGCGCAACGATTTGATCGGTTGACTGATATCTTTGATGAGACATGTACGGTTCGAGTTAACTCGATATTTTGATAGATCGATACAAATCGTAAATGCCCTGAATCTTCGTTTCTCCCTTATCAACTCAAATCACTAAGAACCTAATGCCCAAAATGCCTCTGATTTCCTGAATAATGGAATCACTCATGTCATATCTGAAAACACAAGTAACTCAGATGCAAAGGATTCTGAATACCTGTCTAATTATATAGTGCCTTCGAAAAATGTCCGAATACTTTATGATATTGATAAATCACGTTCTGAATAATTGATGATTCCGTCAGCTGATGAACTCTTTCAATAGTGATTCTAATTTCTGACATTCTATCAATATACTAAAGATTCATGTTTCCCTTCCCGATAAGATTATCAAGTACCTCCAAATAATATCTGAACCTCTAGTATGTTCCCTAATCACATGGATGTTTTCTCTGATTTCTGTTATGATCTCTGCTATGATTTCTGATATCTCTGTTTGCTGACTGAAATTATTTTTAGACTTGGTACCATGAGACTCTGGTATGACTGATGACTGACCTCGAGATTCTTTCTTGGGTAGGGTCTCATGCCCCAAGGTAATCTCTTAGGTTATGCAGTTATGGGGAGTTGCATATGACGTTCGGTTGGAGGGATTTACTATGGTTTTTGAAAAATACATTTTAAACTGCTATTGTTTTAAAAAGATCTGTACATTTTCACTGGTTTAGTGGAAACACATTAGACACCCTATTCTGATCTCCTGAACCCAGTCATTCGAAACATTTCATCTGAACTGAAAGCTTACTGTCTTTTACTATCTGAGATATCAGTCGGATCTCAGCTCAGCATAAAAGTCTGTAGATGTCTGAACCAATAAGGAAACATATGCTTATCTGTTATCCATGTTCTTAAGCATCATCTGATAGTTCTGCATTACTGAGCTTTCCAAAGCTCACTCTGTTACTCACCTTTTCAGGTTAAAAAGATTCAACGATTGCAACTATCGACATCAGTAATAGAGTTCCACCGACGTTGATTGCGGAGTACTGTGCATGTGTTTAGGGGGCATGTAGGTTGTATTTTGTTTTTATATCCGAGTCTGAAATATGTTTTATTCTGAATATTGTTAAATTTTACCGTTGTGTTTATAAATTATTTTATGATTTTACACGTTTTAACAAAAATGTTAAATTTTCTGGAATTTTTACGGTGGGTCGCTCCAGTGGCCCTAGTATGACACATCAGATCGGATAGGGCACTAGTATCGGTCTGTGGGTGTTAGAAACTACATCAACACTACATGAATTCATCAACAGAATCAAAGTAATCAGTCTATCTCTCCTGCATACAAAATAAAAACCATATTCAAACGCAGTTAAAAAGACAAAGATTATTGTTTACTGAAAGATTTAAGGTTTCATCAATAAACAAATCTAATTATTTCCTATGGAACTGATGATCATAGGTTGTCTTGATATTGTAAGATTTTAATCTGTACAACTTTTCTTGTAATCCAGTTCTATCATGTTTTATGCCTAGCTTTATAGCGACTGATTTTTATCAAGTGGCCATAAAGCAAAATGAGGTTACCTTCGACAATAACTGTCGCTGCTTTCTCAGTAATTGTGTCCTTGCTTTGCTCAAGCAGGAATTGGGAGACATGGTCTTTTTCTACAAGGGAGTTAAAGATTTGTTTAAAACGAAGTACACAACTCAACATTTTCATCCATTGCATGTCTATATTGACATGAATTTTCTTTTAACAGGCAAATACAACAGAGTAATAGAAGCCACCTTTTCTAGGTGCTTTTCTTCTCTGCTTACGAATGGTAGCAGTGAGCAATCCTGGTGCCCAGGAACAGTAGGCTGAAAAAAAAACGAATAGAAACATGTAAAATAAACCGAAATTAGAATGATGAATATTAAAGCAAAAGCAGTAGACATGGACATGGTGGTGCATGAACCATTAAAATGAAAACTTGTAAAGTAACCTCTTCTCTTTCTGGTACGTATAGCGTTTTGCCTGAGTGGTTCCTTTTTTTCAGGATAAAATCAAAGATGTTATGGAAGTTCTCATTTTCCTGATTATAGAATAAGTATGTTAAATGATAAAAGTGAAAGGCATAAAAACTATTAACCAGTTAAGATCATTAACCCTACCATCATATGCTTGCTAAATCCATCTTTCCCTAGAAAATTCTTCATGAACTTTAGTTGCACTCAGAAGCAGGAATAAGTTTAGCCTCTTCTCAACACAAAATGAATTATTAAACCAATTATCAAAGAGATGTGAAGAAATTAAATTACCTGTATCACCTGAGACCATGTTGAGAAAGTGAGTTTCTGCCCACCTATTGTCACATGGGTATTTAGACATTTCCCATCCTGAAAGTTATCAACATTATTGTAACAGCTTATGATACAATGAATTAAATATGTGCATAAAACAAAGAAAACCAGTACATATAGAAAATTTAAAGCATCTGAGGCAGAACTGAACCCTGTATTTGGATCTTGACTAGGAATACTTTCATTGCTTGTTTCAATCCTGCTTCTGAGCTGCTTTATAATATTGTCCTTCAGTTCCTTGTTTGAATGTATTCTGCTAGATGTATCACCTTCATGACGAGAATCCTTGGTTTCAGTTGAAAATTTCTCTAGACAGTTGGTTTCGAATATTAAAGCCAGGGCCTCACAAGCTGCTGTACATACTAATTTATCATTGTTGTCCAGTAGGTCTGAGAAGTATGAAATTGGCCTGCACCGGAATTACACTTTTAACGCGATAAAAGGAGAATTTTGTTAAGACTGCAAAAAAAATATACAATACACCCAAGGGAGAAAGCACGTTTAGGAAAATTTAAAATGAGCAACTCTTTCATTAAACCATCAAACTACATCCAAACAATGTAAACTTTTTAATTAAAAGACTCACCCTTTCCAAGTTTTGTGACTCAGTCTCCATCCATCAATAGTAGAAAGAAGAAAGGTCCAAGCAGATATCGCAGCAGAAAGAATAGCTGGAGAATCTTTCCTTTCAATCTGATAAGGCATAAAAGAAAATCAATCCTGTTAGCCTCAAATTTATATCGATGGCAACTAAAAGTGTAACTGAGAAAACGTTAGACACCAATTTTTAACGAAAAAATCTTTATGCATCAAATCGTTTTTTGATGTAAAGTTTAAACATTTATTTTTGTCTTTAATATATGCATAATTTTACTTTAAGGAACACACTGAACTTTCTAGTTCATTCTTCTTAATTTTTTTTTTCAGAAACTACTGGATAATAGGCTTTGGACTTGACATTCGAAGTATCAACGGTTTTCTTTTTATACTTCTACTTGCCATTCGTTATTTTTGGAGATATGAAATTATAATATTGATTATGCATTTACGTTTTATTCCAGGTGCATTCGATATAGTTGATATTTTTTATATACGCAATATTTATACTATTATATATAAAGATTTGAACTTAAGAACTTGTTTAAACGCTATTAAATTGTTTACCACTTTAACAACTCCGATGGGTGAAAGGAATGTTTTTTAATATCTTATTAAATTATTTTGATCCTAAGGGGGCGTTTGGATGGGGGAATGTGAGATTCCCCCGAGAATGAAATCCACATTTTCCCGTTTGGTTTGGTTGGGAATGTCATTCCCGGTAATATTTTATTACCAATAGTGAATTTTTTGTGATATATTACCGAGAATGTCATTACCTTCATTCCCTTAGGTATTGTAAGATTACCAGCGTTTTAGACTAAAATGCCCTTAATTTTTTTTCCAAAAATATCATTCTTCTGTCATTGAATATTAAAAATTCTATGAATGTTAAATTACAAATTTATCCTGAAACTATTTTAGATTTACAAAAAAAATCTATAATTAAACTTTTATATGAATTTCAGGAGTTAAAATAAAATTTTACCTTTTTATTAAGAGAAAATAACCTCAGTGACCAAAAATGCCTTATAATATACGATTTTAACCAACTTTTTTTGGATTTGCCAAAATGACCAACTAAATCGCAATGCGATCGATAATTCGCAACGCGATCTCCGGTATCGCAAATCAGTTTCCAGATTCGCAACGCGAACTTCGACTATCGCATTGCGATTTACATATTCGCATTGCGATAGTCCAAGTTCGCGTTGCGATTTACATATTCGCATTGCGATAGTCCAAGTTCACGTTGCGATAGTCCAAAATCGCAACGACGGTATTACATTTGTTTCTTAAGAATTTTCTCTAAAAAGATAGTATTCGCGCGGACGTGTCGAAGACACGTATTACCACGACCACGACCACGACCACGACCACGACCACGACCCCGACCCCGACCCGAGACGGGCGGCGGCGGCGGCGACGCGCGAGAGTCCCCCTTGTTCTCTATCACTCAACAAGGAAGTGGGAAAGCCAAGCCTTAAATACCATTACCAATAGTGTTTTCAATACTATGTGGGATTGAGCATTACCAACACTTGTTCCCAATACTATGTGGGATTGAGCCTTAAATAGTGATATTATTTTTGAATGTTTTGCTTAAAATTGCAATAATCGCGATTGATTGTAGATTGACTTTTAATTATGACATATTTAATCGTATAATACTAATGCAATTGGTTGCTGATTCAGTTGTTTTAAGGTGCATGATTGTTAATTGTTTCCTGAATAATCACATTGTATTGGAAACAAGTGTTGGTAATGCTCAATCCCACATAGTATTGGAAACACTATTGGGAATGGTATTTAAGGCTTGGTTTTCCCACTTCCTTGTTGAGTGATAGAGAACAAGGGGGACTCTCGTGCGCCGCCGCCGCCGTCGTCCATCTCGTCTCGTCTCGGGTCGTGGTCGTGGTCGTGGTAATACGTGTCTTCGACACGTCCGCGCGAATACTATCTTTTTAGAGAAAATTCTTAAGAAACAAATGCAATACCACCAGTCGTTGCGATTTTGGACTATCGCAACGAATTTGGAATAAATCGCAACGCGAACTTGGACTATCGCAATGCGATAGTCGACTATCGCAATGCGATTTACATATTCACATTGCGATAGTCCAAGTTCGCATTGCGATAGTCGAAGTTCGCGTTGCGAATCTGGAAACTGATTTGCGATACCGGAGATCGCGTTGCGAATTATCGATCGCATTGCGATTTAGTTGCTCATTTTGGCAAATCCAAAAAAAGTTGGTTAAAATTATATATTATAAGGTATTTTTGGTCAATGAGGTTATTTTCTCTTTTATTAAACTTTTTTTTATATTTTTAATTTTGTAAAAAAAATTATATAAATTTTATGAATTAATTTTTTTTAAAGAAAATATATAAATATTTTTCAACTTGTAATATTATACAAATATATAATAAGGACAATTTGGTCAAATATATATTCCAATAATCTTTTATTCCTTTAACTAAATACGATAATCTTATATTCATGCTAAACCAACTAAATACAAAATACAACATTTTTAGTAATACTATTATCTGATAATCTTTTATTCTCAATGATAATTTTACCTTCTGTGAATTAAACGCACACTAAAAGACTAAACAGAAACCCGACTGATTTGTGTTGGCGACTCCATTTTGAGAATTGAGTAGTGACTTGGTCTTCCTTCTTTCCACTTGACACCCTTTCCTTGTCGTTGAAAACCCTTGGAAACTAAACAATAACCGTTTATGAGTTGCTGCTATGGAGTTTGATGACTTCCTCTATTATTTGTTGTATTATACTGTTTACTAATTTTTGGTGATTGTTGTTCAAGGTGAGTGAATGTTTCTCAACTGATGATTCTCAATATATATATATATATATATATGTGTGTGTGTTTTATTCTTTCACGAGAGTTCTTTGATTTTTTCCAACCCTTCGAGCCTAGCCTAGGGTAAGCTAACTCTTAGATTTTGTATATTATGGTAGAAAAAGAGTCCCACCTACCCGCCCACGCATGAATTTCTGTATCGCTATACTTAATTTAAAGTTGACTTGAAATGATCAATTATTTCCAGTTGCAATTTTTGGAAATGGAAAAAAGAAAGAAAGAAAGAAAGAAAGAAAGAAAGGGTTTGGTGCATTTAGGGAATTGAACTTAGTACTTGTCATGGAGGGAGATGAGTTAGGGTTCATGGGAGATAAATTGGGAATTGAAGAATTAGGGCTTGTGGAAGAGGAATTGGGAATTGGAAGTGGAGAATTAGGGATTGAGCAGAATTGGGAATTGAATGGGGAAATGCTTGAATCGAGGGAGGGAGGTATAAGGAAAGAACCGGGTCCAGGGAAGCAGCTAAACAGAACCGGTCCACTATACACAGGCCCAACTAAAGGAAATGTATTAGAGGAGAGGCCCACTCCACAACAGCTTGAGAACCCATCGGATGGACAGCTGAACAGCCCAATTACCAGCATGAGTCAGCGTAACCGTTAGAAGGGAATTAGTACTATTGTACAGCTGTGATGAAATGTACAACGTAGATATATAAAACTTGTACCCAATCCTCAGGGTTTTTTCGTATTGAATGAAGTGAATCTTTCGCTAAATCCCTATTCTCTTTTCTTTTTCTCAATCTATCATTCTAAGAAACCCTAAAAAAAAAAACTTAAAACACAACAGTACCTCTCATACCGGAAGGGAGAGTCATACAACTAGATTACATGTTCAACTATTGATGTTTAATACACCTGTAAATTTGGATTGGATTCTGTCCGCTAACTTTTTTGCAAGTTGAATGTTACTGGAATTATACTAGTAGCTGAAATGCCCAACGTTTGATGTTTAACATGATCTCTTTTCCGTCATTAGCTTTTTTCTTCAAGAATATGATAAATATTGATGTTTAATACACTGTAAATTTTGATTGGATTCTCTCCACTAACTTGTTTGCAAGTTGATTGCTAGTGGAATTATACCACTTGCTGAAATACCCAATGTTTGAGGTTCAGTCATTGCCTCTTTTCTTCAAGATATGATAAATTTGGATGTTTATATGGCTATAAGCTTAGTTGTTGGCGAGTTGAATGTTGTACAAGAATGTTGTAAGGAAGAACTTGTTGGACAATTAGGCAATTATTGACTAGCTCAATCAACGTTGTGCCCCTGGAACCTTCTCTTTTGGGGACTCTGCGTTGCAAACTGAATAGCAAAGTCTTTTTTGCATAAAGATGGAGGATTGAGCCCTACCTTCAGAACAAGGTAAAGGGAGTGGATATTGTGATCATATGATTGCAAGCCCCAAATAGTATAGCCTGGAAGTTCGTTTTGTTGTTGGGGATCTTGTTAGAAAACAAGCCCATCTCGATGACTATAAGATTAGAGGCACAAAAATTAACTTTTGGAAAATAGCACAATTTATTTATTTTTTCACACCGAGAAGGAATCTTGTTAGAAAACAAACTTATCTCGAGTTAAGCTTCTATACTGTTCTACTTTCGAAGTTGACTCATTGCACAGTTCTGTAATCATATAACTCAGGACCTCTTGCACCCTAAGGGAAATTCTGCATTATGGATCAATTATTTCCAGTTGCAAATTACTTTTCATGAGCATTCTATGATTTTTCCAACCGCTTCTAGCCTAGGGTTAAGCTAACTCTAAAATTTTGTATATCATGACAGAGAAAGAGTCCCACCGACACACCCGCACATGCATTTCTGTATCAGTATACTCTTAATATAAAATTGACTTGAAGCTGGTTTATGATGATCAATTATTTCCAGTTGCAATTTTTGGAAATGGAAAAATGAAAGGGTTTGGTGCATTTAGGGAGTCGAACTTAGTACCTCTCATACTTGAATGGAGAATCATACAACTAGATTACGAGTTCAATGATTCATATTTAATAGCATGTGTTTTTATTTGTTATCTTTTTTTTTTCAAATCCCTACGAATTTTGATTGGATTCTCTCTGCTAATTTGTTTGCAAGATGAATGCTAGTGGAATTATTCTACTAGCTGAAGTACCTAATGTTTGGTGTTTAACATGATTTCTTTTCAATCATTAGCTCTTTTCATTAAGAATCTGATAAATTTGAATGGTTATATGGCTATATGCTTAGTTGTTGGCGAGTTGAATGTTGTACAAGAATGGTTTAAGGAAGATGTTTTGGACAATTAGGTAGTTAGTGACTGCTCAATCAATGTTTTACCCTTGCAACCTTCTCTTTTGAGGGCTCTGTATTGCATTAGGGTCACCCACAGACCGATGTCGATGCTAATGACTGTGGCAATGTAACACCCACAGACCGATGCGAGTGATCCGATCTGATCCGAGGTGTCACATTAGGGCCACCGGAGTGACCCACCGTAAAAATCCCGAAAAAATTAAAATTTTTGTTAAAACACTTAAAATCATAAAACAATTTATAAATAAAAAAGTAAAATTTTCCAATATTCAGAAATAAAACATATTTCAGACTTGTATATAAAATAAAATACAACCTACATGTCCTCCTAATCACATGCACCGTACTTCATAAGCAATGCCGGTGGAACTCCTTTACTGATGTCTATAGCTGCACTGGTTTGATCCTTTTAACCTGAAATGGTGAGTAAAAGAGTGAGCTTTGGGAAACTCATTAATACAAGACTACCAAATGATGCTGAAGGACATGCAGATAAATGGAAAACCATAAAATTTCCTTATCGATCTAGATGTCTACAGGTTTTCAAAATGAGTTGGGGTTCTACTGGTAGTTCATCGAATAAAAGTCATGAATATTTTAGTTCATAGGAAACATTCAGAGTACCATGTTTTCAGGAGATTGGAATATGATTTCTAGTGTGTTCCATCTAAAACCAATGAAAAGATATAGATCTTTTTAAAACAGTAATTGTTTAAAACATATTTTCAAAACCATAGTAAAACCCTCCAACCGATCATCGTTATGCAGTTCCCAAGAACTGCATCCATAAGGTCTTACCCTAAGCACAAAGCAGAGGGAGCCACCCTAAGGGAATGCCTTGGGGCCCGAGAGCCTACCCAAGTAGGTTACTCGAGGCCACGGGGCCTACCCAAGAAAGATCTCGGGGCCTCGGTGCCTACCCAAGAGTCACCTTAGGTCCGTAAGGATTTACCATTTGGATCAGGGCTGAACTTCCACACTCCAAAATTCCAACCATATAAAAAATAGTATAAATCAGTTTTAACAGTAAACCGTAATATTTG
This sequence comes from Hibiscus syriacus, assembly GCF_006381635.1. Lineage (NCBI taxonomy): Eukaryota > Viridiplantae > Streptophyta > Magnoliopsida > Malvales > Malvaceae > Hibiscus > Hibiscus syriacus. The sequence continues at coordinate 610,432 of NW_024062693.1, read as the reverse complement.
GATCGTGATCCAGTAAAATCTCGTAAACGTGACAATGAAATAAACCATATAACCGCCCTCCACCCGTACACCATATGTAGTCCCATGATTAACCAAAAGGATTGCCTTGGGGCCTGAGAGCCTACCCAAGAAAGTTTCTCGGGGTCTCAAAGCCTACCCAATGGTCACCTTAAGTCATTAAGGATTTACCAGCTTGATCAGAGTTGAACCTTCATCCTACCCAAATAATGTCCCAATAAAACAATTCAAGTAATAACCAGTGAAAACAGAAAACCATAGTTCATAAACCAGTAAATTCCATGATTCCATAAATCAGGAACAATCATATTTTTCAGTGAAAACCATAATCAGAGAACACATACCATGTAGCCATAGTTCATAAGCTAGTAAATCAATAATTTCAGTGAAACGTATTTCAAAACATATAAGACAGTCATGTAGAACACGGGGAACACACTAGAGGATCCAAGTAATTTTCAGAGGCACTTAGTAGTTACCAGGAATGGAAAACACGAAACTTATTCAATTTGATATGATTCCAGGAACGAGGTCCTATTGAAAGGGATCGGTTACTAACAAATTTATTAGACCATGAAAATTGATACCTTAGGACCCTTTTTTATTCAGGTGCATTCAGGAACCTTTATATCAGAATAATTATAGATTCATATTTACTGAGAGTTATTTCATTAATCAACAATCAAGGGTATTCAGGATTATGTAATGAATTATCAGGATTTTGAGTCCAATTGAACCAACGATCCCAACTCTGCAATACTTGTCAATCATTCGGACTGTGATACTTCATTATTATCATTCACTTCTTATTACTGACTGTACCAGTTGATTTGATCAATATCATAATCATTCTTGATCAGTTCTTGCAGAGACAAATAGGTATTCCAGTGTTATTTATTTATTTTCTGTATTGCAACGATATCAATAAATATTGACATGCTTGATTCGAGGTTGAAAACACTTGAGGGCAGTACAATATATAAGTTCATAAGCATTTCCAGACTTGTCTGAGTCATTCACTTAATTTAAGGTCTTTGAAGGTACTTAGGTCATTTGGTAGTTAAGTATATTCCGATCACCTCGGAGTTTCCAGAGTAATTCAATAATTTTTGAATTTCGAATAAATACAATTATTTCATTTAGTCCAACTTGATCATATAATTTAGTCATTTCATGAAATATAGACTTGTAAAGTACCTTCAATAATTCAGTCTCCGGGTGTTATCTCAGAAAATAGAAATTCTAGGTCATTTGATATTGGAGGTTGATTTATTCATTTCAGAGCTGGAGTATATTTAGTTATTCCAGTTCTTAGATGTTCTTTGGGTCATTTTACACTTCAGTGGCTTTCCAATATAAATCTAGAATTTAAATCGATGATTCCAGGGTTCAAGTGGATCAAGATATGAGTTCTCATGTCGTCTCCATTATTATAGCCATCCATTGTGTTTTTTACGCTTTAAGCGTATCATCATCATTCCACTTAATTTGGTCAATGACATTACTTTTGATAAATTAGGCTTGAAAGTATTATAGTTCCTTTAGCGTTCTGATAAGATACATATTAGCCATATATTCTATGATATTTTCCTCATATTTGAATAACTAAAATTGCTTAAATCATGGATTTTGATTATATTTCGTATTTTGTGGATTAGGTTGAAGATTTGGATTAAACAAGTTCAAAATCTAATGATTAGAATGATCTTCACAAAATCCCAAATTAAAGAGGAAGAATCGGAATTCAAGAAGTGGAATTTAAGAAGTTGGAAAGACCAGAAGAGGTTTTCGCATAAGGCGTGGGCACGATTTATTCATCCTGAGCTATCACAGAAGAAGTCTGCAGTTAAGGCGTGGGCACACCTTACCAGTCTGTACAACCCTACATTAGAGTTCTTTCTTCATTGGTCATTGTTCCTTCTATTTCAGAATTGCTGGATGAATCAACCATTTTAAGCAAGAAAAAAAAAAAAACATAAACAACCCACAAAATTTTAGGCGCCATTTCCAGGGATTGGTGTCAAAATTTTTGAAAAGTCATATTTATGTTTGTCGACCTCCTGAGTCCTATTCCGTGATCCGTTATGCCAAAATCTAACCCGAAAGCCCCGGATCGAGCTCGTTAACCCGAAAATGCTTAGTATGTTTAGCATTTTTGCTTATTTATTTAAGATTTAGTTATGAAATTGATCCTAGAAGATATTTTTATGAAGGTACTTGTGTTTCACCTGATCGAGGGTCAGTATGATCCGGTGTTTTCCGTCCATCAGATCCGCACAATCATCATTCCTCGAGAGTTACTCGTAGGTATATGTAAATTGTTTAAATAGGGATTATTATTATTATTATTATCCATATTAGAATTCCGATATGGATTTTTCGATTCGTAGGATCTAGCTCTACTGTTGATCGTGATCGGAAGACTCATTAATAAACTTTCTTATCAGACTACTCAGACCAGTACATGTGTGTTTTCTGATGGTGTTGCATTATTGTTTTAAACTGTTCATCTGAATTGTTTTAGATTTATGATAATATTGAATATTTTTATCACATGATACCTGATTTTGTGAATAATGTTTATCTGATATATGATTTACTGTACATTTCTGACATGATCTTTGATTTTTGTATTACTGTATCTAATTTCTGAGTTTGAAATATTTTCATGTTTTACTAAATTAAACTATCGTTTTCACTCGAATACATACATGTTATTACTGTCATTGGGGGTATTATTGGAGGAACTATCTCTGGCGTAGTCTATGATTTGTAAGTCTTTACCGTAGGCTCATAGGCTTTGTACTCATGGTAAGTCCTTACTGCAGGTCCTTATGCTCTATGTATAAGGCCCTTATATCGGATGTACAGTTGGGTGTACGGTTCTGGGGAACCTACACATTATGGTGATCAGATGTAATAGTGTTCATATTTTTAAAACATGTTTGATAAACTGATTTATACTGAAGTATTTTTATCTGAATTTTTTTATACACCGGAACGAGCACACTGGGATTTTTTTAGCTCATTCTGTAAATTCTAAACCTTTTAGATAGCAGCATACCTTTAGGCTAGCAGACTTGGCATCAGGAGGACCGACTTCTCCTAATTTGGTACTACTGTATATTTTTATATGCCTTTCTGTTATATTTTGGTGACATGTGTTTTTGCTACTATCTTGATATATCTGTATTACCGGTATTTTGAAGTGTATATGTTTTATATAGTTTCCGAACATATGTATACATATATGTTTATCATATGAATCTTTCTTATGTATTTTAACGTTCAAGCCTGGTCTAAGGGGTTACACTTGGTGGTATCAGAGCTTTTGGTTTTAAACACTTAAACTATTGATGAGTCATAAAATCTGGATTTTCAAGATATTTTTAATATTTTCAAAAAATCCATGTCACCTTATTTTATAAGTTTAAATATATTTGAGATTCCTGATACTAGTCTGACTTAAGTTCAAAATCTTTCTGTAGAGCCTTATAGATTTATCCGATGAGTGCTGCCAGAGGTCATAGGCTAGGCCTTGGCCGTGATCGAGGGTGAGTGACTTGGCGTTCTGTTACGATAGATGATCATATATCTCCGCGATATCCTCTTGTTCCACATATAGATGTGTCTATTTCCAATGATGACCCGATTATTCCTACGAGAGACCCTCCCATAACTGAGGACGAGGATACTGACATGGAATGAGGACACCATTAATAAAGCTATCTTTCGCATGTTTCGGGGAGTTGCTAGAGTTCCTGGTAATATTTATGTGGTCGAAATTTCGATGTTTTTGGTAGCTGCTGGAGTAGTTATGTTTCTAAGGGTCTTAATACCCCGATATAGAATATTAAGAGTTCGGTGACAGTTCAGAGCCCCGTAAGTCAGTCTATAGAGTTAGATCGTATTTATAAATGGTATCCTATAGAGATCCATGGGAAAAACTTTCTGTCCGACCTAATGGAGTTACCTTTAGAGGAGTTTGACTTGATTCTTGACATATATTAGTTGAGCAAGCATTGCGTTAATCTCAATTGTGAGACCAAAAGAGCTATTCTGAAGACTCCGAATAACCGAAAGATTGTGATGATCGGGGAACGTCGTGGATTTCTGACGAATGTTGTGTCTGGTTTGGTAGCTAAGAGGATAATCAGGAAGGGTTTTGAGGCGTTTCTTGCTTATATTCTGGATACTAGGAGTTCTCGATCTGACATTGAAGGCATCCAGATTGTTAAGGAATTTTCTGATGTTTTCCTGAAGTGTTGCTTGGATTGTCACTAGATAGTGGAAATTGAGTTTGAGATCGAAGTCTATTCCAATTCTACCCCAGTTTCTATGGCTCCTTACCGTATGACTCCAAAGGAGCTTAAGGAACTGAAAGTCCAACTCCAAGAGTTGTTGGATAGGGGATTTATTCGACCTAGTATTTCACCGTGGGGAGCCCCAATTTTCTTAGTCAAGAAGAAAGTTGGGACATTGAGACTATGTATTGATTATAGGAAACTAAATAAGCTCACAGTTAAAAACAAATATCCTCTGCCCAAGATCGATGATCTGTTTGACCATTTTTGAGGGGTTTCTATCTTTTCAAAGATATACTTGAGGTATGGTTATTACCAACTCAAGGTGAAAGATTATGATGTCCCAAAGAATGCTTTCCGTACTCGATATGGGCATTACAAGCTTTTAGTGATGTCATTCGGGTTAACTAATACCCATGCTACTTTTATGGATATGACGAATCGGGTGTTTCAACCTTACTTGGACCAATTTGTAGTTGTGTTCATCGATGACATACTAGTGTATTCTCGAACTGAAGCAGAGCATGATGAGCACTTGAGGATCGTTCTACAGACTCTGAGGGAAAATAAGTTATATACCAAGTTGAGCAAGTGTTAGTTCTGGCTCAGCGAAGTGGATTTTCTTGGACATATCATTTCTGCTGAGGGTATCCGGGTGGATCCAAATAAAGTGGAGTCTATTCTGAACTGGAAGCAACCCAAGAACGTCTCAAAGATCCGTAGTTATATGAAAACCATGTTTCACTTGTATTATATTTCTATTTTATTTTCCAGCATATACATGGATTTCATTTTGCATCTTCTGAAATCAAAACAAATTTTCAAACACTTCTAACACTGACAGACACAAATTTCACCGATGCAACTATAGTGTTTACAACCCCATGGACAAGCTAGGGCACAGTCAGAGTTTTTTCTACATTGAGGATCCATGACTGGAATGACCTCAGCGGCAACCTTTTGTCGGCAGTTACAATCACCATTATGATCACAAACACAAAACTGCGTAATATCACAGTCTTTGTCACTAGTACATGCTATTGAGGCTGACACACCTGCAAATAAAATAAAATTTCTCATCATTTAAATATTTTATATATTTTATGTAAACAATTTATTAAAATCTTTAAAATAGAGAAATATAATACATATATCTATGTATGTATGTACTTACAAGAAGCAAGAATAAAGATGATAAGAAGGGAATCAATGCCAAAAGAACTCATCTTCATTTTTTAATAGATAATGCCGAAGCCGATTAGAGAATAATATAAAATTGATTTCTTTGTATTTTGTGTATTGGCTGAGGATGAGATGATATACAAAAGTGTCTTTGTATTTGGGATTTTATACAAGATTTAGTGGATCATCATTCCAATCATGCATCAAAATCTTAGCTAATATTTCATTTGTTAGAGATAGATAATTTTCTTAAACGATTATGGCATTATAATAAATGCAAATCTAAATCTAGAAATTGTACCATATGTGCAAGGAAAATCAATTTAAAATAAGATATCTTATCTTTACCTATTGTCATAACGACTTTTGGGGTCGGAATTGATGGTTTTTAAAGCATTATAAAAATTTGAGAGTCGTCATCTACCTTTTGGGTTACATAGATCGAATACTTAAAAATATATATTTTAAAAGTAATTTTCAGAAAAATCTTTTAGAAGACAAAATAAGCCTGCGTGTAAACAGAAATTCATTTTGAAGAGGGTTCAGGAGTCGATTACGCATGAAGAAGGAAGAGCATCCTCACAGCGTATAAAATCGGTACCTAATCGATTATATGTTGTATGAATTCAAAAATAAATTCAAATTATAATCCTATTATTCCCAAACACAAAGAATTTCATCAAACATGAGATCATAAAGTGCGAAAGATTATTTCTAGTTATGATTGAAACACCAAAAATATGTATTCTTGTTTAACCAAAATGATGATTATAGTTAAATAAGAATATTATTAAATCTACGAAAAATTAAATTCAAGAACATAATTATGGATGGAAATGATTAACACCCTACAAAGTCTGTAAAAAACACTTACCGTGAATATACATTTCTGGATTTACAAATGTAATTAATATTTTAAATTATTATGAAAGTGTTAAATTGTATATAAATTTTTTTAATTTGATAATCAAGATAAAACTCGAATATTTAAAAAATTTCATATAAATCTACTAAAACTGAAAACTAAAATCTTTTACAGAAATACTTAGAATCAATTTCACTCAAAAAACATTTCACCCCTATTTTGAGCATCAATTCAATTACATCGTCTAAAGTTGTACATTTTCACCAACTACAATCCATATTCATTCTTGAAATTTGATCGGAATTGTTTAAATTTTTTTCATTGTCAAATTATACATTCTTCAAATATTTGACTTTTAGAATAGGGTAAGATAATAAAGTCAGTTTAAAAAAATAGCCAAATATGCAAAATAATATGAAAAACCATGTTTCACATGTATTGTTGTTCTTATTTATTTTCCAACATATGGAAAGATTTTATTTCAGGTCTGCTAAAATTGAAACAAACTTTCGGGCACCACTAACACTGACAGACACAAGTTCCGCTGATACAACTATAGTGTTTGCAACCCCATCGGCAAGCAAGTGCACAATCGACATTTTTTTCACATTGAGCATCGACGACCGGTACCACCTTAGAGGCAACCATCTCATGCTGGCACTTACAGTTACCAGCTTTGTAACAAACGCACATATACTGAACTGGACAGTCATCGTCAGTAGAACATGATTGTGCTACTGAGTTTGACACACCTGTAAATTAAATAAAATAAAAAATTATCATCATTTAAATATTTTGTATAAAGAATTTATTAAAATCATTAAAATAGAGAAATATAATACATATATCTATGTATGTGTGTACTTACAATAAACAAGAATCAAGATGATAAGAAGGGAAGTAATGCCAAAAGAACCCATCTTCATTTCTTAATTGATAGTGTTGAAGCCGATTAGAGAGAAAAATAAAACTGAATTTTCTTTATTCTGTGTATTGATCAAGGATGAGATGATATACAAAATTTCTTAATATTTGGGATTTTATACTAAATTTTTTAGGATAGTCTCATAAAAAGTTAATGGATCATCATGCCAATCATGCAGCAAATATCTTAGCTAATATTTCATTAGCTATAGATAGATTTTTTTAAAATAATTATGGCGTTATAATAATTGTGAATCCAAATCTAGATATTGTAACATACAAGCATGAAAAATCAATTTATATTAATATCTTACATTTGCCTATGATCATTGATAACTTTCTGAAATACCTGCTAATTCTCGATGAGATAATTTTTAATTATCAATATCTAATTTATACTAAGATATTGTGGGTTTCATTGTTAGGTTTCATTTTCATGTGTTCATGAGGTTTTTTTTTAGTTTGTTTATTTCTACAGGTTACGGGATGATGTGGATTGGCTTTTGTTTGGGTGGTCTATACTTGATGGTGTTTTAGCTATAGACATTGTGGTTTGAAAGTGTTAAGGAGAGGTTTTCCTTATTCTTGGGTGTTCGGGCTGCCTTGTCGTTTTTTATAAAATCGTTTATGGTTGCTTTTTTCTTGCTTAGAATGGAGGTAAGAGTGTAATAGTTTTAATTTGAAGATTTTTACTTAGAATGTGTTACTCTTTTTAGCGTTTCTGGAGTGTTCTGTTATATGGTGGAGTGTTAACGAACTGAGTTAGACATCATTGCGACTAGTTGAGTTGTGCTTATCAGCTCAGCTTTGTGTTAGTGTTGTTTTACTCTCTAAGTAGTGAGCTTTGATGTGGTTGAAAGAGGTAAAGGATAACCTGTTGATTAATGAGATCAATTGGTGGGATAATACTAGGGTCTATCTTTCGGAAAATTATCAAGGTATTCTGTTGCGGAGTCCTTTTCCTGCTGCTGGTGTTTCTTCTCTTGTTGTTGGAGCGTATTAGGTTGGTTGTGGTGTTGGATTAAAATCCATAATTATGGGTGTTATTAATGTTCAATCCCACATTGAGTGAGTAAATACATTGGGATTGGATATTTAAGGTTTACATTATCTACTCCCTTTTTGAGTGATAGAGAACGGGGTATTCTCGCACACCGCCGCCGCCATTCGTTCGTCTTAGCTCGGCTCGTGCTCGTGGCAATATTAATCAGAGGGTAACAGCTGATTAAATGAGTGTATGTATTGATTTATGAAATAATAATTCAAACGGTCAGTTTTTAATATTAATGAGAGAAACGTTTGGATGAACCTGGACTATTTCACAGCCTTCTGTTGGGTCCGTCAACGCACCTATGGTGTAGCGGAAATGAAAACGTGACGGTCTCACTAGCGATCCAAGTATGTTAAATCCGAATCCGGGAGGAAGAGATGCAATTACTTACATTGGGTTCCTTGAAAATCAGCAAATACAACAACGACTAATGGAAATCACGAAAAGTTTGAATCCTAGACTCCACGAAAAGTTTGAATCCTAGACTCCACGAAAATTCGTCTTGGCCTCTACTTAGTTCACTCGGTTGAATAGCTGTTAAGAGCAAAACCTTTTCTAAAAGGGTTCTAGGAAATTCGGGATTTTTCAAAAGACATCAAAACGGCTGCTAGACCAATATATCCCTTATATATGTGTCGCCCTAGCTATTAGGGCTTTTTAAAAATTTTGAATTTAATATGGAGTATAATTACTTTAATTATATTAATAAATTCAGTATTCTAGAGCAATTAAAATTACTCATATATATATGTGTGTGTGTGTGTAATATTAAATACACAATTTATTCATGTACAATCAAATTGTATATTAGTGACACATTTATGAGTTGCTATCTTTTGAACCATTGGGTGCGACCCTATAGGTTCTTGTAACGTTAGTAGTAATAATTATGATTATTCTAATATTACAAACAATGAGTGACATCTAACAATATGCCATTGTTACCTAAGTTACGGGAAGTCATGATTCGACATAACATGTCCGTAACTAACTCTTTTAATGTATTATATCATTTTGTCCTTTATATCTTGAATAGACACACGTCTTGGAATAGTCATACTTGTGTAACCCATCTATTATTTCTTGATATCTAGATTAGACTATAATAAACAAATAATTTGTGATATCTCATATCAACTTATTCGATCATGGCCATGCATTTCTAGTCTCACTCAATCAAGTGACCTGTGATATATTTCCTATTATGTAGGAAGGACAAATCCTATCTCGATCATTCACAACCCGCTACATATATCGTGATATGTTCAATGTAAGTCATTATAGTGTAACCAGTTATAGAGAAAATTTATAAAAACATGCAACAATATGTGTTGAGATTGTAATGATCTTAAGTCTAAGGATTATACATATAGTTGTCACTATGAGAAATATTGTGACCATCACATAATAATCCAAGATATATGCTAATAGTGGGTCAATCCAATATATTGTTCTCTAACAATATATTCATGTATTAATTTTGACATCTCTTTGTCAATGATAACTCTTTGTAATCAATCAATACCATGTTAGTCATAAGTATGAAGAGTGTTATGAATCGATAATATTTGCTCGTTAATTCTTCAATCTTATGAGTTTATTTCTACTGATTTGGTTGTGTTATGCTTATTTTTGTGCAGGGTCTTACTTTCCAGAATTAGTAGTAAAACGATCGCATTCTGCATTTTTTTTCTTATTTGGTCACAGTTGGAGACATGAGCATGACTCTGGGCATGACACGGTTTGACGTGGTAGTTTCTAGAAGGTCCAGTCAGCAACATTGTTTTAGAAGATCTAGTCAGCTCCTTCTCGAAGGAGGACGGGCAAAGATATCTTAGGAGACTTATTTTTAAATTTTAAAGTTTAAATTTAGAAAACATTTAGAATTATATTTAGGATTATTTTTATTTTTATGTTTATCTCTAGGTTTTTAGAGGCTATAAATACCCTCTTGGGGTAAGCCTAAACACACAACTCATAATTTACTCTTCTTTTTATTTCTAGTTTTATAAAGTTCTCTATTTTCTTTTCTTTTCAAGTTTTCATTTTCATTTTCATTTTATTTTAAATTTTATTTAAAAAAATTCT